>NW_006921591.1:20352226-20395131 GCF_000298275.1 Orycteropus afer afer
CCTGGGATAGTATTACAGGTAGGCCACACCCCTGGGGAAACTCCCCCTAGACTGACCGGCCGCTTAGGACGCAGTCATGTGATCCATCATGGGAACCACCACTCACAAGTGGAGTCCAGCCAAGTTGACACATCTTCAACTATCACACCAGTGCAATAAAACACAGCTGTATAACACTCCTACAGTCCAATCAGATAACAAAATACCCTTAGAAAATTCAAAGTACCTAAGATTTTAGATAAACGACAGGATGAATTCTAGACAAGCAGAAGAACAAACGAAAAAAACTTTAATAACCGCAACACAACCTTAGAAAAGACTTCCCAGCATTAAGCAAGCAACAGGCCCACAAATGTAGGCTGAAAGAAGGGATGAGTCTACCTGAAAAGAGACTTTTCCAAATAACTGAGGATTGACTCAAAGATCTTTCCATTTAGTTAATGGCAATTGTCTAAAGGATAATAGGTACATCTATTAGAAAGAATATTCTACAGTGCAGCATTTCTATCAAGAAATCATACTAAATCATACTAAATTAGAATTTAGTGTACCACTCATTAGTATCATTACAAAGATAATTAGTGCACTGAGCTGAAGTCTAAATGTGTCTGTTGAGGATCCCACAAGCCACAGCAAGAAATCAGTGGAGGGCTCTGTAATTAATATTCAATTTCTTGGTTGTCTTTTCCTACCTTTACTTGCTGCTGAGAAATGAGAAGACAGAAATTCTCTGTACAAGTTTTTTGTTTGGGAAATCGTAGTTTGGAAAGATAAAGAATCGAGAAGGTACTCTGTTTGTCCTTGGTTGATGCCATAGGTGTTCTAAGCCAGAGGGTTCTAGAAGGTTGGTCTAAAACACCATGAGCCTTTCTCAGATATATATGCTGAACTTCTCATTATGTTCATTCTCTCAATAATAATTTACTGAGTGGCCACAATGTCCCAAGCACTGTTTTACACAATGGAGATTCTGTAGGTAAACAAAACAAATAAAATAAGGTCTCTGTCATCAGAAAACTCATACTGAAGTGGGTCAGAGTTTCAGACAGAGATAAGTAAGTGGATGAGGTAGAGACTGCTAAAACCAGTGAGGTCAGGGAAGGCTTCCAGAAAGGTGAGATGTGACCTAAGTCCCAAATAAGAAGATGTGCTCACAAAACAAGATATGGGAGAAAGCCAACTAAGCCTTAGAAAGAGAGAAACGGCAGAGTCAGGACACAGTAAATGACAACCAGAGTGAAATGGAAGCCAAGAGACAAAAAGGGGGCCAGTCCATGCCTATAAGGTCATATATAAACCAAACCAAACTCAATGCCACTGAGTCGATTCCAACTCATCGTAACTCCTCCTGGGGTTTCCCAGGAGGTATCTCTATGGAAGTAGATTGCCCGATCTTCCTTCCGAGGAGTGGCTGGTGAGTTTGAACCACCAGACTTCTGGTTAGTGTGGTCAAATGTCTTAAGCACTACACCACCAGAGCTCCCAAGGTCATGTATACTATAATAAAAAGCTGTAATACTATTCTAATGGGAAACACTGGGGAGGGTAATGCTGAAAAGTGACAGAATCCAATTTACGATTTTAATAGATTATCCTGGATGTTATATGCACTGAAGGTTCACCAAGGTAATTCCTGTTGTTAACCTGTGTTGACATGGCAATAACACACTATAGTTAGAAGTGCAGTTTCTGGAGCCAGACTCTTGACACTTACTAGCTGTGTAACTTTGGGCAAATTATCTCCCCTACAGGCCTCGGTTTTCTTATCTGTAAGAATCTCTGTAAGAATATCTATATGAATCTCTCTCACATAGTTATTTTAGTTTCAGATTTGAGAGCAAAAGTGAAAAGGTATCCAAATGTCTAAATGCCACTAATAATGCAAGCAAGTTATTCCCAAGAAGCCTCTAGAATATTAGTTAAGTTTTTATTCTCTCTCCTCTCTCTTTCTCTGAGGGAGGAACTGAACAGCTGGTAAGATCTTTGCTAACAAAGTAAAAGCTTCTCTTCCTCCTTTTAGTTGTCTGTAGCTACTTCTATGGTAAAGGAGCCCGTGGCACAATGATTAAGCACCTGGCTGCAAACAGAAAGACTGGCAGTTTAAACCTACCAGTGGCTCCACGACAAAAGAGGGGAAGGCCCTCAACAAGATGGATGTGACACACTGGCTGTGGCGATGGGCTAAAGTATAGCATGGATTGCGGAGCTGGCACGGGACTGGGCGGTGTTTTGTTCTGCTGTGCATAGGGTCACTATGAGTCGAAGATGACTCGATGGTACCTAACAACAACAACAGTGGCTCCACAGGAGAAAAGACCTGGTGATCAGCTTCTAAATAATCCAGCCAAGGAAATTCTGTGGGGTCACTATCAGTCAGAATCAACTCCAAAGCCACTAACAATAACCACGATGGTGGGAGGAAGAAGCATGCCCAAAATGTAAATTAGAATTTAGTGCACTACTCAGTAGTATCATTTGGTTTCTTAAAGATAAAGGTAATCTTCTCTTGGCTAAGGAAGGTTTTCCTTCTCTGAGTGAAAGATACCTCTGTGGCTAAAGTTATTCATGCTTAGCATTTGAGCAAGATGGCAGAATTCCACATGCCTGATTGTTCCCTGTTAACAACCACAGACAGACTCTAATGAAATCTCAATGCATCACAACCATCCAGCCTGCCCCACATCCTCCTATCACAGAGCATAACAGATTTGAGTACAATTAGGAAGCCCAGCTTCCTCCTTCAAAAGAGGGTGAGGGGTGTAAATATGTCAAATACTTCTTTTACAGTGTAAAAACCATACTTTATATTTTTAGATTGTCTTTACTATTTACTAGTACCTTTATGATACCCATGATTGTTCTAGTGGAATGTTCCAGAACAAATCATAATTTAGAATCAAGTTTCTCAATTATTAAAAAAGGCTAAGACAGATGCCAAGGCAATCATCCAACTAAAACTCATTTTCTGGTACTAACTAGGAAGGAAACAAGGAATATTACTGGTTGATTCCTAGGTACCCACTGCCACTGTCCTACTCTTCCCTACTTCATCCTCCCCACTGCATCCTCACACAGAAATGAAAGTCATCTATGGGATTTGGCAGCACATCAGTATCCTCCTGCATTACAAGGACCAGTTCTACAAATTCATCCCATAGATAGCTAGTCCCTCTCATAAAACTATACGCCAGGATGCAACTATAAGAGAGAAAATAGTAACAGATTTTTTTTAATGACAAGAGAGACACTAAACAAAAATACAAAGGAAAGGACCTTTTCAAATACATGCCAGCAGGAGATATTTATTACACAGCTGAGTATTTGTAATTAAATTTAAGCAGTTACTACATGACAGAGTCTACTGTGCAAGGAAGGTGAAAACAGACACAAAGATAAATAAAATATGACTTCTACCTGCTAAAGTATTCATATATAGTTGAAACTACACAAATGGCCACGATATGCGGCAAAACATGGCTCATGACAAAAGTGAAGTGTGGGCTAAGTGTATGGGAGCATTAACAATGGAACAATTGATTTCAACTGGGAAGAACTAGCACGGGCTTTACAGAAGCCATAGCATTTAAGCCGAAGCTTCAACAACGAAAATGAGTTTGAAAAGGTCAAGAAGAAGTGGTCAATGGAGAGGAAAGAAAATGAAGAGATGAAGACCCAATTCAGTGTGCCATATGAAATGTGGTAGAAGAAAAATAAAAAATAGCGTATTTGTGACAAAAATATGAGAGCCCCTCACATTTAAAAAAAAAAAAAGACATGTATACAGAACAAAGTTTATCAGTGATTAGCAAGGGCAGGAGGGATGGGGTAATGGAAAAATCATGTTGATTAAGGTAGGGATGCACCGAATGCCGTAGGTGCTGTCAATAAGTTGTACACCTGTAAAAACGCTGAATTGGCAAAAGGTGTGTGATAGATACATTTACAACACCCCACCCCACCCCACCCAAAAAAAAAAAGCTGCTGAGGCTGCTTTTGTACAACCAAAAAACCTCATGAGATTTGGTTTCTTGGTTTGGAGGTTTAGGGTCAAAGGTTTCCTAGGACATCCCAGTTAACTGGCCTAATGACATGTTTAGTGCTTCTGTTCTATCTGGGGTCTCAAACATTTGCAAGCAGCCACCCAAGGCATAATAACTGGTGTCTCTCTACTTCTGTAGTGATACTGCCTCAGAAACCCAAGGAGGGGTCTCTATGAGTTGGATCCAGCTCCACGGCAGTGAATTTGGTTTCTATTCACCTGGAGCAACAAAGGAAAGGGAGTGAGCAATAGGAGTAGAATACAGAACGTGTGGCTCATTGCCTCCATGAACAACTGCCTCCTTTGCCATGAGACCAGAAGAACAGGATGATACCTGGCTACTTTTAATGAACATTTTTGATCAAAGACTCTATAGAAGAATCCTAATCAAAAGAGGGGAAAAAACAACTTAGATTTTCAAATTCTCATGGAGTCCAAACTTTCTGGAGCCAAGAAGGCTGGATGAACCCCTGAAACTACTGCTCTGAGATAATCTTTAAACCTTAAACCAAAATATCCCTTGAAGTCTTCTTAATATAAACAATACCTTAGCTTAAAAATTGTCTGCCTTCTTGGAAAGGGATCAAAATAGGAGATCTTGAATAGAGTGGGAGCAAACGTGGAACAAAATTCAAAATTATGAAAAAGACCAGGCTTAGTGGTCTGCAAGAGACCGGTAAAACCCCAGCGATTATGGCCTGTAGTCATCCTTGAGACCTGGAATTGAACCTTCTCCTGTGGCTTCAGCCAAACAACAGACAGGCATATAAGATGAACATTTACACCAGGTAAGCACACTCCTCAGAACAGTCAACCACGGGAGACCAGAAGGGCGGTATTTGCCCAAGGAGACAGCTCAGAGGACAGGAATGCACAGGAAAGAAGGATACAGGAAAGGGTAACCAGAGGGATGAAGTAGGAAGAGAGCTGTCAATGTCATGAAACAAAATTTATGAACTGTTTTATGGAAAATGAATTTACTATTTAAAAATAAAAAAGCCTGCCTTGAGTGTTTTGCTCTTTTAAGAACTCTCTCTGTGGGATCAAATTGACAATAGCAACTAGCAACATTAGATAAATCCACTGCCATCGAGTCAGATCTGACTCATAGTGACCCCTCTCTGGGTTTCCAAGGCAATATCACTACAGAAGTAGATTGCCCAACCTTCCTTCCAAGGAGTGGCTGATGGGTTTGAACCACTAGCCTTCTGGTTAGCAGTCAAGTGCCTTGTTGTTGTTGTTGTTATTTGCCATCGAGTCGGCCCCGACTCATAGCGACCCCTCCTTGGGTTTCCGAGGCAGTATCACTACGGAAGTAGGATTGCCCAACCTTCCTTCCGGGGAGTGGCTGGTGGGTTTGAACCACCAGCCTTCTGGTTAGCAGTCAAGTGCCTTAGGCACTATTATTAGAAAGGCACCTCAATTAATCTCAACAACTCAGAAAAGGAGGGTGAGAATGGTTAAACAACTCAAAAAAAAATGTAATTAAAGTCACTAAATGGTACATGTAGAAACGAATTGGTTTTAATGTGTACATTCTCAACAACAAAATAAATAAAATCTTTTAAAAATAGAGGGCTTTAACTACCATTCTCAGGTGTTTTAGGCTTTTTTCAGTGGGTAGTAGGGAACTCAAGGTTTCTGAGCAGGGGCAGACACAGCACATTTGTGTTTCGGAACACCCACTTAACTTGGATAGGAAGACCAACCAGCCAGAATACTGCTCCAACTGGTTAGGAAAGAGGAAAGTCACGTCCGATTCCTTCAGGAGAGGATGATTAGAAAGAAAAGTTTGAAAAATACTTCAGATAAAAGAATTGGTGATAGTGTCTTTATGCTTTTCTTCTATTTCCAAATGGGCATATAGTTTTAAATATGGAGGGGTGTGCGGGGGGGGGCGGGGAATACAAAAAGAACTTCAGGTGTACATCTCTTAGTATCCATTTGGGCAATGTCCAAATGGTCTGTATGTCCATGGTCCCATAAAGTTGTTTTGTTTTTAAAAAGGGAAAGTAGCTCTCCTTTTGTTTATTATTTCTTCCTAAGAGCTCTGGTAGCGTAGTGCCTTAAGGCACTTGACTGCTAACCAGAAGGCTGGCAGTTCAAACCCACCAGCCCACTCCTCAGAAGGAAGGCTGGGCAATCTACTTCTGAAGTGATACTGCCTCAGACCCAAGGAGGGGTCTCTATGAGTCAGGTCTGACTCGATGGCACCTAACAACAACAATAGTTTTAGAGACGCTAAACCTCCACAATGAAACAGAAGCAGTGCTGCAGGCATATTCCAATCCTGCATCAGCTTTTCCTTCACCTCTTCCTTCCTTCCCTCTTAGCTTCATTCACCCTGCCCAGCACCCATGCAGCCTTTCACTTCTGGCACAGGACAGCACCTGCCAAGGCTACTATGCTCGTGTGGTAAGCACTGGTGGTGCTGGCCGAGCCTGTGGTGCTCATGGGGGTCCTGGCTCCAGACAGCAATGGCAGCCAGTTGTGCATGATCAAGAAGCAGCTGCACAAACAGGCCACCAGTCGTGCTCCCAGCATCCACAATCTGCTCTGCACTCAGTCTCCATGCCACCTCTCTTTGCCCCTCCAGCCCCACCCAGACATGCACAAAGTCCCAATACAGCTGGCAGCACAGTCCCCACCCAACCCAGCCACATACCCAGCAAGGCTGGCCCCCAGTAACCAGTGGATACAGCTCTTGGGCTTTGTCAGCAAGGTCCCATAAGATTTCAATGTAATAGGCTTTACAGGGATTTAATTACAGATTGTATGGGGACTGCCTGTGTATAATATGATGTTCACACAACATCCAAATCGCATAAAGTCCTATTTCATAAAACATTTGGTAGACATTAAGCACATACCTGTATTTGGGGGGAAGGGGAAAAACAGCTATTAAGACTTTATGAATTCTGTAGGTTGGGGGTACTGTTTGAGACATAAGTTAAAAATTGATCACAGACTTCTACTAATGATGGCTGGTCACATCTCAGACCTAAATATGAACAAAGAAGGAAAGAAAGCATCATCATTTCACTCCTCTAAGATGTGATACTGTCTCAGAAACCCAAGGAGGGGTCGCTATGAGTTGGGTCCAACTCGATGGCACATAAAAACAACAAGATCCATCTATCATCTTCAGATCAATTAGAGAAGAAAAAGGAAAAACCAAAGATATTAAATCTAGTTCCAGTTCCACGACTCTAGAATGAATAAAACTTTAGATTAGAGCTAAGAAGTCCTGGTGGTGCAATGGTAAGTGCGTGCCTACTAACAGAAAGGTCAGCAATCCAAACCTACCCAGTAACTCTGCAAGACAAAAGACCTGATGATTTGCTCCCATAAAGATTACAGCTTAGAACCAAAAATATCCTTTCAAGTCTTCTTTTTCTTTTTTTAAACTTTTTTATTGTGATTTGGTGAGCAAGTTGGTTTTCCATTCAATACTTCAAAAACATTTTAATTTATGACATTGATTGTAATCCCCTGAAGTTTTCTTAAAACCAAACAATAATTTAGCTTAACTAGTTAAAAAAAAAAAAGTCTGCCTTGAGCATAATGCTCTCTTAAGAACTATCTAAAGTGTAATCAGTAGTGGGAGTAGAAAGGGAATGCCAAAGAACCCTGAACAGCTCCACCAACACCACAGGCCTAGTTACCATCACACTAGGGAGGAGCCACAACTGCTGTAGCAGGCCCCAGTTACTCACTGCAACCATATGTGGAAGAGATCTAGCAGCCACCCTCTGCAGTGCTGCCAACGCCATCATCAGTGGTTCCAAGAGGTATGGCCCAGTGGCCTAACACTGCCAGAGTTTACTAGTGGGGACAAGAGTGTCACTGCAACAAAGGTGTCAGGTAGAGTAAAACGATTCAATGTAAGAAATGGGTATGGTTTCAACAACAGGAATGAGACCAAGGAAGATGTATTTGTACACTGACATAAAGAAGAATAACCCCAAGAAGTACCTTTGCAGTACAGAAGATGAAGAAACTGGTGTTTGATGTTGTTAAGGCAGAAAATACGACAGGCCCTGGTGGAGATCCAGTGCAAACCAGTAAATATGCACCTGATCATAACCACTATAGGTGTTCTCCGTGAGAGTGGGGGACAGAATGAGGGATTGGAGAATGCTTCCAAAATCCAGACTCAATAGCACCAGCCCTACGGCAGTCAACAGTTCCCACTTTACTACATGTATTGACCCTTTGGGTGTACTGACCACAGTATTTTAAGCCTCCTGTGCAGGAGCTCTGGTGGTACAGTGGTTAAGGCATTTGGCTGCTAACCGAAAGGTCAGTGGCTCAAACCCACCAGGGGTTCTACAGAAGAAAAATAAGGTGGTCTGCTTCTGTAAAGATTTACAGCCTTGGAAACCCAACAGAGGTTTCTATGAGTTGGAATTGACTTGATGGCAGTGAGTCTGGTTTGGTTTTTGGTGCAGGGAGAAGTGATAGAGGTGCCAATAATTACAGGAGACAAGGTAGACCAGTGAGACAGACTATATATCCTGATGTAACAGATGATGATTTTATAGAGGCCTTCCTGCCAAGAGCCTAGAAAGGACAGAAATGAAGAAGATAAGGAAAATCAAGGACATGAAACCCAAGGTCAGCAGCCACCTCAAAGTCAGTACTGCTGCAACTTCAATTACCAACACAGATGCCCAGAACACTAAGCCACAAAATGGCAATGTGACAAAAGTGGCCAGCCAATCCACCAGCTGAGAATGTGTCCACTCCCAAGGCTGAGCAGGGCGAGATGGAGTAAATGCTGGTCTACCATCTCTGCCATCATTCAGTATAGTCATCCAACAAGAAAAAAATGAATATGAAATTCCAGCAATAAGAAACAAAGAAAAAATTGAAGCTGAATACCATACATGTTTGGTTTTTGTCCACTGATCAGGTAACTAAACCTATATGCATCATTTATGCAGCATGGGGTTTTTACTTTTGCCTAACTCATCCACTGCCATCAAGTCAATTCCGATTCACAGCCACCCTCTAGGACAGAGCAGAACTGCCCCATGGAGTTTCGATGGCTGTAAATCTTTACAGAAGCAGACTGCCTCATCATTCTCCCACGGAGCAGTTGGTAGGTTCGAACCACTGAACTTTTGGTTAGAGGCCAAATGCTTTAACCACCATACTATCAGAGCTCCTTATTTTTACTTAAAGATGTCTCTTTTTTGTAATGACAAACCTTGTTTTTTTTTAAAGTCTGATTTTCCTCAGTACACCTTTAAAGATTTTTTTAATTGCTTCGCATCTGTCTGGTTGAGATTTTTAAGAACCTCATTTTTAATATGTAATAAAAGTTCACAACTTGATTTTTTCCATCAACACACTCAACTTTAAGCATCTGTTAATAAAGGTCTTAAATTAATGGGATCATATTAGGTGGCCATGAGTTTATGTTAACAGAGGAGGAACAACTCAAAATGAAGAGGGTGAGAACAGTTGCAAAACCCAAAGAATGTAATCAATGTCAGTGAATTATACATATAGAAACTGTTGAATTGGTATACGTTTTGCTATGCATATTCTCAACATCAACAAAATAGATAATTAATTTTTTATAAAATGCAATAGGATTCTAATCTCAACCCAGAGCTTCTCCAAATATTATTAAGTCATTCAAAGATACAAATATGATTTAAAAATAAAATAGGGCTTATTTTGGTGGAAAGTGACAAAAGGAAAGAAAACATACTATTTAACGGTCTTTAAAAAAAAACACCTACCTTATGAAGAACACCAGGACTGAAAATAAATTTCACATAAACATAAGCTTTTTCAACCAGAAAGGAAAAATAACAGATTATAATCTAGGAATTCCTATGTTACCTTTCTATCCATTCTGTCACATGAGGTCGCTATGAGTGGAAATCAACTTGACACATACAACAAGAAGACTAGAACTGGACAAAAAGTACTCTGCAATGCTCAAGAAAACATGGCTTTCTAAGAAAAGGACCACGGTACAAAGTAAAAATGAGATGGTTAAAATACAGCTTACATGTACAAGTGTGTGTCACCGAATGTACATAATGCGATCTGTGAAATAGGACATTATGGAACACCATTATCATATACAAGTAGTCCCCATACAATCCACAGTTAAATTCTCAAAAACACATCTGGCAGTGTAGTGCTGAGGCATTTGACTGCTAACCAGAAAGCTAATGATTCAAAACCACCAGCCACTCCTCAGAAGGAAGGTTGGGCAATCTACTTCCGTAGTGATACAGCCTCAGAAACCCAAGGAGGGGTCACTAAGAGTTGGATTCAACTCAATGGCAGTGAGTTTGGTTTTTTTTGTTTTGTTTTGTTTTGTTTTTTGTATTACAATCTTACGGGAGCCTGCCAGACAAAGCCCAAGAGGTGTATCCACTGGATACAAGAGGCCAGCTGCTGATACTCAGCAGAGTACCTTTCTACTTGTGTTTGGTGCTACCTGATTCACAAATCTTCTGCCTGAAAAGGCAACCAGAAACAAAGAAAAGACCATAGAAATGGTTTAGAAACCACAAAGTAAAAGGGAAAAATAAAAGATAACTGGTAAATAAATAATTAATACCTCTATGCATAGCTTTACATAATGCCCTGGACGATAGGTAAGGCAGGTAATGCTATTATTATACTCCATTTTACAAGCATAGCAGCAAAACATGAGAGTAGTAAAGTGATCCATCCAAATCTACAAACTGCAGTGAAATCAAAGTAAGTGTTCATACTCAGTATAACAATGCTAAAACAAAAGTCTAATTTCCTATTATGAGATGAAAGGAGAGAGAAGAAGAAGAAGAGAAAAAGAGGAAAGTTGAATGTGCCCAAGTTGGTATTTATCCAAGCAATATTATCTTACCAGCATCCAGGTAAATAAATAAAGATTCAGTGACCCACTGAGATGCTTCACGTCATGAGTTAAAGTAAATGAGACACAGTTAAAATCCTGTCTACCACAACTGAAAAATGACTGATGGTGCTAAGAGAAGGACACAGGCCAAGGCAAACCCCTGACAGAAAGGTCTCTAGCACAGCAAGGTAGTATGCAATCTGGCTTTCACATCTTTTATTCTCATCTGATCATCAAAAAATCTTGAAGGATATCATGCTTGGTAAAGTAGAGGGTCAACAAAAGCGGGGAAGGCCCTCAGTGAGATGGATGGATGAACACAGTAGCTGCAACGATGGGCTCAGGAATAACAAGGATTTTAAGGCTGGCACAGGACCGGGCAGTGTTTCATTCTGTTGTACATAAGGTTGCTATGAGTCAGAGTCAACTCGACAGCACCTAACAACAACAACAATCACGGACAGACAAGGTTAAAGCTCTTTTTGTTTATTAAACAAATTTTACGGAGCTACACCTATGTGTCAAGTCACTAAGCAGGTGTTACGGGTAAAATTATTCTTTTTGAATAAAATTATTCATTTGAATGGATGAATGAATGAATGAACGAATAAATAAATATCAAAAAATTACTCAATAAAAATTAAACTATGGTAAGTGCCACAAGGGAAAGTTTTGAAGGAATGTAAAAGAGGGACTGGTAAGATCTGATGAGAGATCAAAATTTTGGGGACTGAACATTAGGAAATTAGGAATTCAAAAAAATTAGAATTAAAGTAATTAGGAATTCAGCTCTGAAGGGGGGGAGTTGTAATTATCAGAGAATTAGCTCTACAACAAATAAAACTTTGCTCCACACAAAGGAAGAGGCAAGGGGACAGAAAGAATAGTGCCAACAGTGCTGAGCCATACACTTTTCTTATGCAAAATGTATGACCTAGTAGTATGTTATTTTAGCCTATCGTTCACTTTACCTATACATGTTCACATTCTCACCATTACTTGTACTGCCAATGAAAAATTAATAGTAGATGTTTTGCTTTGATTTTGGGGTTTTCTTACTCACAAAACCAAATATTCATTCTAAAGAAATTCATGATCAAAATTAATCCTGCCAGTGTTTTTTCTCTCAGCCAGAGTTATAAATAATTTCTTTCCTGTTTGAAGCCAGGCTTAACAAATTTGAATTTCAAACGACATGGCTGGGTGGAAGGCCAGAGACCATCTTGTAACCAATACCAGTTTATCTCTGTAAAAAGGGAAGGTCAAGGTTTAATCGATCATATGAAGACTAGTCAATAGTTGATCCATATTTCTCCCTCCTCTTTTCTTAATATGCCCCACTGTACCTAGCTTCTTCAAGCTATTTGATTTTTCTGGAATCAAAATATTCTCTCTATATGCGTAAGGAATAACTGATCAGAATAAACCTTATTTATGTTCAAATGTCATTGAGTTTTTATTATTTTTAACAGTACTCACTAAAGGATATAGGAAAGAAAGCCATATAAAATTGAACTCCAAAGTACACAGAAAAGTTAATGTTTAGAAAACCAGGATGAACACCAAATCACTAGGGAAACTATTAAAATTGTTAAATAAATAAAATGGAGCCTTTTCTGTCATACAGCAACATCATGGAGACTCCTTAAAGTAAAAGCAGAAGAGGTTTATTGAGGGAGAGATGGTCTGAACTGGGAAGACATCCAAATTCACAAAGTGAAGATGACTGCTCCACTGGACAGTGAGGAAGAAAACTTTTTTGTACAGCTGGAGTAGGAACTAAAAGTTACTAAATTGTAATTGGCTGAAAAATAATTGGTAGTCAAATATGGGATTATATAAGAGCTGGGACTTGGCAGGGATAAGCAGGTAATGTATCTGATTGGTTAAGAGTACATAATTGCAAGCATATGTACTCTTCAGTTTATAGTAAAGGAAGGTCACAGGACAGGTGTTTGAGGTAACCTGCTATAAAAATTGTAAAGATTTATCAATAATGCTGTGCATCAACAGCCTTTAAGTATAAGCTATCACATCTTGCATCTGTTTGACCATGGTGGAATGACCATCTGGGAACAGACTCTGATATCCTGCACCTGCCTGACCCTCAGAGAAAATGTCTCCTTCAGAGTATATAGTTAGGTTAGAATCAAGGTTAGGTCAGCATCAAGGTTAGAGAAACTGTTAAGAGGAAAAGGCAGTTTTAAAATTCAATATGGATTCTAGACTCATGTCAAGACTTTAAAATGGAATCAGGCTACTCTATTTACACACACCAGGTGCCTCTGATTTGAGACTCTCATATATTTCTAAAGTCCTTGAGCATACTTCCCAGTAGAAGACCTTCAGACTTCTTGTTTTATGTCTGGGGCACTGGGGGATGGGATGCAGGAGCCTCCAGCAGGTATAACTCTGGGTTGTGGGACTTAAAAAACACAGTCCCTTCCCTCTAGAAGCTCACAATTTAGTAGGGAGGATTTACACAAACAGGTAATTTCAATATAGTGTGAAACCAGGTAAAAATGCTTCCTTGCCTCCAAGTCTGATAAGATGTCCCTAGATCATCTGAGACACATCCTGCCTTAGACCTGAATCAGCCATTTCTCTAAGGAGCCCTGATTCCTTTTACTTGGAAATGTCCCTTTCAAGTTGGTCTGTGCCCTTCTGACATGACTTGAAAGGTTTCCTATTGGCCAAATATGGGACATCAAAAAGATTCTCACATGGAATAATTGGTCATGCCAAATATGTTTAAATTCTTGAGTTATATTAACACTAAAAAGACTCTCTTTAGTCATATTTGGAGGCTATTAAGAGTACCAACTCATTGTTCTGTCGATAAATCAAAGGAATGACTAAAGCAGTCAAACTCCCTTTCTTATATAGAATGTATTTCAGAGCAAAAATTGTTGATGAGGCAAAGTTCTTCTTTACAGAAGATTCACTCTAACAGAATTAAAGGAAATGACAGAATTAGGAAACTGTTATCTAATGAACTTCAGAAATGTTAGCAATCTTTTTTTTTTTCCGATTTTTGAACAGGATAATAAAAAAGCAACTGTTTATTTAAAAGCAAAAACATCTTACTCTTGTAAGTTCAAAATCCATGCTTCCTTTCTCTGTCTTATTTGAGGTATTTGTTGACCCCCTAAATACATTTGAGAAGCTCTGGTGGTGTAGTGATTAAAAGTGTTCAGCTGCTAAAAGGTTGGCAGTTCAAAGTTATTAGCCACTCCATGGGAGAAAGATAAGGCAGTCTGCTTCCAAAAAGATTTACAGCATTGACAACACTATAGGGCAATTCTACTCTGTCCTTTAGGGTCACTGAGTTGGAATTAACTTGATTACAGTGGGTTTGTTATTGTTAAGTGCCGTCATAGCGACCCCATGCACAGCAGAACGAAACACTGCCTGATCCCGCGCCAGCCCCACAATCCCTGCTATACTTGAGCCCATCATTGCAGCCACCGTGTCAATCCATCTCGTTCAAGGCCTCCTTCAGAGTATATAGTTTGGTTGGTTTAAATACATTTGTGTCATTTTGTTTAATGCAGAATTCAGTCCTCATTAGCCCTGGTCATCCACTAGCTTCCTATGGAAAAAAAGACCTGACCATCTGCTTCCATAAGGATTACTTTTTTTTTTTTTTTTTTTTTTAAGGATTACTTTTAATGAATCAAAATTGACTACATAGTACACAACGACATAATGCAATATATCAAAAACAGACCTTTAGAAAACACAGTATTATCCATGTCCTAGTATTATTATTCCTCGGAAGGAAGGTTGGGCAATCCTACTTCCGTAGTGATACTGCCTCGGAAACCCAAGGAGGGGTCGCTATGAGTAGGGGCCGACTCGACGGCACTTAACATCAACAACAACAGTATTATGAAAACCTACTATACATGGATGGCACAGGACAGGGCAGGGTTTCATTGTGTGGTACATAGGCTATCTACTATTAGTAGTAGTAGCAGTAGCAGTAGCAGTAGTAGTAGTAGTCAGAACCAACTTCACAGCAACTAATAACAACTCTGGTGGCATAGTGCCTAAGGCATTTGACTTCTAACCCGAAGGCTGGCAGTTCAAACCCACTATCCACTCCTTGGACGGAAGGTTGGACAATCTACTTCCGTAGTGATACCACCTTGGAAACCCAAGGAGGGGTCGTTATGAGTCGGATCTGTCTCGACGGCAACGAGTTTGGTTTGGTTTTGGATACGTCATGATAACATTTTCAATAAAAGTGAGGCTGAATATTTAATCTTGTAGTTTTTTTACTCTCATGTGAAATGCCTGTGAAAATTCAGCATTCTCCCAATACTGGACTTCCATGTATTTTATTATTAAGAGGACTGAAGGAGTTGGTGGGACCTGAAACATGTTTTCCTTACATGTAAGTTCCTCCACTTATGGAATCCTTTCTCCTCTTCTTGTATATTTTTAAACTGATACATGATTTTCATACCATAAAATATATTCATTTTAAGTGTCCAATACAGAAATTACTAAGCTTGTGCACTCATCACCACTATCTAATTCTTCATCATCCCATAAAAGAAACCCATTATCCATTAGAAGTTACTTCCCATTCTCCCCTCCCCTAGTCCTGGACTAATTCTAGTTTGTTTTTTATTTTACTTGAAGGGGGAAAAAAGCTGTACTACATCCACTCATACATAAGTCTAAACATTATCATTTTCTGAGATTTGTAATATATAAAGAATATATTCTCACTTCTAAAGAGTATTCCAGCTGTACTTCTTCCGAGACATTTTGTTCCCTCTTCTGAACTTTCAGAATTTTTCACCAACACCACAATTCAAATGCATCAATTCTTCTGTCATCTTCCTTATTCACTGTCTAGCTTTTACATGCAGGCGAGGCTAGCAAAAAGACCAAGGCTTGAGTCAGACACATCTTCAGTCTTCAAACTGACAGCTTTGCTCTTTAAGATGTTAAATACGTCTTTTGCAACAGATTTGCCCAGTGTAATACATCATCTGATTTCTTGACTACTGCTTCCATGAGCATTGATTGTTGATCCCAGTAAAATGAAATCCTCAACAACTTCAATCTTTTCTCCGTTTATCATGACGTTTCTTCCTAGTTCAATTGTGAGGATTTTTATTTTTTATGTTGAGGCATAATCCATACTGAAGTCTGCAGTTCTCAATCTTCATCAGCAAGTGCTCAAGTCATCCTCACTTTCAGCAAGCAAGGCTGTGTCACCTAGGTATCACAGGTTATTGATGAATCTTACTCTAATCCTGATGCCACGTTCTTCTTCATACAGTCCAGTTTTTTGGATTATTTGCTCAGCATACAGATTATAAGTACGGTGAGAGGATACAACCTGGACACATATCCTTCCTGAATTTAAACCATGCAGTATTTCCTTGTTCTGATTGAATGGCAACCTCTTAGTCTACACATAGGTTCCTCATGAGCAAAATTAAGTATTCTAGAATTTCTATTCTTCACAATGTTATCCATTATTTGTTATAATCCACAAAGTTGAATGTCTCTGCACAGTTAATAAAACACAGGTAAACATCTTTCTGGTAGTCTCTACTTTCAGCCAAGATCTATCTAACATCAGCATTGATGTCCCTCGTTATGTGCCTCTTCTGAATCCAACTTGCATTTCTGGCAGTTCCCTGTCAGTGTAATGCTAGAGCCATTTTTTAACTATCGTTAGCAAAATTTTACTTATATGTGATATTAATGATACTGTTCAATAATTCCTACATTCTGTTGGATCAACTTTCTTTGGAATGGACACAAATACAGATTTCTTGCTTCCAGCACTGCATCCATTTGTTGAAATATCTCAATTTTGTATTCTGTCAGTTCTTGGAATCTTGTTTTTCTCCAGTTACTTCAGTGCAGCCTGGACTTCTTCCTTTAGTACCATCCCTTCTTGATCATATGCTACTTCTGAAATGGCTGGATGTCAACCAGTTCCTTTTGGTACAATAACTCTGTGTATTCCTTACTTATTCTTTTGATGCTTTCTGCATCATTCAATATTTTGCCCATAGAATCCTTCAATATTGCAACTCAAGAATTGAATTTTCTTTCATTCTTTCAGCTTGAGAACTGCTAAGCATGTTCTTCTCTTTTAGTTTTCTAACTCTAGGTCTCTGTACATTTTATCATAAATAACTAGGACCTCATTAATGCTAAATACTTATCTTAATCAAAAAAACTTTATCAAAAGAGTAAAAAGACAACATACAGATGAAGAAAAAATCTTTGGGAACAAAATAACCAACAAGGGCCTATGATCTACTAAGATCCAACCTCATCTAACTTCAAGTGAAGGAATAAATAAAGGGCATTTTATTACTATAGTAATTACTATAACACAGACAATCTTGCAACAATAGTATTAACAAACATTGACAAATGGATACATAGGTAGACAGGTATGCTAAAGAGGTATGAGAGGGAATAAGGGAGCATACTCACCTGCAAATACAGGTTTGGTTATGAAGATTTCTACATATATAGTTGTAGATGCTGCATGTGTATTAATATAGACAATAGAGCACGCAAGATGCACAGTCATCAAAAATTCTTAGACATAACCAAACACCTCACAGGATGAAGTCTGTAGTCTCAAAGGTGAAGGACCGTACACTCAGGACAATTATGTCAATTGGCACAGCATAGTTCATAACAGCAATGTTCTACATCCTACTTTGGTGAGCAGCATCTGGGATCTTGAAAGCTTGCAAGTGGCCATCTAAGATACAACTATTGGTACCTTCTAATCCAGAGCTAAGGAGAGTGAAGAAAACAAAAGACCCAAGGGAGCAATTAGTCCAAGGTCTAATGGAGCACATCAATACAGCCTACACAACCCTGACACCAGAAGACCTAGATAGTGCCCAGCTACCAGTACTGCTTGCTCTGACTGGGATCACAATAGTCTCAGACAGAGTAGGGAAAAAAAATGTGTAACCAAAAAGCAAATTCATAAAAAAAAGACCAGACTTCCTGATAAAGACTGGAGGAACCCCCAAGACCATGACACTAAAACACCCTTCTGACCTGGAACTGAAGCTATTTCCAGAGATCACTTTTCAGTCAAACAATAGACAAGCTCATAAAATAAACAATACCAGAGAAGAACATGTTCCTTAGAACAATCAATTAGGAGATCAAAAGGACATATGCCAGTAAGCAAAGGTGAGAAGGCAGGAAGGGCCAAAAAATTCAGAAGAAATGAAACAGAGGACCTGGGGCAGAAATGGGGAGAGCGCTGACACACTCAATGCAATCAATGTCATGGAATACTTTGTATACAAACTATCAAAGGGGAAAACTTAACTTGCTCTATAAACTTTTGTTTAAAGCACAATAAAATATTAAAAAAAAAAAAAAGAGGAGGGAACAGAATCAAGATCAGCACAAAGCTGGAACAAGAGACAAAGAAATGGAATGTATGACTAATTACTTCCATGAACAACTGCCTGCTCTGCCATAACACCAGAACAACTGGATGGTGCCTATCTACCGTTACTAAACATTTTGATCAAAGATTCTATATAAGCAGCCTGATCAAAAGGGGCAAAATACTAGAACTGAATTTCAAACTCCCATGGAATTTAGACTTTCTAGAGCCATACAGGTTGGATGAACCCCTGAAACTACTGCCCTGAGAAAATCTTTAAACCTTAAGCCAAAAATATTTTCTGAAGTCTTCTCAAAACCGAACAATAATGTGGCTGAACTAATAAAGAACATCTGACTTAAGCACTGAGCTTTTTCAAGATCTAACTATATGGGATCACACTGACAAGAGCAATTCCATAGATAACTTAGGGGGCAGTGAGTTTGTTTCCTTGGTAGGGAACAACTTATAAAAAAAGAAGGTGACAGGAATTCTGGCAAGATGACGGAGCAGGCAAACAAGCTACACAGATCCTCTGCAACAAAGCAACAAAAAACCAATCGAAACCGATATAGAAAACAATCCTGAAACCCTAAGCTTTGAAGGCAAGGATAAAAAAGTGGATTAAATACCAACTAGTAGAAAAATCTGAATGAAAACAGTGAGTAAGGAGACTAATGGAACTGTGGACTGCTGGTGGCCATGAGAGCAAAGCCATTTTGAATATTTCCCAGTAGCAACCTAATATCAGCTCAGCTCACTAAGTACTCCATGGGGAAGGACTACACCGGTGCCTAACAACCAGAAAGGAAAACAGTGAAGAAGGAGACAGACAAACCTATAGACTGTCAGTGGTTGCCCCCGGGGTGCAGCCATTTTTAATATTTCCAAGTGGCAAACGTGGTCATTTTGAATATATGTAAGTGGAGTTCTCACCAGGACAGCAAACTAAGAATAGCTCCACTTGATGAGGACAGCACAGGTAACCACACTAGAGGCTGACAACTATACAATATTCCCCTAGTTACTCTCACACCTCACACCTTCTTGGTGAACAGAGGTGACGCCATCCCCCACCTCCACCCACTTTCTTGACCAGCAGGAATTCTATCTCCAGCTGTGCCCTGACAGAGCCTGGGTGCTTTGCCCCACCCCCACCCCACAATTTTGTATGTGTTGGTTTGTTTTTAAACCATTCTTTTTATCTTCCTCCTCTTTTTGTTGCTGTTGTTGTTTTCCTCTCTTTCCTGCCCTTGGTTCTGGATTTTGTTTTGTTTTTCCTCCTCCTTTTTTTCTCTTTCCTTTTCCTGGGCTCCTTTTTTTCTTTCTTTTGGTTCTTCCCATCCTTGTTTTTCCTTTTGCAGTTCTGCCATTTATTCTTTATTATTCTTTTCCTCCTCTTCTTTTTTCTCATTCCTCTTTCCCCAGATATTGTTTTTTCTTATTATCTTTCTTTTATGCTTTTTTACTATATTTTGAGATTTTTTCTTCTCATTTATTGCATTTTTTTTTCTTTTTTGCAAGTGTTCCTGTTTGTGTGGTTTGATTTTTTTGTTCTCTTGTTTTTATTAGCTTGGTAGATCTTTATTTTATCTATTTATTTATTTATTTATTTTTGGTCTAATTGAGTGGAAGAAGCAACCATTCCAATACAATCCAACCACCTGCAGGCCCATCTACTGAGTGAGAGGCACTACTTGCTTTTGTACCAACTGGCCAAGAACAGATGGTGGTCATTACAAGCTCAACTCACCTCAGAGAGCTCCTGATGAACAGCTAACAGAGATTCATGCACAAACTCTAGTTTTCTATCACACCTACCAGGAGACAGGTGGTGAGTGCTGACGTGCTAACAATTAGTGAATAGAGGAACACAGAACCCTGCTCACACAGACACACACACAAAAAAAAAAAAAAAAAAAACACGGGAGAATTACACCAACATACAATCACAAATTAAACATAAATACAACACCACCACAATGTATAGGAGACAACAGACCATCACAATCCACACAAAAAATCAAGATAAAGTAGTAAAAACAAGCAACCAAGATACAAACCCAGAAAACAACCCTAAGGAAGAAGCAGCACTGGAACTCCCTAATAAGGAACTCAAAACAATTATTTTTGGGTATCTTCAATGGAGTGGGAGACAGATAAGGAACACACTGAAAAAAAAAATAAGGAAAATATAGACTAAACTCTAGAATAATTTAGAGAAACAATACAAGAACAAAATGACAAAACAAACAAAATTAGAAATGATACAAAAACAACAAATAGAAATCCAGAAGATTAATACTGAGACTTTGGAAAAAATAACACATTGAATGGGCAAATAAGTAGAACTAAATCAACGGAAGACAGTATTAATGAGATTGAAAACAAATACCTCAAGAGAACACTACTATGATATGAGATTAATCAGAAAAAAAAGATCAAAACAAAATGAAGGAAGCCTAAGATTCATGTGGAATACCATCAAAAGGAATAACATATGTGTAATCAGAATTCCAGGACAGGAAGAGATAAATAAAACCACAGAGAAAATTGTCAAAGATTTGTTGGAAGAGAATTTCCCTAATGTGATGAACGACAAGAATATACCCATTCAAGTTGTTCTACAGACCCCAGAAAGGATAGATCGCAGAAGAAAATCACCAAGACATAGCATAATCAAATTCACCAAAACCAAAGACAAAGAAAGAATCCTGAAAGCAGCACAGGAAAAACGAAAAGTTTACCTACAAAGGGCAACCAGTAAGACTAACCTCTGATTTCTTGGCAGAAACCATGCAGGCATGGACTTGAACCAATGGTATTTCCTGCCAATCTCGGGACTGTTGCCTTCCCAGCCTGCTGAGTCATTTTACATAACACCATTGTTGTTGTTGCTGTTATGTGCCGTCCAGTCGGTCCCAACTCATAGCAATCCCTCCTTGGGTTTCCAAGGCAGTATCACTATGGAAGTAGACTGCCCAACCTTCCTTCCAAGGAGTGGCTAGTGGATTTGAACCAACAGCCTTCTGGTTAGCAGTCAAGTGCCGTAGGCACTATGCTACCAGAGCTCCTACATAACACCATTAGCACTGCCCTATGTCACTGAAATCTCTATCAACTATACTTCTTGCAGAGTACATCATATGGATAAACTTAGGGACATACTAAAATATTGTTGTTATGTGCCATCAAGTCAGACTCGACTCATAGTGACCCCTCCTTGGGTTTCCGAGGCAGTATCACTACGGAAGTAGATCGCATCTTCTGACCTCTTCTAACTTCACAAGAGGAAAACAGAATCACCATCAGCAGCCCAAGGTTTATTCCTATAAGGCCAGACATGTCGCCATCTTCCAGCCTTTTTACCAACTCAGACCCCAACCATCACTCCCACAGCACTCACTCCTCTGCTGGGTTCAATAATTCATTTCAGAGAACTCACAGATAATATTCACAATTATGGGGTTCATTAGGGAAGTAAGAGGCTACAAAGTCAAGTTCAGGAATCCACTCAGGATACAATTCTTTGATCTCTCTCTCCTCTGCTATGCCTTCAGGCATGCCTCTCTGGCCCTTGGCCTCTTGGTCTAGCCTCTGCCCTGCTTGGACAAGTGTTATAAAGCTCTTTTAGCTCTGCCACTAGGTATACCTAGGTGCATCCCACTCCATCAGCAAGGGCACTGAGCTTTCTCACTCTGTGGGCCAGGTAAGCCCACCACTCTGTCTTGTGCCTCTTGGTTCCACTGCCAACTATCTCTCTGGAGGACATCTCTCTGCCAGCGCGTCTCTGCCAAAAAGGTCCAGTGCAGGGATCTCAGGTTCAAAGACTTATTCTACTTCCTCTCCAGCTATTCTCTCAGGATGGCAGTGAAATCCCCTCTCTGACAGGAGGGTGGGGAGTGCTCATTTTAAGACTGGCAGAGTGACAAAACTAACTAGTCCCAACATCAGAGTTCTACACACCTTATTTGCATGGTCCCACCCAGTAACCCAGTGATTTTTTACAAAGACGATAGCTAGAAAAACCATACCAAGTAATTCACTGCACCACACACATGGAGTGCAGGGGTGGCACAAATGGTGAAGTATTCGACTATATATCAAAAGATTGGCAGTGTGAACCCAAACAGACATGCCTCAAAAGGCCTGGCAATCTACGTCCAAAAGATCAAGCCATTGAAAACTTTATGGAGCATACATACTTTACGAACACCCTGTGCAGGTGGGGTTGCCATGAGTCTGAATCAACTTGACAGCAAGTGGTAGTAGTAAACATATTATCTTCTCTTAAGGCTGGGCATTTGAGTTTCTCCCAATTTAAAAGCTACTATTTCTTATTCCAAGACAATTTTTAATCATCATGCCCGTATTTCTTTCATGGACACCAACACATGCACAGAGGCCACACACTCTGGCTCCAAAGGACTTGATTATCTTCCATCAATTGTAATGTAGAGTCACTGGCAAAAGTAACATTCCTGTCTGAGAAAAAATACCATCCATATCATAGGACTTTGACAAACAACGGGTGATAAATTCTTTAAGCAAGTTACAAATTAAATGTCATACCTTCAATCACTCAAAAGACATTTGTTCTAATCCTAACTTGCCATCAGATCCTACTCCTGACTACTGACACCAAGAATGGAATAATCTGTGAGGAAGAAGCAAAGGGCTATCTCAGCTGACCATGAATTTCTTATTTAGAGCCTCTTCACAGGCAGGCCAGCATCTCATAAAGGTGACTGCCAGAAGCAAACAATCCACTGCAGAAAAAAGCTGCTACAGCTCCAAGTCAAACTATCTAAGCAGCCCAGACTTCCATGCCATCAGGTCAGGATTTAAAGCAGGAACAAAAGACTTTAAAAGTCCATTTCCAATTACTTACTCAGCCAAATATATAATAGTTGAACCTCTAATTCTCAGTCCAAGACTAAATTACTTTTTAAATGAACATAAAACAAACTTCTCTGCAGAAAACTTTGAAAAAGCAGATCCAAACCAAATACTAAAACAGAACCAACCAAAACAAACATGAATTTGATTCTGGCAAATCTTTCATTTTAAAAATAACATTGCTTATTTACCTTATCTACTGCTTCACTGTATCAAGCTATATCCTTCCAATCTCAGGTACCATTAAAAAGTACCTAGAATCTTTTTTTCTTCCTCCCAAAAGATCCATTTATTCTTTTTTTTTTAATGCATTTTATTGAAATATAATTTATGTACAATGAAATACACAAAACTAAAGTGACATGGGTCAATGCTTTTTTTTTTTTGCAGTGTTCCCTTCCCTTCCCCCTCCCACACCTGGCAACCAACAATGAAAGTTTCCCTCCATATATAAACCTTTCCTTTTCATTTTTCCCATGCTGCTCTCATGATTCTTTCTTTGTCTTTGGTTTTGGTAAGTTTGATGATGATATGTCTCGTTGATTTTCTTTTGGAGTCTATCTTGTTTGGGGTTCATTGGACTTCTTAAATGGATATATTCTCATCTTTCATCATATCAGGAAAATTCTCTTCCAACAAATCCTCAACAATTTTCTCTCTGGTTTTATTTGTCTCTTCCTATTCTGGAATTCCGATGACATGTAGGTTATTCCTTTTGATGGTATCCCACACTAACCTTAGGCTTTCTCCATTTTGTTTTGCTCTTTTCTCTGATTTATCTCTTTCCAAAGAAGTGTTCAAGTATTTGCCTTCAATTTCCCTAATTCTGTCTTCCACTGATTCAATTCTGTTCCTTTGCCCATTCAATGTCTTATTTATTTCTAAGAATTTAGTATTAATCTTCTGGATTTCTGTGTGTAGATTTTGTATCATTTCTAATTTTTCATTTATTTTGTCATTTTGTTCTTGTATTGTCTTTTGAAATTGTTCAAGGGTTTTCTCTGTGTTTTCCTTGATCTGTTTCTCAATTCACTGAAGATACCTAATTACAATTCTTTTCAGTTCCTTATTGGGGAGTTCCAATGCTGCATCTTCCTCAGGGATGTGTTTTGAGTCTGTATCCTGGTCCTTGGTTTCTCCTGCTTTATCTTGCTTCTTTATGTGGGCTGTGATGCTCTACTGTCTCTGAGGCATTGTGACTTTTTTGTGTGTTTATATTTATTTAATTAGTGATTAAATATTGAAGTGACTTGCCCACGATTTTCATTTTCTTTGTATGTTATCTACACAAGCAGGGTATTGTGCTCCTCTATTCGCTAGCTGACAGCACTTACACATTCACCACCTGTCTCCTTTCCTATTGTCAGCCTCTCATATGTCCCTACCAACCTTGGCAAACAGAGCCTATTCTGAGGTCCCTAGAATCCAAATAAGAATGCTATCACTTTAAAATCCAAATTGGTTGCCCTTTATAAACATTCAAAATGACTGTGCCCTTGATCACTTTAAATATTCAAAATGGCTGCCACTTGTAAACAATCAAAATAGCTGCACCCTCCAGACAGTGAAAAGTCAACAGCTCAGGTTGTCTCCCTCCTTGTTGTTTTCCTTCCTAGTCAGAGGCCACAAGCACAGTCATCCCTGCAGCCCTTGGTGACCAGGGCTGATCATTAGGTTAATTCTCAGTTCCCAACACTACTTGGAAATATTCAGTCTGTTGGTCCTGTCAGAGTAGCTGATAGTTCACAGCTCTGACCATGTCTGCACTCACTGTTTTTATTCAGGTTTTTCCACTAGTTGGTGCCTAATCCACTTCTGTATAGTTCCTTTCAAAGCTCAGGACTCCAGGATTATCTTCTGTATCCCTATGAATTGGTTTTTCTTTTCTTTGTTGAAGAGGGTCTGTGTCGCTTGTTTGCCTATTCCTCCATCTTATTGGAAGTCAAGACCCATTTATTCTTAAGTAAGAAATGTTTTCTTTCTAAATTTGATTCTAAGGTAACTGAAATTGTTCTTCTGTTAGAAGAGTGCTGTCAGTTGCCATCAAATTGAATCCAACTCACAGCGACCCTATGTGTATGCTAAACCAAAATCAAAACCAAAACCCGCTGCTATCCAGTCAATTCCAACTCAAAGCGATCCTATGTAGAACTGCTCCATAGGGTTTCGAAGGCTATAAATCTTTACAGAAGAAGACTGTCACATCTTTCTCCCAAAGAGAGGCTGGTGGGTTTGAAGCACAGATTTTTCCATTAATAGCCGAGTTCCACCTAGACTCTTCATGTGTACGCCAGCCAGTCAACCTAAAATCCTTACAGTGTGGTTTGTTCATTTTTTCAAAAAATGCTCTATTTATTATGCTCCTTATATTCAATATGACATTTCTTTATATATAACTTAGTGCTATTGTTGAGACTACACACAACAAAATATATACCAATTCAACAATTTCAACATGTACCATTTACTGACACTGATTATATTCTTCGAGTTGTGTAACCATTTCATTCTCTTTTCTGAGTTGTTCCTCCTATTAACACAAATTCACTCCCCCCACCCCGAGACTCCATCTCTAATCTTTCTTCAAATTGCTATTGTCAATTTGATCCCATACAGACAGTTCTTAAAAGAGAATAATGCTCAAGGTAGATGATTTTTACTAGTTAAGCTAAACTACTGTTTGGTATTAAGAAGAGTTCAGGAGACAGTTTTGATTTAAGATTTAAAGGTAATTTAGGGCAGTGGTTTCAGAGGTTCATTCACCCTTCATGGCTTCATGAAGTCTAGAGCCCCTGAAAATGTGAAATTCTATTCTGCATTTTAGCCCTTTTGATTAGGCTTCTTCTATAGAATCTTTGATCAAAATGTTCAGTAATGGTAGCAGGGCACCATCCAGCTCTTCTGGTCTCATGGCAAAGACGACAGCTGTTCATAGAGGCAATTAGCCACACATTCTGTATCTTCCTCCTACTCCTGACTTTTTTTTTCTCTGTTGTTCCAGGCAAATAGAGACCAGTTGTTTGTGCCTTGGATGGCCACTTGCAAGACACTACACATCAAACTAGGAGATAAAACAGAGGTATTAAACATGTTATTAGGCTAATTAACTACGATGTTCCATGAAACCATGACCCTAAACTTCCAAACCAAGAAACCAAATCTCATGAGGTTTTTGGTTATACATAAGGGCACTTCAGCAGCTATTCTGGTTTTGTTTTTTTGTTTTTGTCTTGCTGTAAATATCAAACAACTGCCGATTCAACTTTTTACAGGTATACAACTTATTGACAACAATTACAATACTCGGCTGTGCAACTCTACCTTTAATCAAGGTTGTATTTCCATCACTGTTAACACTTCCTTTCTCTCTACTTTTTGCCCCCAGTATCCACTACTAAACTTTGTTCTCCATATATTTGATTAGTCTTTTCATGTAAGTAAGGTGCTCTGGTGGTACAGCGATTAAGACATTTGGATGCTAATCAAAAGGTTGGTGGTAGTTCAAACCTACCAGCTGCTCTGTTGAAGAAAAGATAAGCCAGTCTGCTTCCATGAAGATGTGCAGCCTTAGAAACACAATAAGGGTCACTATGAGTCGGAATCGACCAGATGGCAGTGAGTTTGGTTTGGTTCTGGTTTTTCTTATAAATGAGGTAATATTTACAGTGTGTTTTTATTTAGCTGTGGACACCAAACAAGTTTCCAGACACTGTAATAAGAAATTGTTTCTCTTACAAGCATTCTGCACTATTTTTATTCCTTCTATTGAAAATTTAAACTATTAGAACAGCAGGAAATTCAAGATTTGCTTTATTTTTCTTATCATATTTCCTAAACAATGTGATTACAATAGCAAATTTACATCTATCAGCCAAAAGTAGAATGAGGGAGCTCACAGCGTTGCCATTCTACAGACTTCTGTTCAAATTCCAGTCAAATACTGACTAACCATGTAGCACAGAGGACATCACTTAACTCTAGGAGTCTAAGAGCTAACTAACATCTAGGAATTGTATTAATATTTAAGAATAATGCATATAAACACTTAGTATTATTTTTGGCACATAGTAGGACATCAAATGCATAATGTTTTGTGTTAGTTGTGCTATAACAAAAATATCCCAAGTGCATAGCTTTAATGAACAGAAATTTATTTTCTCTCAGGATGGTAGAAGTCCAAATTCAGGGCAATGGCTCTAGGGGAAGGCCTTCTCTCTGTGTAAGCTCTGGAGGAAGATTCTTGTCTCTGGTTTCAGTTTCTATTCCTCTGTTCCTTGGTGATCTTCTTGTTTCCTGGCATCTATCTTTCCCCATCTATTCTTGCTTGCTTCTGTCCCTAATCTGCTCTTTTGATACCTCATAAGTGATTGGTTTAAAATACATCCTACACTGATTATGCCCTCATTAACCTAACAAAGAAAGCCTGATTCTCAAAGGGGATTACATCCCCATGTATGGGGGAGGGGTTAGGATTCCAACACATATTTTGGCGAAGACACAATTCAATGCATGACATACAGTGACAGTTCCTTTTCCACAATCTCTCTCACCATTTATGCATTTTGCCCAACTATGTCAAACATTTCTAACTCATTCTGAACTTCACTAAGAAAAATCATTTTCCTTTTTTCACAGAGTAATTAACACACTATCAAAGCTAGAATTTCCCCATTCAAGTCCTTTTCTCTTATTGCTCATGGAAGTTCTCATTTTTTCTTCACTTTGTGATGTTTATTTTTATGATATTTATGTTTATGTCAACTTATCTAGGCCTTAGTACCCAAATATTTGGTCAATCACTAGTCTGGATGTTGCTATGAAGGTATTTTGTAAGTGTGATTAATATTTACATCAGTTAACTTTCAGTAAATGAGATTACACTTGATAATGTCAGTGGGTCTCATCTGATCAGTTGAAGGCTTTAAGAACAAAACAGTGAGTTTTCTCTGATAAGAAATTCTCCCTGAAGACTACAATATAGAAATCCTGTCTGTTGGCCTGCCCTACAAATTTCAAACTTGTCAGCCCCCACAATGGCCTGAGTAATTCCTTAAAATAAATCATGTATATATCTCCTATTGGTTTTTCCTCTGGATCTCTGGAGAATGCTGATACAACTCTAATCAGTTTTGTGTTCATGTGAATGCACTTTTATGGAGTGCAAGGCTCCACACAGCTCACCTACAGTCAAATGACTACGCACAAAATGGTATGAAGCCTCTCCCTCGCTACAGCCTGGTTGAAAGCCAATTATCTGAAGCTTGGACATACTCTACTGTGTGGTTTTATGGTGGGAAGACATTTTAATGCCCAAGGTGATTCTGATATGCCTCACACAGAATTGAATGCTTAAACACTTACTTATTTCCAAATAGTTTCCTTAAAAAAAATAAAAATTCTAATACATCCAAATGCACCAAGAGAGCAATAAAGTTTCACCAACTACAATGCAAAGATAATGCTCCCTCAACTATAATCTCCTAAAACAAAGCTGTTCTGCAACCAGACCATTTAGAGTTCTGTGGCCGCTGGTTCTGCCACTGTTTAGTTACTGTGAAACAACTTAAATCCTTAACAGATAAATAATCAGTGAGTCCTGGAGAAGTTAAGTAACTTACCCAGTAGCACAAAGCTAGTAAGGGAAGAAGTAAGGGAAGGAATACCCATTCTAACCCAACCAGTCTTGCCTCAGATTCCAGATTCTTAACCTTTCTATTATAAACTGCATACTTCACAGAGTTGGAACTACCTTAAAGAAAAAGAAGGGTAGCCAATTGGAAATTAAAGAGTAGAAGCCTCAGTATTATAGAGGGCTTCATAAACATCTCTACAACTTGGGAAAGCTGCTGGTAAGTTACCAAAAAGAAAAAGAAACAGCTACAATTGCCAGAGGTAGGTCATGACTTCAGAGGATGTGAAGATTAAAAAACAACTGCCCAACTGACATTCTAGAGTATGGCTCCACAGAGACCAAGTCCATTAGCACTCCTTTTGTTGGTGTTCCCATTTCTAGGAGCACATCCCCTGTGTATACCAGGGTATACCTGGTTCTGGAGATGGCCAAAAAAAACTCGATTTTTCCTCAAAAAAAAGAGATCAAGATCTCCATCTATAAAAATAAATCTACCGGGGCACTCAACGTTTCTCTTCAGACCATAATTATAAAAAAAAAAAAAAGGGGGGGCCAAGAAAGGAGAGCTTTTCAGGAGGTGTGGAAGGAAATAAAATGCTCAAATAACCCGCACCGTTTAACATGATGGGCTACATGACCTGCCACTTTCAACCTGTTTAGTCTACTTGCTCCTTTAGTGAAAGATGACAGACATGGACAGAGAGTGAAAAACAAAACAAAAATAACCCACTGCCATCAAGGCAACTGCAACTCATGTAGTCTCTCCCTATTGCTCCTCCAGACCCCTCTAAGAAACTTGCTTGGCCTCACTAGTGTACAATCAGCGCACTGTATCTCTCTATACAGGACCTCTACGAATACCATCTACAACACTTTCCTTTTCATGGAGCCTGCTCAGCCATTTCTCTTCCCTCATCCAAGAGAGTCCTAAAGCTCATCTCTTCCACAAACACTTTAAGGATTACTGAAAACAAAGACATTCTTACCAGTCATCAACTTGGCATAAAAATATCCTCCCCATCACTATCTCTATATATTTGGTTCATAATGGATGACTGTCTTTAATAGCTCCCTTGCTGCCTCTATGCAAAGTCCCATATAAAAAACAACTGTAATCAGTGCTCATGCTCACTGGCTTTTGGAACTCTCTTAATCTCTAGAACTGGAACTAGAGTTGTAAACTGGATGACCTTACTGAGGCTCAGACCTTTTGGGGTGCCATATGGCCTTCTTTTTGCACAAAGGATAAAATCCCTCAAAAGGGGAAAAAAAAATTATATATAAAACTGTAGCTCAGATAATTTCTCCAGACTGACTTCCCATTCATTACTTCAAGCCATTTTAATCCAAATTCTCTAGATTTTTGGCTGTTGTCCAGTCACACACTCTTCCTCCACCTGTCAAAAAGAATACCTAATAGGAGGGTCTGCTCAGCTTTTGATTTCCTTTTCACTTCCATGCTACCTGCCAACTGCCCCCCTTAGCCCAAAGCTCAAGGCAGTTGAGTTCTGTCTACAGAAATAGTGCTGTTGAGAAACTTGGCTCACACTCTGTTTCATTCATTTCCATGCTTAGTTTTTGTTCCCCATTTGTTAGATCCACAAAAATATTTTGCTATTATATACCTTTCCATATTCCCTTCATAAAAGTTATAAATAATTATTGTTGTTTATGTCTTCATTTTCCAATAATGTATCAGGTAACATCTCACTGCTATCCACACACCATCAAAGGGCAGCCTGAGAAGACAAAGTATTATAATGAAATGTGCAAAGATCTAGAATTAGAAAACCAAAAGGGAAGAACGTGTTTGGCATTTCTCAAGCTGTAAGAACTGAAGAAAAATTCAAGCCCAAATACAATAATGAAGGATTCTATGGGCAAAATACTGAACAGTGCAAGAAGCATTCAAAGAAGATGGAAGGAATACACAGGGTCACTGTACCAAAAAGAACTGCTCAATGTCCAACCATTTCAGAACTTAGCATATGATCAAGAACTGATATTACTGAAGGAAGAAATGCAAGCTGTACTAAAGGAACTGGTGAAAAAACAAGGCTGCAGGAATTGATGGATTACCCACTGAAATGTTTCAACAAAGGGATGCAGCACTGGAGGCACTCATTCGTTTATGCCAAGAAATTTGGAAGACAGCCATCTGGCAAACCAACTGGAAGAGATCCGTATTTGTGCCCATTCCAAAGAAAAGCGATACCACAGAATGTGGAAATTATCGAAAAATATCATTAATATCACACATAAGTAAAATCTTAATGAAGATAATTCAAAAACAGTCACAGCAGTATATTGACAGAGAACTTCCAGAACTGCAAGCTGGATTCAGAAGAGGATGTGAAACGAGCGATATCATTGCTGATGTCACACGGATCTTGCTGAAAGCAAAGAATACCAGAAAGATATTTACTTGTGTTTCATTGACTATGCAAAAGCATTCAATTGTGTGGATTGTAACAAATTATGGATAACCTTGAGAAGAATGGGGACTGCAGAACACTTGATTGTGCTCATCAGGAACCTGTACATAGACCAGGAGGGTGTCATCTGAACAGAACAAGGGGATACTGTATGGTTTAAAACAAGGAAGGGAGGGCATGAGGGTTGTATTCTTTCACCATACTTATTCAATTTATATGCCGAACAAATAATCTGAGAAGCCAGACTATATGAAAAAGAATGTGGCATCAGGACTGGAGGAAGAATCATTAACAACCTGTGATACGCTGACGACATAACTTTGCTTGCTGAAAGTGAGGATGAATTGAAGCACTTACTGATGAAGATTAAAAATTTCAGTCTGCAGTATGGATTATATCTCAACATAAAGAAAACAAAAATCCTCAAAACTAGACCAATAAACAGCATCACAATAAATGGAGAAAAAATTGAAGTTGTCAAAGATTTCATATTACTTGGTTCCACAATCAACTTCATTGGAAGCAGCAGTCAAGATATCAGATGACAAACTGCACTGCGAAAATCTGTGCAAAAGACCCGTTTAAAATGCTGAAGAGCAAAGATATCTCCTTGAAGACTAAGATGCCCCTGACACAAGCCATGGTATTTTCAATCACCTCATATGCATGTGAGAGCTGGACAATGAACAAGGAAGACCGAAGAAGAGTTGATGCTTTTGAGTTGTGGTGTTGGCAAAGAATACTGAAAGTACCACGGACTACCAAAAGAACCAACAAATCTGTCCTGGAAGAAGTGCAGCCAGAATGTTCCTTGGAAGTGAGAAAGGCTAGACTTCAACTCACCTACTTTGGTCATGTTGTCAGAAGGGTCCATTCCCTGGAAAACGTTATCATGCCTGGTAAACTGGAGGGTCAGCAAAGAAGGGGAAGGCCCTCAGTGAGATGGACTGACACAGTGGCTGCAATAATGGACTCAGGTATGGCAAGGATTGTAAGGCTGGCATAGGACTGGGCAGTGTTTTGTTCTGTTGTACACAGGGTTGCTATAAGTTAGAGCTGGCTCAACGGCACCTAACAACAACAACAGACTGCCTAGTGCAGCAAGATATTTGCTCAGGTGCTAACTAAAAGGCTGGTAGATCAAACCCACCCAGAGGCTCCACAGCAGAAAGACCTGACAATGTGTTCCTATAGAGATTACCCACTGCCACAGAGTCAATTCCAATTCACAGCAACCCCAATAGGATTTCCTACGTTATAAATTGTTACAGAAGCAGATTGCCTCATCTTTCTCCCACAGAGCAGCTGGTTGGCTCAAAATACCGACTTGTGGTTAGCAGCCCAATGCCTTATCCACACTACCACCAGAGCTCCTTCCTGTCGTGATTACAGTCTAGAAAAGCTTATGGGGAAATTCTTCTCTGTCACATGGGGTGGCTAAGAATCAAAACTGACCTGATGGCACCTAATAACAACAACAATAGACTAGCCAGATACTAGGCCACACACTTATAGCTGACAGTAGCTGTCTTTTACCCACTATACACCCAGCCTCCAGTATACAGCATCTGGTGCATCATGTTGCTGTTGTTGCTAGTTGCCACTGAGTTGATTCTGACTCCCAGATACGTCATGTGTGCAGAGTAGGGTTGACAAATTGTCCTCCATGGGCCACATCAGCTCTCCATCTGTTTCTGTAAATTAAGTTCTACTGGAATACAGTTACATCTATTCCTTCACATATTGTCTAAGGCTGCCTTTGCTCTACAATGGCCCAAACTACTTGAAGAGTTACAGTAAGATCACATCGCCCCCAAAGCCTAAATTATTTATATCTGGCCTTTAATAAATAGTTTCCTGACCACTGCTGTTGTAAAAGGAACACTGACTAGGAAATCAGAGAGACCTGTATTAAAATCCTGTTTCAGTAATTACTAGTAGAAATTCCTAATCTGTCTGGGTCTCATTCAACTCACATATAAAAATTAGGATACACTATCTACAAGGGTGGGTCCTCGTGGCACAGTGCCTAAGGCATTTGACTACTAACCAGAAGGCTGGCATTTGAAATCCATCAGCTGCTCTGCTGAAGGAAGAAAAGGCAATCTACCTCTGTAAAGATTTATTGCCTCAGCATTGAGGAAGAGGAAGACATAGAGAGGTGCATGGGAGGTACAAACAACAAAGATGAACCCTTTTGCAATGACAGTACTGTGTTGTTAGTGAAGGCAAACACAGATATACAGGTGGACAGATGCGCAGACAGGCTGAAGTATTAGGTATACCTATGCAGGAGAAGGAGCTCTGGTGGCATAGTGCCTAAGATATTTGACGGCTAACCAGCCGCTCCTCAGAAGGAAAGGTGGGCAATCTACTACCATAGTGATACCACCTCGGAAACCCAAGGAGGGGTCACTATGCATTGGATCTGACTCAATGGCAGTACATTTTATCTTTCTGTATGCAGGGGGGAATGTGCCCATGACCATGTACAGGGTTGGCAGACAAAGATTCTACAAGTGCATTTGTATGTTCTGTAAGAATTCCCAGGTATATAGTAGAACTGACAAGGGACAAGGTTGTAGTCACTTCTTGGTCACAGCCAGCTACCCAGAGGAAGCGAACAGTTAGATCTGTGGACTAGGGACCATAGTCCCAGTGGATATCAAGCTAACTGGCATAATACACTACAAAAAAACAATGTTTCACATCCTACTTTGGCAAGTAACGACTGGCATCTTAAAAGCTTGCAAGTGGCCATCTAGATGCAATGATGGATCTCTCCTCGTCTAGAGCAAAGGCAAAGAAGAATAAAGAAAACCAAAGATTCATGGAAACAATTAGTCCAAGCAACTGGTATACCATATGATCCTCAGCCTATACGATTATGAGACCAGAAGAACTAGATGGTGCCTGGCTACCACTGTTAACCACTCAGAGGGGGATCTATGTAGGAGATCCCAGACAGAGTGGGAAAACAATGTGGAACAAAACTCAAAATCATTGTAAAAAAAAAAGGGGGGCGGGGGGACCAGGTTTGCTGGTTTGATAGAGCCTGATAGAACCATTATGGCCCTATGTTTGAAATTGAGAAGTTTGAGTCTTCCTATTGTCTATGGCCCCTAGCTGCCCTTCAGGTCTGGAATTGAACCCACTCCTGTGGCTTCCAGCCAAACAAAAGACAGGCATATGAGCTGAACATTTACATTAGGTAGGTACACTCCACAGAGACACCAATCATGGGAGAATAGAAGGGCTGTGTATGCACAGGGAGACAGCTCAGGGGAGCAAGAATGCATGGGAGGAAAGGATACAGGGAAGAGGTAACTATGAGGAGGAAGTGAGAGGGGAGCTGTTACACTGTGGGAAATAGCAGTCAATGTCATGAGACAAAGTGTATGTGAGCTGCTGTATGGCAAGTGAATTTGCTCTGTGAACTTTCAACCAAATCACAATAAAAATTTTAAAAAAAAAAGATTTACTGCCTCAGAAACCCAATGAGGGTTGCTATGAGTCGGAATCAATTCAATGGTAGTGGGTCTGATTAAGTCTTTCCTTCCCAAGTTTGTCTACAGGGGCAGTATGAAGATTAAATAAAATATGCCAGATGAATACCCATTAAACTGCAATCAATACCAAATACAAATTTACCTACGATATTAAGCAAAATTCAAATGCAAAGTGACTGAATCTCCAGCCAAGCATTTAAAAAACGTAATAAAGTAAGACATTAAACTGGCATTCATCTACATTCTCTATGAAGAAAAGGAATAACAATACAAACATACTATTGTTTTGATAAGTCAAAATTACTTCTTCTTTCTCCACTATCTTTCAGTCCTTAATTTGAAAAATTTTAAATTCAAGATATCAAGTTTCATCTCAGTGCAATTTCTATCAAATTCCAACAACTCTCTCTGCAGAAATGGAAAAGCCAATGCTCAAATTTATATGGAACTGAAAGGGCCCCTGAATAGCCAAAGGAATCTTGAAATCTAAAAACATAACAGAAGACTCAAACGTCTCAATTTCAAGCATACTGTCAAATAGAAAAATTAGCAACATACACCTTACTTTGATTCTAATGTTTCTCTTACCCACAAAACCAAATTAACTACAAAAAATCCCTGACCCGATTTCTCAGCAGAACCATGCAGGCCAGAAGATAATGGGATGGTGTATATGCAAAACCCTGAAAGAGAAAAATTTCCAACCAAGAATTATGTACCCAGCAAAACTGTCCCTCAAATATGATGGTGAAATTAGGACATTTCCAGATAAGCAGAAATTAAGGGAACTTATTAAAACCAGACCAACCTTTCAAGAGATGCTAAAGGGAGTCCTTTGGACAGAGAAGCAACAGCAGCCAATAACAACTGACCATTAACACAGGTGATGATAAAAACCAACCAATCCAGCTATGGAAATATCCAAAGTAAATAAGCCTACAAGACTGTAAACAGGGAACCAGAGACATCAACTGACAAGTGAGGACAACTACAAACCAAAAAGAAGGAAAAAACTGTGTTGTTACAGATGGTAGGGAAGTCGAGACAAACACAAGATAGGACAGACTGTTCTAAACTTGGGAAGAAAACTATAAATCACAGGATAACCTCAAAGAAAAATGATAAACCTTCACATCAAAATAAAAAAGAGGACCAGCACAAATATTTAGCAAACACTAAAACAACAGCAACAAGGGACGTGATAACACGTTTCATAAACAAAACAAGCTCAGCATAGAAAATTATATGCAACAAAGAAATCAACACTACAAAAAAGCACTTAACAAAAATGACAGAAACAAATTCATATTTGCCGATAATTACATAACTGGCAAGGGACTTATCTCTAAGATTTATAGAAAACTCCAATGCCTCAACACCAATGGAATTAACAATCCAATTGAAAAATGGGCAAAAGACATAAATAGACACTATAACAAGGAGGATATTCAGGTGGCTAGCTAATACATGAAGAGATGTTCACAATCACTGGCAATCAGAGAGATGCAAATCAAAACAACAATGAGATACCGTCTCACCCCAGCACTGATGGCAAGGTTCAATGAGACAGAAAGTAACAAATGCTGGTGGGGATGTGGAGAGATTGGGACTCTCGTACACTGCTGGTGGGACTGTGAAGTGATACAACCACTGTGGAAAGCAGTATGGCAATTCCTTGGAAAGCTGGAATTGGAGATGCCGTTTGACCCAGCAATCCCATTACTAGGTATATATCCTAGAGGGTTGAGAGCCAGCACAGGAACAGAAATATGCACACTAATGTTCACTGCAGCACTATTTGCAATGGCAAAAAGATGGAAACAACCTACATGCCCATCAATGGAAGAGTGGGTGACCAAACTATGGTACATACACATAATGGAATGTTATGCAGCACTGAAGAACAACGTAGAGTCTGCAAAACACCACATAATATGGATGAACTTGGAGGACATTATGCTGAGCGAAATAAGTCAATCACAGAAGGACAAATACAGTATTAATTCGTTGTTGTGGAGGGTTAAGGAAAAGTTTATATATGGAGGGAAACTTTCTTTGTTGGTTGCCAGGGGTAGGAAGGGAGGGGAGGGAACACACACAAAATAAAAAAAAAAAAAAAACTGCATTGACTCATGTCAGTTTAGTTTTGTGTATTTCACTGTACATAAATTATATTTCAATAAAATGCATTTAAAAAAAAATCCCTGGCCCAAAGGTAATCCCACCAGAGCTTTTTTTTCCACACAAAATTGCTAATCTAGTCCTTCTTGTTCCAAACCAGACTTAATTTAAATTCCAAAAGGTATCATGGCTGCAGGTGGGCAGAAGGCCAGAGACCACCTTGTGATCAGATATCAGTTGTTTTCCCCAAAAGGGAAACAACTTGCCACTGAAGCACAAGCCCAGGCATAGTGCAGCAGCAGGCTCCAGAGCAGCTAAGCAATCCCTGACTGAGGTGAGCATGGTGGGACAAATAGCCACTGATGGGCTCCAGGAACCCCTCCTCCTATTCCCCAGATGCAGGGCAGACTCAGGACCAGGTGAGTTAGTGAGACAGGCTGTTTTGTTGTTGTTATGTGCCGTCGAGTCAGACCCAACTCATAGCGACCCCTCCTTTAGTTTCCAAGGCAGTATATCACTATGGAAGTAGATTGCCCCATCTTTCTTCCAAGGAGTGGCTGGTGGGTTTGAACCGCCAGCCTTCTAGATAGCAGTCAAGTGCCTTAGGCACTACGCTACCAGAACTGAGACAGGCTAGATCTTGTTAATTAGCAAAGTATGTCTGCTATGTCATAATCTCTGATCAGGATTTCTGAACTTTATCACAACCTCATGCAAGTACATATGTACGTGTGGTCACATGCTGCTGAACAGAAAGATATTAAAAACCAAAAATACTCATTGCCATTGAGTCAATTCCAACTCATAGCAATCGCATTGGGTTTCCAGGGCAGTAAATCTACAATAAGTTACAAGTAGATTGCTTCATCTTCCTTCCAAGATGTTATGCAATGTATACTTATACAGGTACTTGTCGTTTAACATCCATGATAAAACAAAAGCCAAACTCATTGCCATCGAGTTGATTCCAACTCATAGTGACCCTATATGACAGAGCAGAACTACCGTATAGGGTTTCCAAGGCTGTAAATCCTTATGGAAGTAAACTGTCTCATCTTTCTCCTGTGGAGACAGTTGACCTTTTGCTTAACAGCTGAATGCTTTAACCACTGCACCTCCAGAGATCCTTAATGTCCTAAATGTCCAAAATACATTCTGTGAAATAGGACATTATGTGTTGTGATGTTGTGTGAACACCATATTAAAACCTTATAGGAGCCTATCTCTGGTTGTCCTCGTCACCCCTGCTGTCACTATTGCTGCTAAATCTACTGGCAGACACTGAAGGAACTAGTGTAAACAGGCAGGAGCAGAATGAGAAGAAGCAAATGGGAAGGAAGCCAAGAGTGCCCTGCTTCACCCACTGTTCCACCCAACTGAGCAGCAGGAACAGCCCTATTCTGCAGGCTCCTTCACCACCACCACCACCACCACCACCTACCTGCCAAACAAAGCCTGAAAGCCCGTGCCCAGAGCCATGTCCACTGTATCACCTGCCTATATCCCGTCCATGGTCTACTGCTACTTGAGTCCAGGATTGGGGTCTTTAAAACCATTACCAAAAACCAAACTCACTGCCATCGAGTCAGATCCGACACATAGCAAACCCCCCTTGGGTTTCCAAGACAGTATCTCTGCGGAAGTAGATTGCCCAATCTTTCTTCTGAGGAGTGGCTGGTGAGTTTGAACCGCCAGCCTTCTGCTTAGCAGTGAGGTGCTTTAAGCACTACACCTCCACAGTGTCTTTAAAACCATTAGGGGGAAATAATAAACAAACGGAAAACTGCTTTCCCTTTGAAAATAAAAAAGCTTATGGGACTGCGGCTGTATATGTGGTCAGACATTTTCTGAACTGATGTCAAGTGATGCATACTTGTACTATAAAGTTACAGTAATCAGGAGGCAAAATGGTGTCTTTCTTGTAGTGCCCACGCTAGTTTCCTCTAGCATCTTAGTGCCTGAGAAACTAAGTGCAGCAGTTTGAATTGGAGATTCTGGGGCTCTGAACAGCTCATTAAGTCAGAATATGCCAAACTCAGGGGAGTAGGATTAGAAAGGAGAAAGGGGCAGTGCAATTACCCGGAGGGGGAAAATGTAACAAAAACAGGTGAACCTGCCCTGCAGAGTATCAACTGGCAGGCGAGAAAGGCCATCCGAGACCTCCCTGGGGCAGTGGAGAGAACACACCACACCAGAGAACCTGCAGCCACTCCACGAATCTACTTTCAACACCTGCTTTTATCAGTAAACTTGGGACTGCTGAGTGAGAGCACAGACTTCTCTGGCTCGAGTACCAGTGAAGCCCAAGCAAAGAGAACATTAACGCTGCAAGTGGGTGGGCCTGGGGAGGAACTTACGTCACGGATCGAGGATCAGGGCTGTTTTTCTGGTCAGCTTTTTGGCATGGAGGGGCCAGCATCTGCTTTTCTCGGTAAACTTGGGACCGCTGGATGGGAGCAGAGATTTCTCTGACTCCAGTATCGCTGAAGGCTGAGCAGAGAGAATATTAACACCACAAGTGGGAGGGGCCTGGGAGGATCCACGGATTGCTGATCAGGGCAGTTATCCTAGGTCAGCTTTTTGGCACGGAGGGGCCAGAAGAGTGGGATTTTTGTGTGTATCTAAACCAGGTGGAAAGTGATGGCCCCCTAACAATTGGAGTCTTTACTTGAGCTGCAGGCCTATGAGTAACAGTATAACATCATCATTAGCAGCCCGCTCGAAGCCCTAGAAATCGTTCCTGGCACCTTGGAGCTTTTCTTCATTCTCTCTTCTCTTCCCACTTTCTCCACCTCTACCCTCCCTTGTCCAATAGAAAAACCACATTCAGCCACCATAATACCTGCCAGCTCGAATCCTAAACTCCCTTTAGGACAGAGACCTGCATCCACATTGCACACAGAAATTCTATCATAACAAAGAAAACTGCAGAGCAACCCAGCATACCTGAAATAACCAAAAAAGTAAAATACACCAGCTCCACCTTTTCAAAATATTAAATCATAAAACCAAAACAAAACAAATTAATACATAACTAACAACTAAAAACAACCTAAAAATGTCTAGGAAACAACAAGCAACCTCAAATTAAAAAAAAAAAAAAAAAAATCAGGATAAAGCATTAGAAGTAAAATCCCACACAAAACTCTCATTAAACATGGAGGAAGAGGAGACAATAGAATTATCCAAGAAGGAATTCAGAAGGTATGTTTATAGAGCTCTGTTGTTGTTGTTGTTGTTTGCCGTCGAGTCAAACCCGACTCACAGCGACCCCTCCTTGGGTTTCCGAGGCAGTATCACTACGGAAGTAGGATTGCCCAACCTTCCTTCCGAGGAGTGGCTGGTGGGTTTGAACCGCCAGCTGTCTACAAGAGCCTAAAGATACCCCAAACCGAAACAAGAAGAACAAAGACAATTCCCTGGAAGAACTCAGGAAAACCATTCAAAAACAAAATAACAAGATTAATGTACAATCAGAACTCATACAAAAACAGCAGTTAGAAATAAAGAAGATGAATAGCAAAATTACAGAATTACATAATACAGTGGAAGAACAAAAGAGTAGGATAGAACTGGCTGAAGAATGCATTTCCCAACTAGAAGACAAGTCCCTGGACACAAGCCAATATGAAGAAAAATCAGAACAAACATTTAAGAGAAATGAATGGAACCTAAGAGTTATATGAGACAATATGAAAAGAAACAACATACACCTCATTGGAATTCCAGAACAAGAAGAGGCGAAAAAAACACTGAGAAAATTGGGGAAGACCTACTAACAGAAAACTTCCCCCATATCATGAAGGAAGTAAAGATATTTCTCCAAGAAGCTCACAGAACCCAATACAGGAGAGATCCCAAGAGAAAAACACCGAGGCAAACTATAATCAGACTCGCCAAAACCAAAAACAAAGAGAGAATCTTACAAGTTGCCTGGGACAAAAGAAATATTACTTATAATAATCAAACAGTTAGGCTGAGCTCTGATTATTCAGCAGAAACTATGCAGGCAAGAAGGCAACGGGACAGCATATATAAAACACTGAAGGAAAAGAACTTCTAACCAAGAATTCTATATCCAGCCAAATTATCCATCAAAGATGAGGGCAAAATCAAGGCATGCGCAGACAAACAGAAATTAAGGAATTTTGTGAAAAACAGACAAACCCTACAAGAAATGCTTAAGGAAGTCCTTCCAATAGAAAACTCACAACAGAGAACAACAAAATCAGGATACATGACATTAACACTAAAACAAAATTAGAAATAGACACTCAAAATAAGACCATAAAACACTAAACACTAAATATCAAGGAAGCCAGTAGGCACATGACAATAGCAACTAACCAAATAGAGGGAATAAAAGTTCTAGGTACAAACTTCCAAATACAGAGGAAAACAGGACAATGTCCTCAAAGAAGAGACTGTTCTAAAAATATAGAGACAAGAATTCACTCCAAGGTAACCACAGAGAAAATTAACAATTCCCCTAAGCAAATCCAGAGGAAGGCAAACATATGGGTTTAATAAGCACAAAACCAACAATAAAGAAGAAAAGAGCGGAAGCACTTGATAACAAAACAAACTCAACACAGAAAAGTGTATGGATCAAGGAAGGTCCATCAACATGACAAAAAAAATACAAAATAAAATAATAGAATGACAGCAATCAATTCATACATTCATACCTGTCACTAAGTACACTGAATATGAATGGACTAAATGCACCAATCAAGAGAAAGAGTGTGGCAGGCTGGATAAGATAAGAAGGCCCATCAATATGCTGCCTACAAGAGACCCACCTTAGACACAAAGATGAAAATAAATTAAAAGTTAAGGGGTGGAAAAAAATATATCAAGCCAATGGTAACCAAAACAGAACAGGAGTGGCAATATTAATTTCTGATAAAATAGACTTTAAGGTGAAAAACAACATGAGAGACAAAGAAAGCCACTATACGATGCTAAAAGGGTCAATTGAGAAAGAAGACATTACGGAAATAAATATCTATGCACTCAGTGAAAGTGCACCGAAATACATGAAGCAAATATTAATTGAATTAAAAGGGACAACAGACAACCCTACAAAAGTAGTAGGAGACTTTAACACACGACTTTCAAAGAGGGACAGATCAACTACAAAAAAACTCAACAAAGACACAGAAGAATTCAACAACACAATCAACCAACTTGACCTCATAGATATACACAGAGCATTCCACCCAACAAAAGCGCAATTCACATTCTTCTCCAGTGCACATGGATCATTCTCCAGAATAGATCATATGTTAGGACATTAAAAAAGCCTCAATAAATTCAAAAATACTGAAATACTACAAAGCATCTTCTTGAACCACAATGCTATAAAATTAGAAATTAATAATAGGAAGATCAAGGACAAAATATCAAACATGTGAAAACTGAACAATTCACTGCTCAAAAACTATTGGGTGATAGAAGAAGTAAAAAGGGAAATAAAAAATTTCCTGGAAACAAACGAGAATGAAGATACTTCATACCAAAACCTATGGGGCATAGCAAAAGCAGTACTCAGCGGTCAGTTGATAACAATAAATGCATACATCAAAAAAAAAGGAAAGAAACAAAATCAACACTCTAACTCAACACCTCCAACAACTAGAAAAAGAACAACAAAAGAATCCTACAGTATCTACAAGCAAGGAAATAATAAAGATCAGAGCAGAAATAAATGAAACAGAAAACAAAAAAACAATACAGAAAATCAACAAAACAAAAAGCTGATTCTTCTAAAAGTTTAACAAAATTGACAAACAAATCTAACAAAAGAAAAGATGCAAATTACAAGAATAGTAAATGAAAAGGGTGTCACCACAACAGAACCAACTGAAATAAAAAAGATACTGACAGAATATTATGAAAAACTGTACTCCAACAGATTTGAGAACTAGAAGAGATGGACAAGTTTCTAGAGTCACAAGACCTACCTAAACTATCACGCTCAGAGACAGAATATTT
>NW_006921591.1:20400924-20402735 GCF_000298275.1 Orycteropus afer afer
AGAGGGGGAGGCCTTCAACGAGATGGATTGATACGGTGGCTGCGATGATGGGATCAAGTATAGCAGGGATTGTGGGGCTGGCACGGGATCGGGCAGTGTTTCGTTCTGCTGTGCATGGGGTCGCTATGAGTCAGAAACGACTCGACGGCACTTAACAACAACAACAATAACAACATAACAGAAGAAAAAATTGAACAGGTCATTTAAAAAAAAATCCCCACAAAGAAAACTCCTGGTCCTGATGGCTTCACTGGAGAATTTTACCAAATATTCAGGGAAGAGTTGACACCTATAATACTCAAGCTATTCCAGAACACAGAAAAAGATGGAATACTCCCAAACTCATTTTATGAAGTAAGAATAACACTAATACCAAAACCAGGGAAAGATACCACTAAAAAGGAAAACTACAGACCAGTATCCCTCATGAACATAGATGTAAAAATCTTCAACAAAATCCTAGCCAACAGAATCCAGCAACACATCAAAAAAATAATACATCCTGACCAACTGGGATCCATACCAGGTATGCAAGGGTGGGTCAACATCAGAAAAGCAATCAATGCAATCCACCACATAAACAAAAGAATCATATGATTATATCAATCAATGCAGAAAATACATCTCATAAAATCCAACACCCATTCCTGTTCAGAACTCTCAGCAAAATAGGGATAGAAGGGAAATTCCTCAACTTAATAAAAGGCACATATGCAAAGCCAATAGCCAACATCGTTATTAATGGAGAAAGATTCAAGGCATTCTCCTTATGAATGGGAACCAGACAGGGATGCCCTCTATCACCACTTCTATTTAACATTGCATTAGAAGTCCTGGCCAGGGCAATAAGGCAACAAAGAAAAATAAAAGGCATACAAATTGGCAAAGAAGAAGTAAAACTATCACAATATGCGGACAATATGATCCTGTACAAAGAAAACTCAAAGGACTCAACAAAAATACTACTGGAACTAATAGAGAGGTTCAGCAAAGTAGCAGGATACAAGGTCAACATACAAATATCAATCAGTTGGATTCCTCTACACCAACAAAGAGACCTCTGATAAATAAGTAAGGGAAACAATCCCATTTATAATAGCTACTAAGATAAAATGTCTAGGAATAAACCTTACCAGAGATACAAAAGACCTATACAAACAAAACTATAAAATACTACTACAAGAAAAAACAAGGGCTCTACATAAAGGGAAGAACCTGCCTTGTTCATAGATAGGTGAACTGAATATTATGAAAATGTCAATACTATCTAAATCAATCTACACATTTAATTCAATCCCGATCCAGATAGCAACACAATTTTCTAAGGACATGGTAGAAACAATTACTAACTGCATATGGAAAGGAAAGAGACCTCGGATAAGCATAGCACTTCTGAAGAAGAAGAACAAAGTGGGATATGTCTCACATTCCGGGATCTTAAAAACTAACACACAACCACATCAATCAAAACAGCATGCTATTCGTACAGTGACAGACACACCAACGCAGTAGATCAAAAGTCCAGAAATAGACCCATCCATCTATTGAGAACTGATCTTTGACAAAAGTCCAAAACGCATTAAATGGGGAAGATACAGCCTCTTTAACAAATGGTGCGGGCAAAACTGGATATCCTTCAACATTACAAAAACAATCAACATCATCCACCACGTAAACAAAACAAAGGAGAAGAATCGCATGATCATATCAATTGATGCAGAAAAGGCATTTGATAAAATCCAACAACCATTTCTGATCAAAACTCTCAGCAAAATAGGAATAGAAGGGACATTCCTCAACATAATAAAGGG
>NW_006921591.1:20405975-20429315 GCF_000298275.1 Orycteropus afer afer
GGTCAATGACATGAGACAAAGTATATGTGAACTGCTGTATGGAAAGTGAATTTGCTTTGTAAATCTTCACCCAAATCACAATTTTAAAAAAAAAATTTTTTTTTTAATTACTTGAATCAAACAAGAATGAAAACACAACATACCAAAATCTTTGGGACACAGCAAAAGCAGTGATCAGAGGCCAATTTACACCAAAAAATGAACACATCAAATAGGAAAAAAGAGCCAAAATCAGTACCATAACCCAACATCTCCAACAATTAGATAAAGAACAGCAAGAAACACTATAGTCACCAGAAGAAAAGAAATAATAAAGATTTGAGCAGAAATCAATGAAACAGAAAATATTAATAGAAAAATAATTAACAAGACTAGAAGTTGATTTTTTGAAAAGATTAATGAAATAGACAAACCACTGGCAAATTTAATAAATGAAAAGGAGGAGATAATACAAATAACACAAATAAGAAACAAATTGAGCAACATCACAACAGAATCAATTGAAATAAAGAAGATAATATCAGGATACTAGGAAGAACTGTACTCTAAAAAATTTGAAAATCTAGAAGAAATGGACAGATTTCTAGAAACACACTACTGACCTAAACTAACAGAGACTGAAGTGGAAAAGTTGAACAGACCTGTAACAAAAGAAGATATGAGTAGGTCATAAATAGTTACCAACAGAAAAAGGTCCTAGCCCAGATCGTTTCACTGGAGAATTCTACCAAATATTCAAAGAAGAACTGACACTAATCCTACTCACACTATTCCACAACACTGAAAAGGATTGAATCCTCCCAAATTCATTTTATGAAGCAAGCACATCTTTGACACCAAAACCAGGCAAAGACCTCACTCAAAAGGAAAACTACAGAGCAATATCCCTCATGAATATAGATGCAAAAATCTTCGACAAAATTCTACCCAACAGACTCCAACAGCATATCAAAAAATAATACATTATGTCCAAGTGGGATTCATATCAGGTATGCAAGTATGGTTCAACATTAGAAAAACAATGACCATAATCCATCACATAAATAAAACAAAGGAAAAGAACCTCATGACAATATCAATTGACACAAAAAAGGCATTTGATAAAATACAACACCCATTCCTAAAAATACTCTCAGCAAAATAGGAATGGAAGGGACATTCCTCAAATAATAAAGGGCACATATGCAAAACCAACAGCCAACATTATTCTCAATGGAGAGAAACTGAAACCACTCCCCCTGTGAACAGGAACCACACCAGGATGCCCTCTATCACCACTTCTACTCAACCTTGTATTCGAAGTCCTAGCCAGGGCAATAACGCAAGAAAGGGAAATTAAAGGCATCCACATTGGTAAGGAAGAAGTCAAACTGTCCCTATTTGCTGATGATATGATTCTATACCAAGAAAACACAAGAGACTTAGTAAAAAAAAAAAAAAACTACTGGAATTAACTGAGAGATTTGGCATCACTATACAAAAATCAGCTGGATTCCTCTACACCTGCAAAGAGATTGCTGAAAAAGAATTAAGGAAATCAATACCATTTACAATAGCTACCAAAAATAAAAAATACTTGGCAATAAATCTTACCAGAGACACAAAAGACCTGTACGAAGAAAACTACAAAACACTACATCAAGAAACCATAAGAGATCTACATAAATGGATGATCATACCATACTAGTGGACAGGAAGATTGAACATTGTGAAAATGTCAGTTCTACCCAAATCAATCTATACATTCAATGCAATCCCAATACAGACTCCATCAACATTCTTTAAGGATATGGAAAACCCAATCACTAATTTTATATGGAAAGGAAAGAGACCTCGGATAAGCAAAGCACTACTGAAGAACAAAGTAGGAAGTCTCACACTCCCAGATCTCAAAACCTACTATACAGTCACAGTAGTCAAAACTGCCTGGTATTGGTACAACGACAGACACATAGACCAATGGAATAGATTGAGAACCCAGAAATAGATCCACTGACTTATGGTCATCTGGTATTTGACAAAGGGCTGAAATCCATTCAATGGGGAAGAGATTGTATCTTTCACAAATGGTGCTGACAAAACTGGATATCCATTTACATATAAATGAAACAAGAGCTATACCTCACACCATACACAAAAACAAACTCCAGATGGATCAAAGACTTCAGTGTGAAACCTAACACTATAAAGTTCCTCAAGGAAAAAATATGGGCAAATTTAGGGGCTATCATTTATGGCATAAATAGAATATCAAGCATAACCCAAAATGCACAAACACCAGAAGATAAACAAGATGAATGGGACCTTCTAAAAATTAAATTGTATGTGCTTCCAACAACCTCTCCAAAGAGTAAAAGAGAACCTACAGATTGGGAAAAAATATTTGGCAATGACACATCTGATAAGGGATTTATCTCTAAAACTTACAGAAAACTCCAACATCTCAACAACAAAAAGACAAATAATGCAATTCAAAAATGGGCGGAAGACACGAATAGACACTTCACGAAAGAGGATATTCAGCTGCCCAGCAAATACATGAAGATATGCTGACGATCATTAGCCATTGTTGTTGTTGTTATGTGCCGTTGAGTCAAACCCGACTCATAGCGACCCCTCCTTGTGTTTCCGAGGCAGTATCACTACGGAAGTAGGATTGCCCAACCTTCCTTCCGAGGAGTGGCCATTAGAGAGATGTAAATCAAAACAACAATAAGATACCATCTTGCCCCAGCACTAGTAGCAAAGTTTAGCAAGACTGAATGTGGCAAGGATGTGAGGAGATTGGCACTCTCATACACTGCTGGTGGGACTATCAAATGATACAACCACTATGGAAAGCAGTATGGTGATTCCTTAAGAAGGTGGAATTAGAAATATCATTTGACCCAACCATTCCATTACTAGGTATATATCCTAAAGAAGTGAGAGCCAGGAAAAGAACAGATATATGCACACTCATGTTCATTGCAGCAGTATTTACAACAGCAGAAAGATGGAAACAACCTAGGTGCCCATCAACAGAAGAATGGATAACCAAACCATGATACATACACACAATGGAATACTATGCAACCCCAAAGAATAATACAGCATCTGCAACACACAGCATAATGTGGATGAACTTGGAGGACATTATGTTGAGCGAAATAAGTCAATCACAGAAGGACAAATACTGTATTAGTCTATTATTGTAAAAGTCAAGGAAAGGTTTATATATGGAAGGAAATTTTCTTTGTTGGTTACCAAGGGTGGGAGGGGAAGGGAAAGGAGGGGAGGGAACACTGCTCAACAGATAGAGGCAAGTATTGATTTGGGTGAAGGGAAGGGCAATGTACCAAATATGAGTGATCAACACAGTGGCACTGAAGAAGGGGAAGACATAGAGAGGTACAGGGGAGGTATAGACAAGAAAGATGAACCCTTTTGCACAGACAGTACTGCGTGGTCAGTGATGGCAAACACTGATCTACAGGTGGACAGATGGATGGACAGGCTGATTGATTAGACATGTCTATGCAGGGGGCAGTGTTTCCATGACCATGTGTAGGGTTAGCAGATGATGTTTCTATAAGTGTATTTTTTATGTTCTGTAAGAATTTCCAGGTATATAGTAAAGCTGACAAGGGACAAGGCTGTAGTCACCTCTTGGCCACAGCCAGTTACCCAGAGAGAGTGAGCAGTTGGACATGTGGGCTCAGGACCATGGTTGCAGGGGACATCAAGCTCAACTGGCATAATATATTACACAAAAACATTGTTCCACATCCTACTTTAGTGAGTAGAGACTGAGATCTTAAAAGCTTGCAAGTGGCTATCTAGATGCAATGATGAGTCTCTCCTCATCCAGAACAAAGAAGAATGAAGAAAACCAAAGACACATGGAAACAATTAATCCAAGCAACTGGTACATCGTGTGATCCTCAGCCTATGAGACCAGAAGAACTAGATGGTGCCTGGCTACCACTGTCAATCACTAGGAGGGGGATCTCTGTAGGTGATCCTGGATAGAGTTGGGAGAACACTGTAGAAAAAACTGAAAATCATTTAAAAAAAAAAAAGGACCAGGTTTCCTGGTCTGACAGAGCATGGTAAAACCCCTGAGACTATGGCCCCTAGCTGCCCTTCAGGTCTGGAATTGAACTCACTCCTGTTCAAAAGACAGGCAAAGAAAAAACAAGGCACATGTGCTGAACATTTACATTATATAGATATACTCCTTGGAGAGATCAATCATGGGAGAACAGAAGGGCTGCATATGCACAGCGAGATAGCTCAGGGGGCAGGAGTGCATGGGGAGGGGGGGACACAGGGAATAGGTAACTATGGGGAGGAAGTGGGAAGAGAGCTGCTCCATTGTGGGAAATTCCCATCAATGTCATTAGACAAAGTGTATGTGAACTGTTGTACAGAATGTGAATTTGCTCTGTAAACTTTCACCCAAATCACAATAAAAAATTTTTAAAAAACCTAAAATTTATCTCAGGTTCTGAATGAAAAGGCTTTTTTTAGAAGTTTAGAAGTTTCTGGATTGGGGTAAAGTAATCAGCAAAACTCTCTTGAGGGCCCGAGTTCCCTCATGTCACCAGTGCTTGTGGGACACTTAATATGTTCCAGGCTCTGGCTACAGGTGTGAATAAATCAGGTTATCACCATAGTTGGAGAACTCACAAGCAAGTGGGACTGTTCAACAGTGTGTAATTAGAACACCAAGATAATAAGGCCCATGACTAGAAAACCATCTGTATTAAATCATATATTAAAACTTGACATAATCTAGACTAACACTGGCATTGCAGACAGGTTAAATGACTTGTCCATGGTTACAATCAAGTTAGTAGCTAAGAGGAGAGGACTCACCTCACACAAAGCCATTTGGCCTTTGCTCAGTTCTTTCCAGTTATATTAACACCTGAGGCTAATGAATGGGGGCTGACCAGACCAAAAGGGACTACCTGGGGGTGCAATGCTGCCTAAGCCTCATAAGGCCCAATATAATTTATCATGGCCAGATGAGGAGGCGGAGAACAGACCTGAACAAGGAGGTTCAGGTGGACTGCCTGGTTGATTACCATGCACAAGAGAGGGCAGTACATCCCTTTTTGATACATGGAAGCTTTCTGACTGTGACTCCTCACAGACCCCATTCTCATGAGGCACTTATTTTGCTCCCTTCTTGGTTGTAACGTTATCTGTAGTTAGAATAGTATGCTCTCCGTGAATTCTGTGATTCATTCCAATGAACAAACCCACAAGATACAGTGACAGCCAGCAGGGACTAGGATGCATCTATCTGGCACTTTGAAAGAAGCCATCCTTCTAACGTGTGAATTCTGGATGGCTAGAACTGAAAAGCCAGTGCCCATCTAATTTATGTGCTATGACGCAGCTCTGGGTGGCTGAGGCTGAAAAAAAGTATACTGCTTAGTGCAATCATAAACCCTGTCTTCTAACTTTCCTTCATACAGTAAAGTGCTGCCTTTGCCTAGGAACTATTTCACAAAGGATCAAGTTTTAATCTTTCACTCCTCTGTGACCCTGCAAATGCTATTCCAGAAAAACTCCAACTCAATCTTGAAAACCCTGGCATCCTCTAGGAAGTGTTATTTTTTCTTTTGCCTTCCCATGGAATTCTATGTATCTCTATTATTGAAAACACTATATTATATTATAATGATTTGCCATTTATCAGTTTCCCATCCATAGACTGTGAGCTTTTTGAAGAACCATTATCTTGTTAACATTTGAGCAAAATGCTGAGCAAATAATATGAGAAACTGGACTACGTGAAGAATGCAGTCAGTAGGAGGATTGCAAGAAGATTCATTAACAATCTGCGATATGCAGATGACATGTAACCTTGCTTGCTGAAAGCAAAGACGACTTGAAGCACTTACTGGTGAAGATCAAAGACTATAACCATTCCTATGGTTCAACTTTCAGCCAGACAATGGAGAGGTTTACGCGGTGAACAGTGACACCAGGGAGGTAGCACCTCTTAGATCAATCAACTTTAAGAGATTAAAAGGGCATCATTTGCCCAGAGATAAAACTCAGAAGGCAGGAAGGGAAAAGAAAAGACAAATGTAAATGGTAAGCACAGGGAAGAAGTGGGAAGAATGCTGTTACATTGTGGGGATTATAATCAGTGTCATGAAACAAATGTGTATGAACTGTTGAATTGAAAACAAATCAGCTCTGTAAGCTTCACCCAAATCACAGTAAATTTAATAAATAAATAAAAGACTACAACCTTCACTATGTATTATACCCCAACACAAAGGAAACAAAAATCCTCACAACTCGAGCACAAAGCAACATCACGATCAATGGAGAAAATATTGATGTTATCAAGGATTTCATTTTACTTGTATCCATGATCAACACCCATGGGAGCATCAGTCAAGAAATCAAATGATGTATTACACTGGGCAAATCTGCTGCAAAAGACTGCTTGAAAGTGTTAAAAAAGCAAAGATGTCACTTTGAGGACTAAGCTGCACCTGACCCAAGCCACAGTATTTTCAATCACCTCATATGCATGTGAAAGCTGCACAATGAATAAGAAAGACCAATGAAGAGTTCATGACTTTTAATTACGGTGTTGGCAAAGAATATTGAATATACCATGGCCTGCCAGAAGAGTGAATAAACTGTTTTCGAAGACGGACAGCCAGAATGTTCCTTTGTTGTTGTTGTTGTCGTTGTTGTTGTTATGTGCCGTCAAGTCAAACCCGACTCATAGCGACCCCTCCTTGGGTTTCCGAGGCAGTATCACTAGGGAAGTAGGATTGCCCAACCTTCCTTCCGAGGAGTGGCTGGTGGGTTTGAACCGCCAGCCGTCTGGTTAGCAGGCAAGTGTCTTAGCCACTATGCTACCAGAGCTTAGAAGTGACTATAGTGAATCCTCGTCTCATGTACTTTGGACAGGTTATCAGGAGGGACCAATCCCTGAAAAAACACATCACTCTTGGTAAAATGAAGGGTCAACAAAAAAGAGGAAGACCCTCAACAAGATGAATTGACGAAGTGGTTACAACGATGGGCTCAAAGAATTATAAGGATGGTGCAGGAACAGGTAGTGTTTCATTCCATTGTACATATAACGTTGCTGTTAAGTCAGAACCAACTCTACAGCACCTAACAACAAACATTCAAGTGCTTCCTATGTGGCAGGCATGTGATAATTTTATATGCACTCTCATTTAATGCTCATAATACTCAATTATGGTGAAGAAATTGAAGCTTGGAGAAGTTAAAAAAGCTTATGCATGTAGGGTTGCAAAGCCAATTAATGTAACTGCTCTTAGTAAACTGTATACCTGTAAAAAGCTGAATTGGTAAAAGTTGTCTAATAGATATATTTATAAAACAACAAAAAAGGTCACTTGCTGAGGCTGCTTATGTACAACCAAACACCTCATGGGATTTGGTTTCTTAGTTTAGAGGTTTAGAGTCATGGTTTCATGAGGCATCCCAGTTAACTGGCCTAATATTATGTTTAGTGCCTATATTCTATATTTTAGTTTGTTGCATAGTTCCTGTGGTCTTAAAAGCTTGCAACTATCCAAGGCACAACAATTGGTCTCTATTCACCTGAAACAGCAAACAGTCAGGAATAGGAGGAGGATATGGAATGTGTGGCTAACTGCCTCCATGAACAACCGTCTCCTTTGCCATGAGACCAGATGTATAGCCGAATACTGGTCAAAACTTTCATTCCAGACTTTCTGGAGCCACAGAACCTAGATGAAGCCCTGATACTACTGCTCTGAGATAATCTTTAAACCTTAAACCAAAAATATTTCCTGAAGTCTTCTGAATACCCAACAACAGTTCAATTTAACAAATTAAAGATGTCAGCCTTGAGCATTATGCTCTTTTAAGAACTATCTATATGGGATCACAGCAACTCAAAACATTAGATAGGAACCTTAGGGAATAGTGTATTTATGTTAGTAGGGGAAGAACAATTTAAAAAGGAAGGTGTGAATGGTTGTACAAGTTGAAGAATGTAATCACTGTCACAGAATTGTACATATAGAAATTGTTAAATTGGCATATGTTCCACTATGTACATTCTCAACAACAACGGAAATAAATTATTTTTTAAAAAAAATAAGTTATAAAATTAAAAAAAAAGAAAGGTCATGCAGTGTAATACACCAGGCAGATTACTTATTTAACATACATGTTACCCCAATCCACTCCCAACCTCCTCCTTCTAACAGTAACCTTATATTGTTCAAGTATCCCCACATGGCCACATGTTTCATTCAGGGGAAGCATGACCTCTTCTTAACACTAGAAGAGTTGAAACTAATTATAGATATCCATTCCATTTTCCACTGATGCTAGAGTTGAGCATTCAAAGCCATCTGAGGCAACGTAGTATAAGACAATCTGTTAGAAGCATCTAAGAAAGGTTTTTTCCCAAGAGACACAAACTAGAACAAAAAAGTACTCTTCTAAGTACCAGTTTCCAAATCCAAACCAATCTCAGAAGACTGGATCAATGAAAAAATGCACAAAAGATTCTGTAAGTCTTTCATAGCATCTATAGCATCCATTAGCAGTCATGCAGACTTCCCACTCTTCCTTTCATCTCAACCTTGATCCAAAGGGATCACCCTCTTGGCATATTATACGTGTGTTGTGGGCCAATAGGGAGACACCTTTTAATACTTCGATTGAGTTTTAATTTGTGAGAGTTCAGTCCTTGAATGATAAAACAGTGAACCTTCACGACTCACTCAAGCTGTACAACTGTACCATGAAGATCTCTAGAATCTGCAGGATAATCTCCAGAGAGTTAAATAGAGATCACAAAAAAATCCTTGGCAAACCATACTATTTCTAGCCAGGTACCTGGACCAACTTCAAAACAGTGACCTAAAGGACTCTACATCCTATTAACCAATTCCATTCCCCAGAGAAACTCAATTAAGACACTTGTCATTCATGAAAAACCACTCACTAAGGTATTTTTTTCTCATAACTCATTTACTACAAGATACAATTTAACTTCAAGGTTGCAAATGCCTGTAAACTTTCCAACATAAGATCTTTGCTTTATCATTCAGCCTTTGTTCTCAAAGTGCTAAAGGACAACAATATTTATTTCTTTTCTTTTTTTTTTTTCAATATCCAAGAAAAATCAAATTGCTCTAGGATAAAATGGCCAAAAGCTACAACCTGTTTGGCCTTACTGGAATCCCAGGAGGTATGCTGACTGCTCAGAAAGGACTTTTTTTTAAGGACCAATTTTGATGTACCCAAGAATGCCTCTTGAAGTACAGCTTACCTTATAGTTGCTAGAGTTCACCCAAGAGGTAGCTAGTCCATCCACAAGTTTATCTAACATGGTCTGGTCATGTTCAAGGTCAGCCGACTTCTGTTTGTCTGAGAAATAATCTATAAGTTCTTGGCCAACCTGTAGTCGCTTCCCCACATCCTTCTGCAACACCTGTGCCAAACAGGACTCCATGCGTGGCTCCATGGTGGAATTCAAATCCAGAGCCAGCAAAAGCTAGAGGGCAGTCAGGATGTTTCCCTCCTGGTAAACAGATCCTGGAGGTTGTCTCTTTGTTTGCTGAAGGTTACTAAGAGCCTGTGTTTCAAAGATGTAATCCGGGGAATGGCAACAATGCACCATGTGTGTCTGAAGAGCAGCTGGTAGGATATTAAAAGTCCAATTTAAATATCTAGAAGAAGATAAAGGAGTGAGTGGCAGAGTGATGCTATACTGTTGTGTCTGAAATACTTCATAATTCAGCAGTCCATTCTGAAAAACAAGAGAGAACATCAAATCAGCACAGATTAAACACTTGAATGTTATAAAACATTAATGGCAAAGCAATTCATGCTACAGAACTATTCATAATCAGAAATGGAGTGGGAAACATGCATATAACATCATAACTACTTTTATCAGGAAGAAAAATGAAATCCAAAGAGAGCCAATGAGCTACATAGTTGATGGGTAGTAGATGTTTTTCACAATTTCCCAGTGTGTAAATATATCAGTCTGGAAATCAATCTTCCACTTTCGTTAGCATAATTATTTGTAGCTTAAATTCTGCTTCCAACCAGAAACCTAACACAACTCTTATGTGAATCAGTGTAGGACTTCAACCTGTTACCTAACTCTTCTAAAAATCCAAGAGTCAGAAATAGAGTGAGCCCCATTATAACACCATCAACCAAAGTGGCCTGCTTGTGAACATTAACCACGTTAGTCTACATCAAACTTCTTACAGGGCAGATTTACAGTGGGGAGAATAGTAGACACCTCTCACCTCCAACAAAGAAAAGAGAAACTAAAAGAAGGAAACTGGTCCACTTTATGATCAGTTATTAACTGTATTCTCAGCTGACAATAGTACCAATTGAGTCTGATGTTTTAAAATCAGAAGGCCTCAAAATTATGTCTTGGTTAGAACAAAACAAATGACATGGAAAAAGCACCAAAACTGTTTTAATTAAACAAATGGTAGTGTGCCCAATTAGTATATAGATACAGGAGCAACTGTATACGTTTATTTCTTACTTCAATTTCTTCTCTCCTTTCATTCTAATCTTAGATTTGCAAAAGAAAAAAAAAAATGATCTTCAAGATGCATTATCTCCCAGATACTGCACTAAATAGAAGTGTTCTTCACACCAACAGTAAATCCCAACTTTCAGGGATTTCGGAAGGTAAAACTAAACTTACAAATCAAGTAAAATTAAAATTATGTGCAGAGTAACTCTTCCAGAACAGAGCAACTCTCTCTCTTTCTAACACCACTTCCATCTCCACCCCCAACATAAAAAGAACAAAGATCTTTCCAAATTCCAGAATCATAGACTTTTGATACCAATATAAATCAAATAAGTCCTGTCATTCAATGAGGAAAAGCTTCCTTCAAACCCCTGCATTCGATTACCTATCTTCTACTTTACTGTTTCTAACAAGGCAAGTGGGTGAAGGTAAAGTGGCATTCAACAAGATTCACCATCTCACAAGGTAATCCTTCCTTAAAGAGTGGAGATACCTGCTTTCTGGTTCCACACCCTGGAATTAGTTCCTTCTCCACAAGAAATATCTTTAAACATATAAAAGCAAGTATTACACATCATTCCAATTCTTAGTCCTGACTAAATTATCTCCCATTCTTTACTCAATTCTGATGATCATATCAGTAATGCAAAAAAGGTGTCAATGACAGATGGGAACTGGAAAAACCAACAGTCTTTTGTTTCTGGGTTTAATATTAGCCCACAGAAGCCTCAGTCTTGTGTTGGATTAAAAATGGCTAAAGATGCTTTGCTACTCTTCTCCCACCAAGATGGAGTCTAAGTCCCCTCCCACAGTGACTCAAAGGTTGGCCCTGATACTTGCCTTGGTGAATAGGACATGAGCAACTGCCAAAGCAGGCTGAGACTTGATAAGCAAGCTCTAGGGCTCACCCTCTCAGAGTTCCACCCTAATAAGACTGACATGCTGTAACGAAGCTGGCCTACAGGAGATGAGAGGCCACATGGAGGAGAACCAAGACACTCCAACTAACAGCCAGCAGCCAAGCCAGACACGTGGATAAGCCCATCTTAAACCACCTAGCCATTCCAATCATGATCTGGATGTAGCGATACAAATAAGTCTAAGGAGAAAAGCAGAAAAACCACATAGCTAAACCACAGAACTCATTGTTATTTTAAGCCACTAAGTTTCCTATGCGGCAATAGATAACTGATATAATCCTTCTTCTTCAAATAGCTATCTTTCATCCTCAGTGAAAAGAATCTCATATCCTTTGTCCTTGAAGAGCCCTAAAGTCATCAGGCTTTAGCCAATAAAAATAATAGTACCATTTTTAAATAGTCTATGCTGGTTGTTGTTGTTGTTATGTGCCATTGAGTCAAACTCGACTCATAGCGACCCCTCCTTGGGTTTCCGAGGCAGTATCACTACAGAAGTAGGATTGCCCAACCTTCCTTCCGAGGAGTGGCTGGTGGGTTTGAACCGCCAGCCGTCTGGGTAGCAGGCAAGTGTCTTAGACACTATGCTACTAGAGCTCCCTATTCTACGCTATGCTAGATGATCTATATAGCAAACAAAACCCACAACCATCAAGTCACTTCCAACTCAGAGACCCCATAGGACAGACTAAAACTGCCCTATAGGGTTTCCAAGTCTGTAAATCTTTACAGAAGCAGACTGCCTCATCCTTCTCCCACAGAGTGGCTGGTGTTCAAACCACCGACCTTTTGGTTAACAGCCAAATGCATTAACCACTATACCACCAGAGGTCCTTGATGATTTATATATATAATCTCTAATTCTCCATCACTAGAAACTAGGTATTAACATCCCTATTTTACAGATGAGGAAACTGAGGTAAAGTGAGGTTAAATAATTGTTCAAGGTTATATGGCCAATGAATTTCCTTCCCTGGCCTTTCAACTTATATACTGAAATCTGTCCTAGTTCTGTTCTGACTCAGAGAAAAGAGGTCAGACTTCAAGCTTAGCTAGAAATAAACAGGCAGGAGAGTAAAGTCTCCATTCCGTCAAGTAAATACTTAGAATGATTCTATTCATCCAAGTCTCTCTACTATGGTTTTGAAAACACACATAAAAACCAGACTTTAAAAAAAAAAAAAACACTGCCATAATCAATTCCAACTCATAGCAACCTCCTTGGGTTTCCAAGACTGTAAAACTTTACAGAAGCAGACTGCCTTGGCTTTCTCCCGTGGAGCGGCTGCTAGATTCAAACTGCTGACCTTTTGTTACCAACCCAATGCCTTAATCACAGCACCACCACAGCTCCTGTCCAGATAAGATGCTCTCTTTTTATTTCTAAATTTAAAAATAAATAGATAAATAAATAAAAAAGACAGCAAATGACTATCCTCTCAACAATATTTACTTTTACTAAACTAACTCTTTTGTACCTTTTCCCCATGTTTTTGAGCGTTTTCTCCGTCTCTAATTTCAAAGGCAGTCAGGGAACAAAATTAATCCTGCAGTTTCAATTTACAAGGTACAAAAGTGCAAGGCCTCTCTCTCACCCCTCACCCCAGATACCCAGTTTCTTCCCTAAAATTTTAGCAAATACTATTATTAGTTGTTTGTGTACCCTTTCAGGAGTATTTTTAGCTACCTAAGCAAGTAAGTAAGGAACTCTGGTGGCGCAGCACCTTAGACATTTGACTGCTGACCAGAAGGCTGGCGGTTCAAACTCACCACCCACTCCTCAGAAGGAAGGTTGGGCAATCTACTTCCATAGTGATACCACCTTGGAACCCCAAGGAGGGGTCGCTATAAGTCGAATCCGACTCAACGGCAGTGCGTGCAAAGCAAGTGAAAAAAGTTGTCTAAGCACGTACGATGAGAAATCAAAACAAGCAAAACTTCATATAGCAGCAGAGTTTTATAAAATATATTTAAAACTTAAAAAAGAAGAGGTGGAGAATTCAGAGGACTTGGATGAGAAGGAGGTAGAAGAGAAGAAATAAAAAATCTCTTTCTATAACTTTTATCCTGACCAGCGTCACTATTATGTATAAGACATTGTGGAAGGCACTGAGGATACAACAAACAGAACTCAGTCTCTTGTCTTACCAACCATATGTGCCAGTCTGGGAATATACAAAAGAGGATTATCCAACAACAGTGATGACAGAGGGTAATACTATTTCTCAGTCCAAAAAAACAAAACAAAAGCAAGGTTCAATTCTCACACACTTTCCAAAAGAACAAGAGAGATGTAAAAAGGATAGAAAAGAAAAGGTAGGTAAGGTTAGAATAGCAAAGCATTTTTGTCTTCTTTTTTTATCAGGCTAATAATTCTCCGCTTGAGCAATACTGCATATGAAGGCTATGGAGTAGCCCAAATGTTATTGCATCAATTGGCTACGGAAAGGGACACATTTCAGTATTTCTGGAAAAAAAAAAAAAAAGCCCCAATTCCTCCCAACCCCAGCAGGCCATTCCCAAACTCCCCAACATCAACATTCTCTTCCTCCATTACAACAGTTAGTTTCCCAAGCATCTCAACTTTTCCCCGTCATACTCTTACGCCTGATACATCATTTACAATAAGCCTGTATCATATTGGTCTATGGGGCAAAACAATAAAGATCAAGACTGGTCCTAATCATTCTCCTTTATAAAACTCTGGGAAATAGAATTAACAGAAGAACCTTTACCAGAACAAGAAATAGCAACTCTACTGCAGGCCAACGGGAAAAAGTTAAACTACCAACTTGCGGTGTAGTAAATTACTTAGTGTGGCTTTTCTACCCGTAAGTCTTTGTAAACTCTAAGGTGGGAATTGCTATTAGCTACGGAGGAGATCCTGATTTTAAAGTCACCCACCTGGGTTATTTCTGTTGGGTGTGGCACAATACAATGTTCTGGGAAGTTCCCACTCTCTCTCACGTGCTTAGAGTTCTGATGCTGTGATTGGCTAGTTTGACCACCCTTCCAGGCTCAAAAGGAGGCCTCCTGGAGGCAGAACTCGCTCTGACTGCTGGTGGAGGAAGACGTGCTGCTGAAAGAGACACGTGCTGCTAGGAAAGAGATGCGAGAGACACGCATTGCTGAGTGAGACACCGAGGGACCAGCACTGCTGGGAAAGAGACTGTGAGAGACTGTTGGCCGAGGGACATTGGGCTGGGAGAGAGACTGAGCGTTCTTCCTGAACTTGAGTTGTAGCCTGGTGCTTCCCTAATAAACCCCATAATCTGTGAGTTCTGTGTGGCCACTGCAGTGAATTATCGAACCCAGGAGAGAGGTGGTGGGTGCTTTGGGAGGAACGGTTGGTGAAAGGGCTGGAGGGAGGCAGCATGTCTGGCCTTGAAGTAATAGGCCTTGGGTTACTGCTGGTAACCCTGTCTTCCCTTTGTGGAATTAGAGGAGGTCGGAACATGTGGCCTCCTTGCCGTTTTTGCACAACTGCAACAAGAATGAAGAACACCACAGTAAGAAAAAACAATGTAACGTATGGAAAGAGCAATGAAGTGGGGAATCTTAGCTTTTATTCTTGACTCTACCACTCACTTCCTAGGAGCTCTGGTGGCGTAATGCCTAAGGCACTTGACTGCTAACCAGAAGGCTGGCAGTTCAAACCCACCAGCCACTCCTCAGAAGGAAGGTTGGGCAATCCTACTTCTGTAGTGATACTGCCTCGGAAACCAAAGGAGGGGTCACTATGAGTGGAGTCCGACTCGACGGCATGTAACAACAAGTGGCAATGAAGAGAACATTGGCTCTACAGGTATTAAATATGATCAGAGATAGAAGAGGGTTTAAATAGGGTTTTTTGTTTTTGTTTTTTCTTAAAATAGCTACCACCCCCCTCCCCTTACCATTTCCTCTATGGATTTAGGTATAAAACCACACAAAACTATCAACAATGGGGGATGAAGAACCAACCACAGAATCTTCAACTACCTGGTCTACTGTCAACCTCTCCGTAAGAGAACTTGAAAGTAAAATCACATTTGACTTGTTATGTGCCGTGCAGTCGGACCCAACTCACAGAGACCCCTCCTTGGGTTTCTGAGGCAGTATCACTATGGAAGCAGATTGCCCCACCTTCCTTCCAAGGAGTAGCTGGTGGGTTTGAACCATCAGTCAAGTGCCTTAGGCATTATGCTACCAGAGCTCCTATTTGATTTGTTGTTGTTGTTATGGGCCTTCGAGTTGGACCCGACTTATAGCAACCCCTTCTTGGGTTTCCGAAGCAGTATCACTATAGAAATAGATTGCCCCATCTTCCTTCCAAGTGGCTTAAAATAGCAAGAACTTAAAAATTCTTGTAAGTTTACGATTTGGCTGGGCTCTGCTAAGAGATTCTTCTGCTAGTCTCGCCTGGGCTCATTCATGCAGCTATAGTCATCTGGCAGATTGACTGAGCTAAGAAGTCAAACATCACGTCACTCACGAGTCTGGACACTCATGCTGGTTACTGCCTGGGCCTCTCCACATATGTGGTCTCTAACTACTTAGTATAACATGAGGTTCATTATATAGTAGCTGAAGCATTCCAAACTAGCAAAAGCAGAAGCTGACAGGCCTCTCAAAACTTAGAATCCAGAATTTGCACACAACTTTTGCCACATTTTATTGGTCAAAGCAAACCATAAGGCCAGCCAAAATTAAAAGTGTGAGGTAATAATCTATATGAAATCAAAGTGATGACAAGAACTTGAAAGACTGGATCAGAACCTCAGGGAGCAATGAATTTATGTTAATGGGGAAGAACATCTCCCCAAAGTTGAGTGAGAATGGCTGCACAACTTGATAAATGTAATCAGTATCACTGAATTGTACCTGTAGAAATGGTCAATTGTCTTATGTTTTGCTGTGTACATTTTCAACAAGAACAAAATAAATTTTTTAAAAAGTATGAGGAAACAGACCCAATTTCTTAACACTCATTGCCATCGAGTCAATTCTAACTCATAGCAATCCCCACTGGTTTCTGAGGCTATAAATCTTTACAGAAGTAAATTGCCCCATCTTCCTTCTACAGAGTGGCTGGTGTGTTTGAACCACTGACCTTCTGTTTAGCAGCCACATATGCCTTATCCACCATGCGACCAGAGCTCCTTCAATCTCTTAAAAAAAAAAAAAAAAAATCAAACCCACTGCCATTGAGTCAATTCCAACTCAAAGCAACCCCCACTGGGTTTCCAAAGTGGTAAATCTTTATGGAAATAGATTGCCTCATCCTCCTTCCATGGAGTGGCCAGTAGGTTTGAACCACCAATCTTCTGGATAGCAGTCAATTAAATTCCACGGAGTGTTAAAAGCTGGAAGCCATCTGAAATAGTTGCCTAGTAAAACCTCAACTTTCGATAAACTCAGTATGCTTCATGAACTTCCTTTTCCATGCCTATACCAATAACTAAACATGCAAAAGAAACCATACATACACACACACACAATTTCATTTTAAATTAATAAACTTCAAAATGGCCCTCAACACCACCAAGCACTCCAACTCAAGTTCTCTATAAGTTTGCTTATTCTACTCTCCAAAATGATTTTATCTTCTGAAAAAGCATCCCCTCTCCTGCAGCTCTTGCCTGGTATTTTTCCCTCTTACTTGGTTGATAAAGTAGGCTGTATCAGACAACTTAGATCCTCCCACCATCAAATCATTACAACTACCTGCATCTCTTCCCCTTCTGTGAAAGTAAGTATTCTCCTTCTCAATGCCTCAGAGTTTGACTTTTCAATTGTCTGCTTTCTGACATTAACATTCTCTCCTCTATTGGCTCACTCCCAGTAGTTTGTAAACTTCCTCTTTAAAACACCCTCTTGAGGACATCAAGCTCAATTGGCACAACGTACTACACAAAATATTGTTCCACCTCCTACTTTGGCGAGTAGCAACTGGGATCTTAAAAGCTTGAAAGCTGCCATCTAGATGCAATGATGGGTCTCTCTTCATCCAGAGTAAAGAAGAATGAAGAAAACCAAAAATTCATGGAAACAATTAGTCCGAGCAACTGGTACACCAACCGATCTGTAGCCTATACAACTATGAGACCAGAAGAACTAGATGGTGCCCAGCTACTACTGTCAACCACTTGGAAGGCGATCTATGTAGGAGATCCTGGATAGAGAGCGAGAACAATGTGGAACAAACTCAAAATCATTTGGAGAAAAAAAAAGGGGGGGGGACCAGGTTTGCTGGTCCAATAGAGCCTGGGGGAACCACTGAGGCTATCGCCCCTAGCTGCCCTTCAGGGCTGGAATTGAACCTATGCCTGTGGCTTCCAGCCAAACAATAGACAGGCACATGAGTTGAACATTTACCTGAGGTAGATACACTCCTTGGAAAGAACAATCACTGCTCAGGCACAGGGAGACAGCTCAGGGGGTAGGAGTGCATGGAGAGATAGACACAGGGAAGAGGTAACTATCAGGAGGAAGTATGAGAGGAGATGTTGCATTGTGGTAATTGGGGTCAATGTCATGAGACAAAGTGTATGTGAACTGCTCTATGGAAAGTGAATTTGCTCTGTAAATTTTCACCCAAATCACAATTAAAAAATAAAAAAGACTCTCTTGATCTTACATGCCTTTCATTGAGGACACCATTAATAGTGACATCTCTTTCAACAACTGTCTATACCAGCTAATTCCACTGATGCATCTCCCATTCACTCCTCAAACTATTTGATTTGGCTTCCTCCACAACCACTAAAGTTGTTCTTGTCTGGATCACAAATGACTTCCATGTTGGCAAATCCAAGGAATACTTTTCTGTACTTACTAACTTAAACCTCTCAGCAGCAGTCACCCTGTCCTACTTGAAAAATTCCTCATGCCTGTGAGAACAAATTATCACACCTTACTGATACTTAATCTGGCTGCACCTACTCAAGTTTCTTTAATCACCTTCTTCTCCAGATTTCTAACATTGGCAAGCCTCTTGTCTTTTTACTTTGCTCACTCCAGTAGTGATCAGAATCCATTCCCATGACTTTAAAAACTACCTATAAAATAATATCTCCCACATTTGTATCTCCAGGCCTAATACCTCTGAGCCTCATTCATAGACACTGGCCTGTTTTCAGTCCCTAACTTTTCTTTACCACTTTTCACTTTAGGGCCTTTGCTCAAGCCACTCCTTCTGCTTGAAGCATGCTCTTTATTCCTACATTGACCTGACTTACTTTTTTTCATATTTCAGGCTTCAGATTAAATGTCACTTCCTAGAAGCTTTTTGAAAGCTTGTCATTGTATCCTATTGTCTTCCTTCAAAGCACTTATGACGTTTTAATTATATCATGAATTTATTCACTTATTTATTGTTTGATTTTCCAACAGGAGTGTTAACCTCAGGAAGGTGGGGAACTTGTTTTGTGCACCTAATGCCTATAACCACGCCTGGTACAAATAATGCACTCATGAAACATCTGTTGAATAAATGAAGTTTGCTTGAAACTAAAATCAAAAGATGAACCATCACTGGGAATCACTGTTTTAGTTCAATTTTTTCTTTGGGTGTAAAGGTAGTAAATATTCCAGATAAAAGAAATGTGTATATACAAATGAACAAAGCACAGATAGAAAACTGTGGTGTGTTCAGAGGAAAACAAGAAGCTGGAAAAGCCAAAGCCCTGGTTCCTGACCAGTACACAATACTGACTCCCAACCCCAAAATAAGGGGAGAAAATTAAAAGGATATGAGAATTATTCTACACACACACACACAAACTGAGTGATTATTCTTACTCAGTTTTTGTTGAAGACGAACAGTGTTCATGTTTTCTCCTTATTTTCTAAATTATGTACATGCAGTTATGAATTTTTAAAATGAAAAACAATGTAAAAAGTGTTTAAATCCTATTTTTCGGTTGACATTTTTTTCTCAATTACAGAGTGGCTAAAGCACTTGACTGCTAACCAGAAGGCTGGCGGTTCAAACCCACCAGCCATTCCTCAGAAGGAAGGTTGGGCAATCCTACTTCCGTAGTGATACTGCCTCGGAAACCCAAGGAGGGGTTGCTATGAGTCGGGGCCGACTCGATGGCACATAACAACAACATTGCCCTCCTTGGGCAATCTACTTCCATAGTGATACTGCCTCGGAAACCCAAGGAGGGGTCGCTAGGGGTTGGATCCGACTCCACGGCAATGGTTGCATTTTTTTGCGTTTAGAAACTCCACTTATTGTAGAGCTCAGTGACATGGGTGGCGCAAGTTATTTGCAATTGGCTTATGATGTAAAAGCTGGCAATTTGAACCTATCTAGCAGCTCTGGTAGCGTAGTACCTAAGGTACTTGACTGCTAACCAGAGGGCTGGCGGTTCAAACCCATCAGCCACTCCTCCGAAGGAAGGTTGGGCAATCTACTTCTGTAGTGATGCCACCTCGGAAACCCAAGGAGGGGTCGCTATGAGTCGGGTCCAACCCCACGGCACATACAACAGCAGCAGCAGCTTTGGTAGTGTAGTGCTTAAGGTACTTGACTGCTAACCAGAAGGCTGGCAGTTCAAACCCACTAGCCACTCCTCGGAAGGAAGTTTGGGCAATCTACTTCCGTAGTGATACTGCTTCGGAAACCCAAAGAGGGGTCACTATGAGTCAGGTTCAACTCGACAGCACATTAACAACAACAAGAAGCAGCAGCCATAAAAGACAGGCCTGGTAAACAGTATACTCTCATAAAAATTACGGCCAAGAAAAGCCTATGGAGCAGTTCTACTCTGTAACATGTGGGGTTGCTGTAAGTCAGAATCAACTCGACAGAAAGGAGGTTTTACAGGTAGTTTTACTCTCAAAAAAATTGGTAAGTACCCAGCCAGGCAACGAGCAGATAGAGAAAAGATCTGGCATTTCTACCACCAAAAGTCAACCGTGCTTGGGCTGTGTGTGAGCTGTGTATAAGTCAGCTTTGAATTGCTGAATTGGGAAGGTTTTAGATGGGTATATTTGCCTTGCAAATATAATTAAGACTAGAATTATTCAAGTAACCAAAAAAATATCCTGCTGTTGGCAAAAAAGAACCAGAGGCAAACACACATACTCTCACCCACTCACAGGAAGGTAGGGACCAGTGTGCATAATAATTAATGTGCAGTGAAGTCATGACAAAAACAACCATAATCCAATGGTCCAAAGATGAATAAAAAGTTAAATAAATTATGTGTGTAGATGACAATCACAAGAACCGAACTACAAAAAAAAATGCATTAACATTCACTACATTACATTAAAAAGGAGGTTACAAAACCATGATCAGTACAATACTTCTTGTTGTTGTTGTTGTTACTTACCATCGAGTCAGCCCCGACTCATAGCGACCCCTCCTTGGGTTTCCAAGGCAGTATCACTACAGAAGTAGGAATGCCCCACCTTCCTTCGGAGGACTGGCTGGTGGGTTTGAACCGCCAGCCTTCTGGATAGCAGTCAAGTGCCTTAGGCACTATGCTACCAGAGCTCCTAGAATAATAGTTGTTGTTGTTGTTGTTATGTGCCGTCGAGTCGGCCCCGACTCATAGCGACCCCTCCTTGGGTTTCCGAGGCCAGTATCACTACGGAAGTAGGATTGCCCAACCTTCCTTCCGAGGAGTTGCTGGTGGGTTTGAACCGCCAGCCGTCTGGTTAGCAGGCAAGTGTCTTAGCCACTATGCTACCAGAGCTCCCAGAATAATAGTATATACTGACAAATTGAAAAAATCATTACCATTGGTTCACCTCTGGTTGATAAGATGGCAGATTTTTCTTATTTGTGCTTTTCTGCATTTTTTAAATTTTTTCAATTATGAATATATATTATCTTTGAAATTATAAATAGAAAAAGTATCATTCAGAATTCAAGCACTCCATTTATAATGAAAGGAAAACCTTAAGAATGTTATCTGTCAAGGAAGTATAAGGTAAGAAAAGGTCTTAAACTCCTAAGCTTCGAAGAGGAGCTGGTACATCAGGTACTTCCACAAATTAAGTTCTAAAAAACTGTATGCTGGCAACAAAAATTTTAAAACCACAACACTGTATTATTGTACATATGTTATAAAAAAAAAGAGAAAAACACAGCACAGGTGCCAATAAAGTAATACAGAACGATTAATATCAGTCTTAATAGTACTCCAATAATGAAATTTAAAAATCCTTTTAAATATCTGTTTTCTGCTGTGAACTGCATTAGAATATAGTTAATTTTTCTTCCCTTGTTTTTTAAAAAAAAAAAAAAAAAAAACCTCACTGCCATTGAGTCAATTCTAACACATAGCAACACCCTTTGGGTTTCTAAGACAGTAAATCTTTACAAAAGCAGACAGCCTTGTCTTTCTTCCACAGAGCAGCTGGTAGGTTTGAACCACTGACCTTCTGGTTAGCAGCAAAATGCCTTAATCACTACACCACCAGCACTGAACAAAAATTACTTCTATGTTTTTCTACTCCTCAAAACACTCAAAAATTAAAAAGGATGGACATTCAAAGGATAATTGCTGAAGGTCAGTGGTGGATACATGAGGATTTCTTACACTGTTCATACTATGTATGTTTTCAAATGTTGTTTTTGTTGTTCTTAGATGCTGTTGAATCAGTTTCAACTCATAGTGACCCTATATACAACAGAACAAAACACTGGTTCTGAACCATCCTCACAATCACTGCCATGTTTGAGCCAACTGCAGCAACCACTGTGTCAATTCATCTCGTTTAAGGGCTCTTTCTCACTGATCTTCTCTCATATGTCCTTCTCCAGGGATGGGTACATGATGACATAGCCAAAGTACAAGAGAAAAGATTCACCATCCTCACTTCTAAGTAGCATTCTGTCTGTACTTCTTCCAAGATAGAATGGTTCATTCTTCTAGCAGTCCATGACATATTCAATATTCTTGGCCAATACCGCAAGTCAGAAGTCCATGATATGTTCAATATTCTTGACAAACACCACAAGCCAAATGCATCAATTCTTCTTTAGTCTTCCCTATTCATTATTCAGCTTTTGCATGTATATAAGGCAACAGAAAATACAACTGTCTGGGTCAGGTGCACTTTAGTTCTCGACCATCTCTACTCTTTAACATTTTAAGGAGGTCTGCTGCAGCAGACTTCCAGTACAGTAAGTCACTTGATTTCTTGACTGCTACTTCCAATTTTAAAATTTTCAATTTTTTCTCCATTTATCATGATGTTGCTTACTGATCCAGTTGTGAAGATTTGTTTTCTTTATGTTGAAGCATAATGCACACTGAAAGCTGTAGTCTTTGATCTTCATCAATAAGTGCTTCAAGTCTTCTTCACTTTCAGCAGGTAAGGTTGTATCATCTGAATATCACAGGTTCTTAATGAGTCTTCCTCCAATTATAATGCCACATTCTTCTTCATATCACCAACTTCACAGATAATTTGCGAAGCAAACAGAATGAATGAGTAACCCTGACCCACATCTTTTCTGATTTTGAACCATTCAGTATCCTCCTGTTCTGTTCGTGCAACTGTCTCATGGTCTATGTACACGTTCAACATGTGCACCGTTAAATATGCTGGAATTCCTATTCTTCACAGGACTATCCGTAATTTGTTATAATGCACATAAATTTTTTGGAATAGTCAATAAAACAAGCAAATATCGTTCTGGTATTCTGTGCCTTCAGCCACAATCCATCTGACATCAGCAATGACACCCTCTGTGATACTTGGCCCAAAATCCATTAAATGGGGAAGAGAATGTTTGTTTAATAAATGGTGCTGGCAAAACTGGAGATCCATTTACAGAAAAATGAAACAAGATCTGTACCTCACACCATACACAAAAACGAACTCCAGATGGATCAAAGACTTAAATGTGAAACCTAAAACTATACAGTTCCT
>NW_006921591.1:20431400-20439585 GCF_000298275.1 Orycteropus afer afer
TAAACTGTGGTCAATGACATGAGACAAAGTATATGTGAACTGCTGTATGGAAAGTGAATTTGCTCTGTAAATCTTCACCCAAATCACAATTAAAAAAAAAAAATCTGAAAATTATAGCAAAGTATCATTTGTAATTCAGCACATTAATCACTATTATTTTTTGGTTTACATGTCTTTATAGAGTTTGCTTATATAGAATTTCCAAAAAAAAGGTATTTGCAATGAATAAGTTGTTGGTCTTGCAAAATTCTATCATGCGATCTCCAGCATTATTTCTGTCACCTCGGTCAAATTTTCCAACTACTAGTGAGTCTTCTTTGTTTCCAACTTTTGCATTCCAATCACCAGTAATAAGCAATACATCTTAATTGCACGTTCGGTCAATTTCAGACTGCAGAAGTTGATAAAAGTCTTCAATTTCCTCATCTTTGGCTTTGGTGGTTGGTGAATAAATTAAAATAATAGTCGTATTAACTGGTCTTCCTTGTAGGCATATGGATATTATCCTATCACTGACAGCACTGTACTTCAGGACAGATCTTGAAACATCTTTTGTGATGCTGCATGCCATGCCATTCCTCTTCAATTTGTCATTCCCGGCCCAGTAGATCAATATGGTTGTCTGACTCAAAATGGCCAAAACCGTTCCATTTCAGCTCACTAATGCCTAGGATATCAATCTTTATGCATTCCATTTCATTTTTGACAACTTCCAATTTTCCCAAATTCATACTTTGTACATTCCATGTTCCAATCATTAATGGATGTTTGCAGACGTTTCTCCTCAATTTGAGTCAGGCCACCATCAGCACATGGAGGTCCTGACAGACTTATTTTATCCATATCATTAAGGTTGGTTCTACTCTAATGAGGCAGCTCTTTTCCAGTCCTATTATGAGTGCTTTCCAACCCAAGGGGCTCATTGTCTTCCTGCACTATTTTGAACAATGTTTCCAAGCTATTCATTCATAAAGTTGCCCGGTAATGTATCAGACAGTGTTTCTCTGCTATTCATAAGGTTCATAAGCCCCTGAAACCAGGAAAGGGAAGGGCCAGAAGCGGTCTCAGGGACTCCAGGTAAAAAGGGTCGGGAGGCAAGGCTAGACCCCAAGCCCTCTAGAGCCAGGAAAGGGAGGCACCATGAGCGGCGAGGGACCACAGAGTGGCAGGTTTCAGGTAGGAATTAGGTAAGAGGAGGGTGCAGAGGTTTCCAACAGCTAAGGGAGACAAACTTACTTGTCTGTCAGTTTGTCATCCTGTGAGGCTTGAGGCTTTGCCTCTGGTATTTCAGACACCAGCAGAGTTGCACATGATGCACAGGTTTCAACGCAGCTTACAGACTAAGACAGACTAGGAAGAAGGAGGAGGTCATCCACTTCTCAAAAATTGGCCAGAGAAACCTTATCAACAGCAGAGAAACACTGTTATTCTAGCTAAGAGATCAATTTTACTGTTCTTTCCAAAGAACCAATTTCTTCTTTTGTTGCTTTTGTTTCCTATATTTTATTCCTGCTCTGACCTTTGTTATCTCATTTCTTCTGGTAGTTTTAAGCTTAATTTGCCCTTCTCTTTATAGACCCCCTGGAGTGGTTGCATTAGGCTGTTGATTTGAGATCATTCTTCTTTTTTCATGTATATATTTATTGCTGTAAACTTCCCTCACAGTACCACCTTCACTGTATCCCATAAATTTTGGTATGTTGTGTTTGAATTAATTTTCATCTAACTCTAAGAAATTTTTGATTTCTGTTTTGATTTCTTCCTTGACCCACTGGTAGCTTAATTTCATATGTTTATGTATTCTCCACTTTTTTTCCTGTTGATTTCTACCTTCATTCCATTGTGTAAAAAAAAAAAATACTTTGCATTTTAAATCTTTTCTGTTTACCAAGGCTTGCTCTGTGACCTAACATGTGGTCTATCCTGCAGAATGATCCAAATGAACTGGGGTGGAATGTGTATTGTACTCTTAATGGGTGGAGTGTTCTATATATGTCTGTTAACACTCCTTGGTTTACTGTGTCATTCAGATCCTCTGTTTCCTTACTGATCTTCTTCCTAGATATTCTACCCAGTATTGAAAGTGAAGTATTGAAGTCTCCAACATTTTTGGTAGTGCTATGTCTCCTTACAATTCTATCAATGTTTCCTTTATATATGCAGTGATTCAATGTTGGGTGCATATAATAATATTATTAAATTTTCCTTATGAATTGATATTTTACCAATATATAATTTCTATTTTTATTTCTCCTAACAGATTTTGCCTTAAAGTCTATTTTACCTGATATTAAGTCTGCCATCCCAGCTCTCTTTTGCTCATTATGTACATGTAATATTTTTTGCCAACCTATCACTTTGAATCCATTTATATCTTTTGGTCTAAGGTGTGTCTCTTGTAAACAGCATGTATTTGTATCAGTTTCTTGCTTCATTTTTTTTTTCTTTTAATTCATTCTACCATTCTCTGCCTTTTGGTTGGAGCATTTAGCCCATTTACATCCACTATATTACCAGCAAAGAGTAGCTTACTTCACCGCCTTTTTTTATGTTTTTTGCATATGCCTTAAACCTTCCCTGTCTTTGGCTTGCTTTTGTATTTTCCTGGTTTATTGAAGTGAGTCGTTTTGGTTCCATTCTCTTTTCATTTTGTGTATATTTTCTAAATATTTTCTTGTTGTTGTTGTTGTTATTTGCTGTTGAGTTGGACCCAACTCATAGCAACCCCTCCTTGGGTTTCCAAGGCAGTATCACTACGGAAGTAGATTGCCCCATCTTCCTTCCGAGGAGTGGCTGGTGGGTTTGAACCGCTAGCCTTCTGGTTAGCAGTCAAGTGCCTTAGGCACTATGCTACCAGAGCTCCCAATATCTTCTTAGTGGTTACTATTAATATTACATTTAATAGTATGTATTTATAATGTACTAGGGTTAAGTTGCTACCAACTTAGTATCAGTAACATGCAAGAAATTCTATAGCTATGACATTCCTCTCCCTCTGTCTTTTGTTAATGTTATCATTAATTATGTCTTTATATTTCATGTGCCCTATACCTTAATTTTATCCTTGCCTTTTATATATTTGCTATTTAAAAACATTCAGGGAAAAAAAATAAGGATTATCAACCACAAAATCAGGATTATCAACCACAAAAAACCATATTACTAATTCTCATGCCTGTCTAAAAGTCCTGGTGATGCAATGATTAAGCACTCGACTGCTAACCATAAGGGTGGTTCAAATCCAACAGCCACTCCACAGGAGAAAAATGTGGCAATGTGCTTCCATAAAGACGTACAGCCTTGCAAACCTTATGGGACAGTTCTTCCCTGCCCTATAGGGGATCACTATGAGTCAAAATCGACTTAACAATGGTGCATTTGGGTTTGGATATGCTTTCCTGTCTTAATTCTCTCATGCTGCTCTAATTTATTTTCTCACAGTTTAGGAGGCTAGAAGTCTGAATTCAGGGCACCAACTCTAGGGGAAGGCGCTCTCTGTCAGTTGTGGAAAAAGTTCCTTGCTTGGTTCCTTGGTGATATTCATATGGCATTGCTTCTATCATCCTCCATCTCTGCTTGCTTAATCCTTTTATATCCTGTAAGAGACTGATTCAAGAGACAACCTACACTAATCCTGCTTCATTAATGTAACAAAGAAAATCCATTAGCAAGTGAGATGATAACCACAGGTATAGAGTTAGGATTTACAACACATATTTTTGTGGGACACAATTCAATCCATAACATTGTACACACAAGTCTCTTTATATTAAGGATCTTTCTTTTTAGATATACTTTGAATTACTTTCAAGTATTTTTTTCATTCATCTATAGAACTCTCGGTAATTTCTGTAGGGCCAGTAAAGTGAATATGAACTTTCCCTGCTTCTCTTTGGGGATATTTTCATTTCACTCTCAGTATTGAAGGATAGTATCCTGGATACAGTATTTTTGGTACTTTTGGTACTTTTGGTGTTTTGTTGTTTTTTATTTTTCTTCCTTTCAGCACTTTAAATATGTCATTCCACTGCCTCTGGCTGCCAATGTTTCTGGGGAGAAATCAGCACTTAATCTCCTTAGGGGTCCTTATATTTGATTGTTCTCTATTTTTACTTCCTGAGAACCTAACTACGCTATGTCTTAGTATAGAGCTCTTTGGGTTTATCCTACTTGGGGTTCTTTGTGCTCCTTAGATTTGTATACTTGTGTCCTTTATCAGATTGGGGAAATTTTCTGTCACTTTTTCTTCAAATAGTCTTTCTGTGCTTTTCTCTCTCTTATCTTTTTCTGAAAATCCCATGATGAATATATTAGGTTTTTTGCTGTTTTCCTGTAATTCCATCAAACTTTGCTCAACCTTCTTAAACTTCCATTTTTCTTGCCTCTTCAGTCTCCATAGTTTTCACTCTTACCCTCTATTTTGCTGATTCTTTCTTCTGCCTGATGAAATCTGTTGATTTCACTGTTATTGTTAGATGCCATCAAGTCAGTTCCAACTTATAGTGACCATATGTACAACAGAATGAAGTACTGCCCAGTGCTGCTCCATCCTCATAATCATTGCCATATTTGAGCCCACTGTTGCAACCACTGTGTCAATCCATCTCATTGAAGGTCTTCCTTTTTTTTTTTATGCTGACCCTCTACTTTACGAAGTATGATACACTTCTCCAGGGACTGGTCCCTCCTGATAACACATCCAAATTACCCAAGACAAAATTACAAAATCACTATTGTACATCTTCCAAGACAGATTTGTTCGTTCTTCTGGTAGTCCATAGTATATTCAATATTCTTCACCAACACCATAATTCAAACGCATCAATTCTTCCACAGTCTTCCTTATTCACTGCCCAGCTTTCACATATACATGAAGCTTATGAAAATACCATGGCTTGGTTCAGGCACAACTCAGTCTTCAAAGTGACATCTTTGCCTTTTAACACTTTAAAGAGGTTTTTGCAGATTTGCCCAGTGTAATATGTCATTTGATTCTTTGACCACTGCTTCCATGGATATTGATTTTGGATCCAAGTAAAATGAAACTCTCAAATCTATTCCACTGATCTGTATGTCTATCCTTCTGCCAGTACTTATACCTTGATTACTGTAGCTTTGTAGTAAGTTTTGAAAGTCCTCTAACTTCATTCTTGCTTTCCAAGATTGTTTTGGCTATTCTGAATCTCTTGCATTTCCCTATGAGTTTTATGACCATCTGGTCAATTTCTACAAAAAAGGAGGTTGGGATTTTGATAGGGATTACATAAAACTTATATATCAATTTGGAGATTATTACCATCTTAACAAATTAAGTCTTTCAATCTATGAACATGGCATGTCTATTTCAGTCTTCACTAATTCCTCTCAACAATGTTTTGTAGTTTTCAGTACACAAATCTTATACTTCTTTTGTTAAATGTATACCAAAACACATTTTTTTCTTTTTAATGCTATTATAATTGTGATTATTTTCTTAATTTCATTTCTGGACTACTTATAACTAATGTATAGAAATATAGTTGATTTTTGTTTACTTATCTTGTATCTTACATCCTTGATAAACTCATTTATTAGTTCTAATAGTTTACTGTGAGTGTTACTTCATTAGGATTTTCTAGATAGAAAATCATCTGCAAATAGAGATGGTTTTACTTCTTCCTTTCCAATTCAGGTGGCTTTTTATTTCATTTGCTTTCCTAATTGCCTTCAGAAGAATTGCCTCCAGAAGAATGTTGAATAAAACTAACAAAAGAGGACATCGTTGTCTTATTCATGATCTTAGTGGAAAATAATCCTGCTTTTAATATGTTTATGTTTAATTCATCAAGTACAATGTAATCTGTTGGTTTTTGTACACAGCCTTTATCAAGTTCCCTTCTTTTACTAGCTTTCTCTGTGCCTATTGAGCTAATCATGTATTGGTTTCATTTATTTATTTTTCTTTCCCTCCTGATATGTATTACATTCATTGATCTTTCAGATGTTAAATCAACCTTGCATTCCTGGGATAAATTCCATTTGGCCATAATGTATAATACTTTTTTATGTTATTAGTTGTTTATTTGCTAGTATTTTGTTGAAGAGCTTTACATCTTTATTCATAGGGATATTGGTCTGTAGCCTTCTGTTGTAGTGATTTCTCTGTCTGCTTTTGGTATCATGGTAATACGGACTCCCAAAATGAATTGGCAAGAGTTCCTTCCTATTTTTTAAAAGAGTTTGGTGTCAACTGTTTTTTTTAAATTTGGTAAAGTTCACCAATTGTGAAGCTATCTAGCCCAGGGCTTTTATTTGTAGATCTTTTTTTTTTTTTTTTTTTAATTACTAATTCATACTCTTTACTGTATATCTTTTCACATTTCTTATTTCTTCTTGAGTCAGTTTTGATAGTCTGTGTCTCTAGTAATTTGTCTGTTTCATCTCTAGGTTATCTAATTTGTTAACATACAGTTACTCATAACTTATAACCTTCTAATCCTTTTTGTTTCTGTAAGTTTGGTGAGTCAAACTAAACATTTGTCAGTTGTGTTGATCCGTTACAAAGAACTAACTTTTGGTCCCATTGATTTTTCTACCCTTATTTCTTTCTTTCTTTTTCTTTTTTCTGTATTTCATTTCTTTTCAATATAGTCTTTACTATTTTCCTCTTTTTGCTTGCTTTGGGTTTAGTGTTTTTCTAGTTTAAGGTGGAAGATCTTAAGTTATTGATCTGAGATATATTTTTTCCTTTTTATACAGGTGATAACAGCTATAAATTTCCTTCTCAGCATTTCTTTCACTGCATCCCATAGGTTTCAGTATGTGGTGTTTTCGTTTTCATTCATCTCCCTTGTGATTTCTTCTTTGACCCATGGCTATTTAGGAATGTGTTCCACATATGTGAAAATTTTTCAAATTTCCTTCTGTTAATGATTTCTAATTTCAGTCCACTACAGTCAAAGAACACACTTTGTACAATTTCCACCTTTTTAAATGTATTATGACTTGTTTTACGGACTAACATATGGTCTATCCCAGAGAACGTTCCTTGTATACTTGAGAAAAATGCATACCGTACTGTTAGTGAGTTGAATGTACTAAAGATAGCTGCCCTCTAGCGATTTAAGGGAGTTTGCCTCTATCTAGACCAGACCTTAAAATAAAATCTGTTTCTATGATGTAAATCTTCAATTTTTTATTTTATCCCACCTACTTTTTATACTGACTATTTATCCCATAGATACAGATATATAAATTAAAATTAGGTCTCTGCTTTATCAATGAAAATAAAAATCTGAGTCTTTTGCACTATATGAAGAATTGGTCTCTAACTGTGAAATCTGATAAAAGAAAAAAGCTAACTAGATAACATATATGTTGCATGAGAAATTTCCTAAGAGGTTTTTCAAACATTAAAGTCCTCACACTAGGTGAATAAGAAAAGAGGAGAGCATTTGATATGCCATTTGATAGCATGACAGCTGACAGCCTTCCCAAATTTCCCAAGGGAGCTAGCTGGTTATACTCAGTTGAAAAAAGGAAAATCCTATTAACTACTGGGTACTTTATGTGAAGATAGAAGGTCTAAGCCTGGGAATATAAAATCGAAAGTTTTTTCTCTATTACTGAATAAAGAAGTCAATCTATAAAGAGGTAATGCAGCAAAAGTTTAAAATGTAGCTTTCATTTCAGCAATTTAAAATAAGTCAAAATACCATATGATCCAGTAACTTTCCAACCCTCTATGAAAAGGAAAGAGAACCTGAAGAAGCAAAGTACTGATCTCAATACCTACTATTCAACCATGGTAGTCAAAACTGCTTGGTATTGTACAACGACAGACACACCAACAATAGTACAGAACTGAAAACTAAGAAGTAAGTCTATCCACATATAGGCATCTTTGCCAAAGGCCTGAAACTCATTAAATGGGGAAGAGATAGTCTCTGAAACAAACGGTGCTGGCAAAACTGGATATCCACTGGCAGAAAAATGACACAGGATCCGTATCTCACACCATATACAAAAACTTACTCAAGATGGGTCAAAGATCAAAATAGAAAACCTAGGAGGCGGGGCAAAATGGTGGACTAGGCAGAAGGATTAAACAGACCCACTTCAACAAAGAAAAGGGAAACCAATTAATAAAGACACAGAAGATAATCTTGGACCCCTGAGCCTTGAAGGAAAGGATGCAGATTTGGAC
>NW_006921591.1:20446320-20464210 GCF_000298275.1 Orycteropus afer afer
GACAAAGTATATGTGAACTGCTGTATGAAAAGTGAATTTACTCTGTAAATCTTCACCCAAATCCTAATAAAAAAAAAAAAAAAAATAGAAAACCTAAAACTATAAAGACCATCAAAGAAAATACAGGGGCAAACTCAGGGACCCTAACACAGTGCATAAATACACTATCAAACATACTAACAACACACAAACAGCTAAACTAGACAACTAGGACCTCCTAAAAATTAAACATTTATGTGTATCAAAAGACTTCTCCAAAAAGAGTAAAAAGGGAACATAAAGTTCTAAGGACTAAAGGACCATGTGAATCCCAGTCTCCATGACCCTGAGATCACAAGAACTAGATGGCGCCCAGTTACCACTGCTGACTGCTCTGAAAAGCATCACAATAGGAGATCTCCAACTGAGCTGGAGAAAAATGTGAAGCAAACTCAAAAAATAAAAATAAAAAAAGACTAGGATTAATGATCTGATAAAGACTGGTGGAATCCCCGAGACTATGGCCCTTAAGACTACCTTTAAGCCTGGAACTGAACACATCCCTTGGCTCAACTTTCAGCCAAACGAAAGACAGACATACAAGGTGAGTAACAGTACAAGAGAGTTACACACTCATTAGGAGCTCTGGTAACGTAGTGCCTAAGACATCTAACTGCTAACCAGAAGGCTGGCGGTTCAAACCCATCAGCCACTCCTCGGAAGGAAGGTTGGGCAATCTACTTCCGTAGTGATACTACCTCAGAAACTCAAGGAGGGGTCGCTATGAGTTGGAATCGACTCCACAGCAGTGCACTGTGCTGCATTTGTCCACACTCATTAGAAAAATCAGCCAGAGGAGATCAACAGGGCAGACACTTTCCCCAGGGATAAAGCTCAGAAGGCAGGAAGGAGTAAGAAGGAAGGATGAAGAGAAATGATAAACACAGAGAAGAAGTGAGAAGAGTGCTGTTACACTGCAGAGACTGCAATGACTGTCACAAAACAAAATGTGTATGAACTGATGAATGGAAATTCAATTTGCACTATAAATTTTCAACCAAATCACAATTAAAAAAAAAGAAAAATGACAGAACCTACAGACTGGAGGGGGGGGGGACTGCCAACAACATGGGACTAATCTCTAAAATTTTTAGCAAATATCAACACTGCAACAACAAAAAGACAAACAATTCAATTTAAAAATAAGAGAGAACATAAACAGCCACTCACCAAAGACATTTAGAAACCCATGAAGAAATGTTCACAATCATTAGCCATTGTTGTTGTTGTTGTTGTGTGCTGTCGAGTCGGCCCCGACTCATAGCGACCCCTCCTTGGGTTTCCGAGGCAGTATCACTAAAAGCACTTGACTGCTAACCAGAAGGCTGGCGGTTCAAACCCACCAGCCACTCCTCAGAAGGAAGGTTGGGCAATCCTACTTCCGTAGTGATACTGCCTCGGAAACCCAAGGAGGGGTGGCTATGAGTCGGGGCCAACTCGACGGCACATAACAACAACAACATTAGCCATTAGAGAGAAGTAAATCAAAACAACAGTGAGACATTATCTCATCCCAGCATTAATAGCAAAGTTCAAAAAAACAGAAAACAACAAATGCTGGCAAGAATGTAGAGAAACTGAAGCATTCATACACTGCTTATGTGACTGTAAAGTAGTGCAATCTCTGTGGAAAACGGTACCCAGCAATCTCACTATTAGGTATATACTCTAGAGAAATAAGAGCTGTGACAAATCAAGTATTTTCTTCACATCCATCTTCACTGTAGCATTACTGACAATAGCAGAGAGAGAAATAACCTAAGTGCCCAACAAGGGATGAATGTATAAACCAACTATGGTACATACACACGATGAAATACTACACATGTTTAAAGAACAATGATGAATCTGTGGAACACCTCATAACCTGAATGAGGGCATTATGCTAAATGAAGCCAATCAATCACAAAAGGACAAATACTGTATAAGACCACTATTGTAAAGTCAAGAAAAGGTTTACACAGATAAAGAATCATTCCTTGAAGGTTACCAAGAGTGGGAGGGGGTGGGAGGGTAAATCACTAAGGGGTAAACAACTATTAACTTGGGTGAACAGAAAGGCAGTATACAACAAGGAGGTCGGCACACACACACACACACAAGAAAAATTAGTATGGTTATTTCACATCTGAAATAGTATTTTCCGATTCCCTATCCAAACCAGGAGCTCTGGTAGCACAGTGCCTAAGGTGCTTGACTGCTAATTCAGAAGACTGGCTGTTCAAACCCACCAGCCACTCCTCAGAAGGAAGGTTGGGCAATCTACTTCTGTAGTGATATGCCTCTAAAACCCAAGGAGGGGTCTCTATGAGTCGGGTCCGACTCAATGGCACATAACAACTATTCAAACCCAAACTCAAACCCAAATCTTTACTGAAGCCGACTGCCTCATCTTTCTTCTGTGGAGTGGCTGGTGACCTTTGTTAAGCAGTCAAATGCTTTAACTACTATGGTACAGCAGCTCCAAATCCTATTTTCTTTAATAGACACACACACTTCTATAAGATCGTTATTATCATGCCATTTCACAGAAGAGAAAACACACAGCAAGCAGTAGGAAACAGAACCATCATTCGAATCTGGTCTTCCAACTCTAAATGTAAGGCTATTTCCACCAAATCACAGCTGCTACTTCTCACCAACAATATACACAGGTTTTCAAGGACTTTACACAGACATTATGTCTAAGAAAAAAGACCCAGAAAGGAAAAAGAGCAAAAGAGCCTGAATAAAGAGAAGTAACTAGACCTGGCACAGCACCACATGGTAAGCAAATGAAGAGGAAGAAAAAGGGACATTCCTATAAGTAACCATAAGAGAATGATCAGCAACTTTTAGTTTAGAGGGTGTTCAGTATTTCCCACAGGTGCAAATGGCAAGCCAAAAGCATGGCCAAGAATGGTGGGGAAAAAGAGAGGCAGGGACAATGTAGGGATAAGGAGGAACAGTGTAGAAGGAAAGGAATAAAAACAATAAATGGGTAACCATTGGGAGAAACTGGATGAAGGGTAAATGAGACTGCTCTGTACTATTTTTGTAACTTCTTATGAACATGATTATTTCAAATGAAAAGAAAAACATGAAAGGATACACATGATCTACAAAGGCTCTTGTTCTAGTTCCCTAAATCCACTACTCTGCCAAGCATTGCTCTCAGTGAGCTCCAACTGCACTAGGTAAAAACAAATAAAATAATCTATTCCAATACAGTACAGCAAGATACTTTCCTGAGAGGCTAACAACTTTTTTTACAACTGCTCAGTATGAAGCAAAAGAGAAAAGACTATAACAAATGCACAGGCAAAGTCACCTTAGGTGTGCCCTAGCATGGATATACATGCTTCTGCTTACTGGTCCTCACCCTTCAAAAGCATTGCCCTTGTTTCCATTCCTTATTCTGGCAAGATGTGGACCAGGACACAGAATCTGAGGGACTTGGAAAATCTCCATAATCACAGATCCTTCATTAACAAGGAGCCCTATGCTTGCTGAAGATAGAGAAGGGAAATGAGGGCTTTAGAGAGTCACTCACCGATAAATCAGATCTTACTACATTTACCTTCAAATCCTTTCAATGCAAAATAAGTGACCTTACGAAGAAAAAAAAAAATAAGCTGGAAATTAGCTGAGGAATGAAAAGCTTAACAAAAGTAACAACTTCATATAATGCTTCCTCCCCAACCCCAAACACAAAATCAAAGTCCATTGCCATCAAGTCAATACCAATTCATAATAACCCTACAGGACAAAGTAGTACTGCCCTCATTGTGTTTCCAAGGCTATAATCTTTACACAGGCAGAATGCCTCATCTTTCTCCCACAGAGCAACTGGTGGGTTCAAACAGCTGACCTTTCAGTTAGCAGCCAAGCACTTAACCACTTCACCACTAGGGGAACCTCATTCAATAATATTTCAAGCAAATACCTGTACTTACTAAGTTCACATGGCAGTTAAGAAAAACCTGTTTAATTTCTCAGATCAACTATTATTGGACACTTATCACTAAAATGATGTTTTTAAACTTACATTTTATGAATTCAAGGAAAAAAATCCAGAAGAAAAGCACTAAAAGAGATCTGTGCCTTGACTGTATTATTATATACTGAGTTATACTACATATCAACACTCAAGAGTTTCCAAATGGATTCAGTTGTGACTACACTAATATTTTTCTAGTATTAACTTATTTCTATTAACATGATTTTCTTTACAAATATCAAAAGATCCAACCCTAATTCTAGTCCTATATTTAAATTAAAAAAAAAATTAAATGTAACTGAATACTATCAAATACGTGCTTTAATACAGTGCTCATGAGAATAAAAATTCATAACTATCCAGGACAATTAGGCAGTATCTATCAATAGTCTTTAAATATATTTTTTGACCTAACAAGTCCAAATCTAAAATTTCATCTAAGGAAATAATTTGTCAAGTATGCTAAGATGTTCATTGCAGCTCTTTATGAATTTTTTTTTTAAAAAAAATGAAAATAACCTTAATTATCCAAGAATAGGGAACTAAAAAATACATTACAGCACATCTACAATAGCATACCATATAGCCCCTGAGAATGATAGAGAAAGTATGTCCTCATTGGCTTCAAAAGATATCTACTATTAAGTTTAATGAAAAAAGCAAACTAGAAAACAGGATGTTTATGATGTTTTTGTGCATAAAATAAACAGTTAAAATTTATATACAGCAAGCATAGGAAAAGTATAAAAAGAAATATATCGAGATGTTAACAGTCTACAATAAAAATGTATTATATACAAAGCAAAATATTAAAAATAATAGTGATGATACCAAGAAGACAATACTGCAGCATGTAAGATACCAATATATACACACATACACTTGGAAATGCACAGACTATCAGGAAGATCATTTCAGAAACTAGAGAACGTGGCTGTCTCAGGGAATGGGATGTGGAAGCATGAGGAAACAGATGGGAGAGAGACTTAAATTTCACTCCATCCTTCTGTCCCTTTTTAAACTTTATAAATCATATAAATATTACCTATTTAAAAGCATAATTCAGAAACGTTTGCAGCAGTATATTGACAGAGAACTTCCTGAGGTTCAAGCTGGATTCAGAAGAGGACGTGGAACAAGGGATATCATAGCTGTTGTCAGATGGATCTTGGCTCAAGGCAAAGAATACAAGAAAGATGTTTACTTGTGTTTTATTGACTATGCAAAGGCATTTGATTGTGTAGATCATGACAAATTATGGATAACATTGAGAAGAATGGGAATCCCAGAGCACTTGATTGTACTCATGAGGAATCTGTACCTTGACCAGGAGGCTGTCGTTCGAACAGAACAAGGGGACACTACATGGTTTAAAATCAAGAAGGGAGTGCATCAGGGTTGTATCCTTTCTCCACACTTATACAATCTATATGCTGAGCAAATAATCCGAGAAGCTGGACTATATGAAGAAAAACGTGGTATCAGGATTGGAGGAAGGATCATTAACAACTTGAGATATGCAGATGATACAACTTTGCTTGCTGAAAGTGAGGATGACTTAAGGCACCTACTGATAAAGGCTGAAGAATACAGTCTACAGTATGGATTACATCTCAATATAAAGAAAACAAAAATCCTCACAACTGGACCAATGAGCAGCATCACAATAAATGGAGAGAAGATTGAGGTTGTCAAAGAATTCACGTAACTTGGTTCTACAATCGATGCCAACGGAAGCAGCAGTCAGGACATTAGACGACGTGTGGCACTGGGAAAGTCAACTGCGAAGGAACTGTATCAAGTGCTGAGGAGCAAGGATATCTCCTTGAGGACTAAGGTGCGCCTGACACAAGCCATGATATTTCCAATCACCTCATATGCATGTGAGAGCTGGACAATGAATAAGGAAGACCGAAGAAGAGTTGATGCTTTTGAGTTGTGGTGCTGGCGGAGAATGCTGAAAGTACCATGGACTGCTAAAAGAACTAACAGATCTGTCCTGGAGGAAGTGCAGCCAGAATGCTCCTTGGAAGCAAGAATGGCCAGACTTTGTCTCACCTATTTTGGTCATGTTGTAAGAAGGGACCATTCCCTGGAGAAGGATGTCATGCTTGGTAGGGTGGAGGGTTAGCGAAAGAGGGGGAGGCCTTCAACGAGATGGATTGACATGGTGGCTGCGATGTTGGGCTCAAGTATAGCAGGGATTGTGGGGCTGGCACGGGATCGGGCAGTGTTTCGTTCTGCTGTGCATGGGGTCGCTATGAGTCAGAAACGACTCAACGGCACTTAACAACAATAACATTCAAAAGCAATTTATAACATAAAAAAGTATCTGTTAAAATTCTTTCTAGTTAAATACTCTATCCAATAGATTCCAGAAAGATGTTTGGTTTACAAAGTGAAACAAAATTGTAATTCTTGTACAACACCTGCTCTCACCAAGACTATTCTGACTCATGATGGCCTCATGCGTTACAAAGGAGAGCTCTACACAGCCATCACCTTTACAGAAGCAGTTCACCAGGCCTTTCTTCTGTGGAGCTGCTGGGTGGGTTTGAATTGCCAATCTTTCAGTTAGCAGCCAGGCACAAACCATATGCACTACCCAGAGACCTCTAGGTACCATGTTGTTGTTGTTCTTATGTGCCTTCTAGTCGGACCCAACTCATAGCGACCCCTCCTTGGGTTTCCAAAGCAGTATCACTACAGAAGTAGCTTGCCCAACCTTCCTTCCGAGGAGTGGCTAGTGGGTTTGAACCGCCAGCCTTCTGGTTAGCAGTCAAGTGCCTTAGGCACTGAGCTACCAGAGCTCCTCTAGGTACCATAAGAATCTTCAATTACTATACAGTGTATTGAAAAATATAAGAAGAGGAAACTGTTCAGGAATTTTCCATCGCTAATAATTATCCAGGAGCCCTAGGTGGACTTAAGTGTTTCAGTACTAATGGAAATGATGTTAGTTCAAACCCACCCAGAGGCACCTCAAAAGTAAAGCTGGGCAATTTGCTTCTGAAAGGTCAGTCCTGAAGTGTAGTTCTACTCGGCACACATGGGGTCCCTAGGAATCAGAATCAACTTGACGGCAACTAACAAGAAATACTCATCTCTAGGTGGCAGCACTACTAACACCTAAAAGGAAACAAAGCTTATTGCTAAAACTCATCCAGCCATGGAGTTCCTCCTGCAAAGTCAAAAACAAAAAAGCAAGCTATGGAGAAAAAGCCAAGTACTTAATCCACTTTTGATCACTGAACCATAGCTATGTTCAATTTAATTTAAAATTACATTATTTTTTAATTTAAATTACATTTTCCATAATTTTCAAATGACATAACAAGACAAGGGTTATGTGCACTTTTTTTTTTATTATAATGTGGGTAAAAGGTTACAGAGCAAATTCATTTTCCATACACATTTTGTTCACACACATTTTGTTGCATGACACTGACTGCAATCCCCATAATGTAATATAATGTAAAAGCTCTCTTCATACTTTTTCCCTTTGGTTACCTCTTCCCTGTGTCCTTCTTTCCTATGTATTCTTGCTCTCTGAGCTATTTCCCTATGCAAAAACTGCCCTTCTGATCTCCCATGATTCAATGTTCTAAGGAGTGTACCTATCTAGTGTAAATGTTCCCATTATATGCCTATCTACTGTTTGGCTGGAAGCCACAAGAGTGAGTTCAATTCCAAGCCTAAAGGGTGACTAGGAGCCATAGTCTCCAGGGTTTCATCAGTTTCTTAACAGACCAGTAAGCCTGGTCTTTTTTATGATTTTGAGTTTTGTTCCACATTTTTCTCCCAGTCTATTCAGGATCTCCTGCATTGAGTCCTTTCTGAGTGGCTGACAGTGGTAGCTAGGGACTACCTTCTAGTTCTTCTGGTCTCACGGTCTATGTGCATTTTTTTGAAATCACATTTTTAAATGTATTAACTATAAGACACTCATATTGCTGTCAGAGTTTTGTTAAAACCACTACAGTGGTTGTAAAAGCACAAAATCTTTAACTGAAAATGTCAGCTTCTGGAGTTGGATTGACTTGATGGCAGTCAGTTTGTTTTTTGTTTTTTTTTAATATACATGTGCAGAACAACACATTAGAGGAGTATTCTTTCTATTATTTTTTATAAAGATAAAAAATCAGAAACAACAAAATGTTCATCACTAGGGGGCTGAGTAATTACAGTATGCAATACAATGCCATCAAAAACTTATGATGGAGACATTAATGTAGTGACATGAATGATTTCTAAAACATATTAAGTGAAAACAATAAAATAAAGGGTAGTGTGTAACAGGCTACAATCTGATCAAAAAATTTGAGGAAACAGGAATATTATTTTTCATATATATAATTAATAACTTTGGTGCCTCCAGGGAGAGGAACTGGGTATAGATAAGACAGGAGAAAAATTTTAAATCATATATATGTACCACCTGTTCAAAAAATAATATTCTATAATAAAAATATTTAAGGCATTTACCTAGCAGTGCTGTTTTTCACTTCTGAATAATTTAAACAAGATGACAAGAATATACAATGAAAAGATTTCAGTTCACTCATAATGAAAAAGGACAAAAATGTGTATTCTCTGTTGTTGCTGTTGTTGTTGTTGTTATTTGCCGTCGAGTCGGCCCCGACTCATAGCGACCCCTCCTTGGGTTTCCGAGGCAGTATCACTATGGAAGTAGGATTGCCCAACCTTCCTTCCGAGGAGTGGCTGGTGGGTTTGAACCACCAGCTAGATACCTTTAAAAAATTCTAGTCAATAATCTATATGATAACCTTGTGACTAAGAATAAAAATCATAAAATTTGGATAATGCCACAACTATCCAAAGCCACGTTCGACAGCAACCTGTTTCCCAAATGAACCCTTCTCTCAAAAAAAACTTCCAAAATTCAATCACTGATGAGTTGGTAAGTCAAGAAAGATCTAAAAAAAATTAGCCCTTTTTATCAAGACCTAAGGCTGTCTCCAAAATGTTGGTTTCAAATAGACTTCCCTTAGCAAGGGTATTTCTTTGGCGCTTGTCTGTGGCCACATCACAAATGTAGAACATGTCATTACTATGGCCAAGAGTCAGTCCCCTTGTCCATAGTCTACAAGCTAGGTGCCAAAGCAACACAGCTATCTCATAAGCAGAAGACAACTAACAAGTGAGTGTGTACCTGGTTCTGAACCTCACATTCTTCAGGGTCAAAAGGGTCAAAACACACATCTCTTCCTTCACCCCCAAGTAAGGAGCACTTCCTGTTCTGTCTTCCCACAGTTTCACACTTAGTAAGTGGAAGGATAACCATCTCTTCTTTGTCTGCCTCCATCTTAAGCTCTTTGAAGCCAGTGCTAGATCCTCTCTACCTACCCTGACACTAGGCACAATATGCCTAGCAAAGTTTGTTAAATGAAAATTGTGATCAAGGTATCTAGTTTGCTTATTCTCTACTTACTACCCCAAATAAATCCTGGAATAACTCTCTTATTCTCTTCTTCTAAGGGCAGCAGTTTTCATTGAAAGTAAGCTGTCTTATTTCTTATCAGCACCTTACATATACCCCGTTTTATATCCCTTCCACACCTCCCCCAAAAGAAGTCACATAATCAAATGATTACAAGATTTTTCTCATTTTCCAAGCCATAGTCATTCTTCCAGTTTCCATAAAATCATTACTATAAAATTTCAGCTAAAGATTAATTTGTCAAAACAAATAATGTTCCTTTGGCAATTTCAAAAATCTACTCCAAGTTCTGAAAATGAGAGAATAGAAGCCTTTTCTACGATGTTTCCTATAAAATGCAGTCACGTTCCACAGGGAATTTGCCTGGAATGTCAATCGCTACCAAAAGGTAAATTCAGTCAGCTACACTCATCAGCCCAAATCAGTACCACAGAACTTTGAGAGCATTTCCCTTTAAAGCCCCCCCCCCAACAGGATCCCATGTCTGAAAGCTAACAGGATTTCCTATATTTTAAAGGGGAAAAAAAAAAACCTTCTTGAATCAAACTTTTTAGACAAAATATATACATAAAGATATAGCTATAGATTTATCTAAAACAAAACCTCACTGCCATCAAGTTGATTCCGACTCATAGCAACCCCCCTTTGGGTTTCTGAGGTGGTAAATCTTTACAGAACTAGATTGCCCAGTGTTCCTTCCACAGAGTGGCTAGTAGGTTTGAATCGCCAATCTTCTGGTTAGCAGTCAAATGCCTTAGGCACTACCACCATAGCTCCTTTCAGATTGATACACATCTCCCTAAATTGAGAAGTAATGAAAAAATTATAGTAAGTCAGCATCCATCCTTCCAACTCTCCCTAGCATAAACAAACCATTATTGCTACTGAAGAATTCAAGCTCTTACTGAATTAAAACGCTTTGCTGGTTGACAATTATCTTAAGAGCATCTGAAATACAGTATTTGCTGTGGCCTCTCCGGTGTTCTATTGCTTCAAACTAGAAACAAGAATAAAATAGCCCTTTTCCTTTTTTTCACTGTTGAAAAACAGTGATCTGTTAAAACAGAGGATCTGTTAAAATAAATATTGCTTGAATAATCAGTATCTCAAATGATTAAAGTGTTTACATAATAAGATACTAAGAAACACTTACACAGAAGTCAAAATCAACTGGAAAACAAAATGCCGAAGGCACTTCAGGATGAACCTTCCCTTCACTGACATCTGTACTACAGATTTCAAAACGGACTGACTCCCAAGGGAGCCTGATCACTCAGGACAAGTAACATTAAACCCTACTGAATACTAGAGAGTGTGACGTAGGGAAATATGATAATGTGGTCCCAAAAAGAAAGATTAGATATGTCTGACTAGTTTAACTTTTGGAATTTCTAGTTAAAAGAAATTTCCAGGAAGATTTATTTATTTACAGTATTTGTCAGAAAAGTAATACAGGCATACCTTGGAGATACCGCGAGTTTAGTTCCAGACGACCATAATAAAGTGAGTATCACAATAAAACTAGTCAAGCTAACTTTTTGATTTCCCAGTGCATATAAAGGTTATGTTTACACTATACTGTACTCTGTGAGTATGCAATAGGATTACGAAAAAGGTTGAAATATTGTAAGAATTACCAAAACGTGACAGATACGTGAAGTGAGCACATGTGCTGATAAATTTGCTCAATGCAGGGCTGCCACAAAGCTTCAATTTGTAAAACACAGTATCTGCAAAGCACAGTACAACAAAATGAGGTATACCTGTACATATGCACTGCACAACTTCATGAATAATTTTTGAAACTAAGAATGTATGTCAGAAAGGAAAAAACAACAGGACTAGATAGACAAAATCACCACTAACCTGAGTAAAATTCTCAACATAAAATTCAGTCTTCATAAGTTAAAAAATTAGTCATCCATGAAACAAGCACCTTATTATACAACTAAGGTTTATCCAAATACCATTATGTCTTACACAGACAAAAAAAAAAAAAAAATTCCTAAGGTATGTGAAAGATCCAGATACTATGAGCAATCCTCATATTTGATAAAAGGGTTTAAAAGGACTTAAAACCTTGAAGAACTCTGCAAAACACTGGTCAACAATATTTTAAAGAGGATTTTCTGCAACTACCTCATATGTCTTCACAAAGATCCCTGTTTAGCTTCACAAGTCATTCAATAAACATGAAGCACTTGCATGACACAAGTCGGTACAAGAATTATTTTGGGGAGGGGGACCAAAAAAAAAAAAAAATACATCTTATCCTGAATGTCCTAGAACACAAATTACTTAAAAGTTAAATAGCTATATGAAATTTAGAAAGGGAGGAACTCGCATTTATTAAGTGTCTCTTAGGATTCCAAGCAGCGAAGCAGGAAAACACACAATATCCATTATCTCGTTTTAAGGGAATAAAATGGGGGAGGAGTGGCTTGCCAAAAACTCAAAATATAAACCCAGTTGAATGATACAGAACATAAGTAATTTAAAAAAGTTTCTACCAGGTCTCCAGCAGACTAGATTTGTTCAAAGGCAGCTTTCAAATCAAGGGCTCCAATCTATAAGGGACTGAGAGGTTATCTAATCTAATCTTCATGGAAACCCCACCGGAAATCTGCATCTCTACATCCCTCCTGACTAGTGAGTGGTCTTCAGATGACACTGGATGGTGGATGGTGGGGGTAGATCCGCTCCCAAGGCAACCCACTGACTTCTCATGAAGGAAGAACAACCTGAGCTGAAAATAACAAATAATAATAGAAAGGAAGCTGGAGTCCCTGGGCCAAACTCTGCTGCATTGAGGCTGTGTGATCACAGACAAATTATTCAACTACTCTGGGCCTCAGCTTCCTCTTACTATAAAATGAAAATAGCACCTACCTTTAAAGGTTTCTGAAGGAGTCCTGGTGGTGCAATGGTTAAGTGCTCGGTTGTTAAGCAGTTCAAACCCACCAGCCCACTCCACAGGAAAAAGATGCAGCAATCTGCCTCTGTTGAGATTACAGTCTTGGAAACCCTATAGGGCAGTTATACTCTGCCCCACAGGGTCTCTATGAGTCAGGACTCAAAAGCAGTGAGTTTGGGTTTTTAAATCTTGCTGTAAGAACCGGCAAAAGTATACATAAAGCACCCAGATCAGTGCCGGCAAATAGTGGGTGTTCCATCTGTGCTGGCTACTGCTACTGCAACAACAGGACTACGTGCTACCCTTGGGCCAACCTAAGATCGAGCAAGACATTGCTTGGGCCAGAACTCTATGATTTATCAGAACTTAAATAAAACTCAGCCAGCAGAATTTCAAGAAGTCTTCAAAGAGTCATTTTTATACAGTTCTACTTATCCTGGAAAGATTGGTTTACTGTTCCTAGAATGATCCCAGCTACTCTTCATTAGGAAAGCCACTGCTACACAATTCATTCCTTCTATACAACAGGCCTCTGTTAGCAAGTCTGAGCAACCGTTCATAACAGAATTGGCCTTTACCCACAGGAAAGACACAATCTGTGAAGAAACTGAGCAGAACTTTAGCCAGAAGGTAGTCCCCAGAGGCCATTGTCAAATTTTAGTGGCCTCAGAATCTCTTAAAGAAGATGTTAACGGAGCAGACACCCAGACTTTCTGATTTAGTACATTTCAGGTAGGACCCTGAAGCACAACTGTTTATAAAAATGCTTGAAGAGAGGCTACAAAAATATTGGAAGATTAGATTATGATGTAGATAGACCAATAATGTTCCACAGGCAAAGGGTCACTTTTCTCCATACTTATCTAGAAATGCAATACCTTTGGTAATGCAGGACAGGACAGGAAGCTACAGAAGCAAGACAGATCACTTACATGTAATATTCAATACAAATTTCATAGTCTGTTCAAATGGAAGTCTCTCATTTCTTATTATTTAAAATAAATATGAAATAAGTAATGAAAAATAAAGTAAATACCATTCCACACCTCATATACTAGCAAAAATATATTTAAATTATATTATCAGAATTTGGTAAAAATCTGCTGAACCTGGTACACCTTTAGATTGCTGGGAGAAATTATAAACTGGTACCATTTTTTGATCAGCAATCAGGCAATAAGGATCAAAAGTCATAAAAATGATTAATTCCCTTCCACCCAATAATCCCATTTCTTTTCATTTAACCCAAGGAAATACAAAAGTAACAAGTTATATGCAAAAAGACATTCATTTTTATATTACTTATAATGTCAAAAAAAAAGAAAAAAAGACACCTACATGTCGAAGAACCTGAGAAACTTACCAAATTTGCTCTATCAACTCAAATACAACTAAGTTACATGGAAAACTTTGCATAAAATATGCAACACCCAAAATTGCTTACTAAAAAGCACAGACATATGGACACAAAGGGTGAAATATTAAGAGATAATAGCTTGTTGTAGGATGTTTTAACATGGTTATACCCCTCTCACTTCAGACTAGCTATTGTAACTGCTATGTCATTTATCTAAAATTATTACTAAATAATATGATTTTCTTAAATAATATAAATAGTATTATTTCTTTATAAGACTATAAGTAAATCTGACTGATTCCACCTGGAGAGTTAACTGTTGTTGTCAAGCGCGGTCAAGTCACTTCCAACTCACAGCAATATTACGTACAACAGAAGAAACGCTGACCAGCCCTGCACCATCCTCATAGTCATTGCTATGTTTAAGCCCATTGCAGCAGCCACTGTTTCAATCCATCTCATTTAGAGTCTTCCTCTTTTTTTGCTTATCCTCTACTTTACCAAGCATGATGTCCTTCTCCAGGGATTGTCCCTCCCAATAACATATCCAAAGTATGAGGCAAAGGCTTGCCTTTTTTCCTTCTAAGCAGCATCCCGGCATACATATTCAATGTTCTTCACCAACACCGTAATTCAAACGTATCAATTTCTTTTTTGGTCTTCCTTATTGTCCAGCTTTCACAAGCATATGTGGTGAGTTCCAGTAAGATGGCGGAATAGGCAGAAAGACTGCACAGACCCTCTTCAACAAAGAAAAGGGGAACCAATTAACACAGATACAGAAGATAATCCTTACTTGAAGGGAAGGATACAGAAGTGGACTAAACTCCAACTAACAGAAGAATTTGCATGAAAACACCAAAGAAGGAGACATACGGAGCTGCAGTCTGGCAGCGATCCTTACGGCACAGACAGCTTGGATACTCCCGAATGGCAGTAGGACCTAAGAATTAACCTAAAAACCAGCCCTGCTAGCCAGGGACTGCATGGAGCACAGCTCTGGTGGCTGGGAAATATAAGAGGAAGCAGCGAAGAGGCAGGCTGAGCTGTGGCCTTTTCTCTGTCTGGAGGGCACAGCCATTTTGAATGTTTACAAGCAGCTTGACCATTTTGGATATTTAAATTAACAGCATTCTCCCAGATTCCAGGGACTTAAGAACAAGCTCCACTTGCCAGGAACCCCAAGGACATTCTGGACCCGGACTACTGGAAAAGTGCGACATTCCCCTTGTTACTCTTATACCCCACACCCTGTTGGTGAACGGAGGTGTGGCCATCCCTCACTCCCACCCACTTTCTGGGCCGGCAGGAATTCCATTCCAGTCTGTGTGCTCAGTCCGAACCTGGGTGTCCTACCCCACCCTGATTTTCTTTTTTTTCTGTTTTGTAGTTTCTTTGTTTTTGTCTGTTTTAAAACTACTATTATTATTATTACTTTTGTCCTTTTTACTATTATTCTTTATTCTTCCCCTCCCAGATTCTAGTTTTCAGCTTTTTTTCTTTTCCCTGTGCCTGGTTGCAATTTTTTTTTTCTTTCTTGTGGTTACTCCGTTCCTTGTTTTTTTGTGTTTTTCCCATTTTTTTCTTCATTATTCTCCTTCTCTACCTTTTTTCTCTTATTGCCCTATCCCCAGATATTGCAGGCTTTTTTTTTCTATTTTCTTCTTACTATTTTTCCCTTTTTTTTCTTTTTTTTTTTTTTTTTTGCTACTGCTCCTGTGTGATAACACAATGTAATCTTTGTCTGTGTGCTTTTACTTTTTTGATGGTTATTCAATGGTAATTTTTGTCTGAGTGGAAGACAGCAACAGTCCCCATATGACACAACTACACCTACACCTCCTGCAACTTCACTTACTAAGTGAGAGCCACCACTTCCTTCTCCACCAACGGGCCAATGATAAACAACCACCAAGAAGAGCCTGACTCACCCTGAGCTGTTCTGCACAAACAGTTAACTGAGATCTACATAAAACTACACCATGATATCTCAGAGACAAAAGACCATCACAGTCCACACACAGAAGCAAGATAAAGTGGTAGAAACAAGGAAGCAGGATACAGACCCAGAACACATCCCTGAGGAAGAACCAGCATTGGAACTCTCTGATAAGGAATTCAAAAGAATTATATTTAGGTATCTTCAAAGGATTGAGAGACACACCAAGGAAAACACAGACGATACCCTAGAAGAATTTTGGAAGAAAATACAAGAACAAAATGACAAAATAAATGAAAAATTAGAAATGATTCTAAACCTACAGATAGAAATCTAGAAGATGAATACTCAATTGTCAGAAACAGATTAATACATTGGAAGGGCAAAGGAGTAGAACTGATGTAATGGAAGACAGAATTAATGAGACTGAAGACAAATACCTGAATACTTCTTTGGAAAGGGATCAATCAGAAAAAAGATCAAAACAAAATGAAGAAAGCCTAAGGTTCATGTGGGATACCATCAAAAGGAATAACCTATGTGTCATTGGAATTCCAGAACAGGAAGAGAAAAATTAAACCACTGAGAAAATTGTCCAAGATTTCTTGGAAGAGAACGTCACTGATATCATGAAAGATGAGAATATATCCATTCAGGAACTCCAACAAGTATATGCGGTGAATGAATATACCATGGCTTGGGCCGAGGTACCTTAGGCCTCAAAGTGATTCCTTTGCTGTTTAATACTTTAAAGAGGTCTTTGGCAGCAGATCTGCCCAATGCAGTACATTATTTGTATTTGGTTGTACATGTGTGTGTGTGTGAGAGCGCACGTGCATTTTTTTTAATATTAGAAACAACTTTATTCTGGTAGAGCCAAGGTGGTAATAGGCAATATTCAGGGCCCTTATGTAGCCTGAAATAGCAAGCTGAAGGAACAGCTGCTTCCACTGCTGGTTTACTTGGTATGGATGGTAACAAGGACCAAAGCAGAGAGCATCCTACTCAGTGCATGTGTCCCTGTGGCACTTTGCTTCTTTTCTTAACAAGGTTAAAGTGGAGTGATTCTACATGATGCTAAGAAAGTTTGTGTCAGTTGTCCGGCTGGAACCCTATGCCGTTCTCAAGTCTTGGGCTGACTGGACAACAGTAATAGACACAGGCGGAAAGTGGCAAATGGATACATCAACCTCAGCAATCTTGAATGAAATGGACTCATCCAAATGTGCTATGTGAACAGATAACTACCAAGGCCAATTCTAGATTGTTTTCTTACCAGAAAGATAAATATTAATACATACATATTATTGTAAAAGCTTCAACTTACATTTTTAAAAAATTAACTATACATACACTAAAGGATAGGAGAAAATCTGGTTTGGCAGCTTCTCACATGAGAAAAAGAGCCTAAGACTTTCACGAACCACAGCTTCAATATTAATAAGCCAACAAAATGTTACAGCTAAGAGCCAGTGTGACTTAAATGAAATGAACATTAGGCTGAGATGGAAGGCTCAATTCTCATCCTACTTCTATCGTGTACCAAGATTTAATCTGCAGACCTTAGTTTCTCATCTGTACCTTAACAGAACAATGATGACATCTCCCTTACCTACCTCATAAGACTTTGAAGGAAGCAACAAGATTATAAACATCAAAATGCTTTGAAAATCATTTTGTTTTCAATCTGGCTATTACTATCACAAAGACATTCATATACATGTAGCTCCAAAAAAGGATAACAATGTTTGGAAAGATATTCCAAACTGATAATAAGTAGTATTACTTCAGAAGGGGCTTAGGATTGGGAGCCACGCCTTTCCCCTTACCTTATATGCATTGATGGAATCTTTTAGGAGAATGTAATCATCAATTATTGGAATAATTCTTTACATTTAAATTTGTAAAAATTAATGCAGTCATTAGCAGCATTAACACAAAGTGTGAGGGATTCTACAACTTTGGGGTACAAAAAAATCACCTGAGGAGCTGCCTCATCCAGACTTCTTCTTGTTGTTGTTGTTATGTGCCGTTGAGTCAGCCCCGACTCATAGTGGCCCCTCCTTGGGTTTCCGAGGCAGTATCACTACGGAAGTAGGACTGCCCAACCTTCCTTCCAAGGAGTGGCTGGTGGGTTTGAACCGCCAGCCTTCTGGTTAGCAGTCAAGTGCTTTAGCCACTATGCTACCAGAGCTCCTCCA
>NW_006921591.1:20464990-20471031 GCF_000298275.1 Orycteropus afer afer
CGAAAAACAGAAAAAAAAAAAAAACCTCACTACCACTGAGTCGATTCTGACTCATAGCAACCATTCCTTGGGTTTCCAAGGTGGTATCTCTACGGAAGTAGATTGCCCAGTCTTCCTTCTGAGGAGTGGCTGGTGGGTATGCACCGCCAACCTTCTGGTTAGTAGTCAAATGTCAAATGCCTTAGGCACTAGGCCGTCAGAGCTCCTTACATTAAGCCAAGAGGGGATAAGGATCTAAGGCTGTTTGCACACCTCCAGTTCAACTTACATCAATTCATAATGTTATGTCTCCCTACTAGACTGAGAGCCCAGTGTGGGAACTACATACATACATGTCTTTTAAGCTGTACCTTCTTGTATCTAGTGCTGATGACTGTCCTAGAATGTATGAAGGGCTATTATCTGGAGAAGAAACACTTAATTCATGTTACTTCTGAGGGTACAACTAAGGTCAACAGACAAAAGAAGGGAAGCAGATTTGGAGACAATCTTAAAACTTTTCTATTAATCACAACTGTCCAGTAACATAAATGCCTGCAGTTTAAGGCTGATGACCAGAAATGTACCAGACATGATTTTCAAAGGCTCAAATTCTACTATTCTAAATTATGACACATTTCATTTATTCTTTACATAGATTATACAGTTTCCTCTAGTGGAATGTAAGTTCTGTAGTAAGCAACAGAGGACAGCACAGTATGTTCTATAAAACCCCTGTGTCCTCAAAAATCTAGAGAAGAGTAAAGCACAGGACTGAATCTTCTGCAAGGAGAGTAACTCGGCAAGGGGAGAGGTGATTTTCAGGTAGGAAACAAGAGAAAAGTCAAAATAGGTATTAGGGAGGAAATATCATCTGAATGAAGTTGAGGCAGATCTTTAGGCATCCATGGTAAAAGGGGGGAAGAGAACTGCCACAAAAATTGGGGGAGGAAAAAACAGCATTCTGTGCTGTATAATGATCTGAGCATAAAAGAGGCAGTGAGGTGGTGAAGAACAAGCTAGAAACAATCAGTAAATTCTGGTGCCAAGAAAGCCCTAAGAGATCATTTCGTCAAATACATAAACACACATTATGAATGATGCCCCTACTGGCACTGGGTAAAGAAAGTTGAGTTCATTTTTATAAATTATACTTCAGAAACCAAAATCTGTGTAGTCAAAGATTTCCTCTTTGCTTAACTTTTTGTAAAGACTAATAGACACTTTGGCTGCAATGATGGCCTCAAGTATTGTAAGGATTGTAAGGATAGTGCACACTAGGCAGTGATTCATTCTGTAGTCCATAGGGTCTCTATGAATCACAGCCGACTCGACGGCACCTAACAACAACAGATGATTCTTCTTTTCTAAGAAATCTTTTACATATTTTTAAACATTAGTAATTTTTTGCTATTGTCTACTACATGACAGATATTTTCACTATTTCATCTGACAACCAGACTTGCATTATCAAAATTATGTTAATAATCCAAAGAGCTCTGAGTGTTATTTTTACAATCCCTTAAATGACTGTATATTTGCCAATATGCCTATGAAATAAAAAAAAGTTTACTGTATCACTAAATAACACAATTTTAAGTGGAAGACTTTCTTAAAAATCTTGATGAATGAATGGAGTTTCAAACAATTATTTTAAGTCTCAGGTCTAAAAAATTATTTCACTCAACTTGAAAAATTAAGAGACTGACCTACATAATAAAGTGAAATTAACAAAATACTGAAGCAAAAACCCTAAATTGAAAACCAGTGAATAAAGTATAATATATTTGAACAATAAATTTAATGTTCTTCTGGTCAATTATTTCTCAATAGCCCAGTCAAACTACTTTAAGGATCAGAAATCTTGCTCTTAAAGCAAATTCCCATCATCTGAACTAAAGCAATATTATCACAGTAGTTCCAGAAGCATAACATATTAAGCTCCAGATGTTTGCTTGCTATCATTTCAATAAAACATTTACCTATTTTACATAAAGTTGAGTCTGCAGGTTAATTCAAAATATGACATTAGGAGACCTCATATTTTCAATTCTAACACAAGTTTACAGTGTAACCTTAGCAAAAAATTTGCCTTTTCTGTATTTGCTACTGTGATTCTAATACGGAGATACAATATTCAACACCTCCACAACCTCCAAAGCCTCTTCCTAGGAGTTCTGCCTTTGGTTAAGCTTAGGTGGCAAATTAAAAGCTTTCCGCTAAGAACTCGGTAAAAACAAAACTTTTAAAATCTAAAATACAGCACTACATGTTAGCCAATAATAAACAATGAACTATACAAACAGATTTGACTAGCAACTGCTAAAAAACTGTCACAATTCATAAGGATGAATAAGCAAACAAGTCACCAAAATTTAAATCTTTCTTAGCAAATGGAGAAAACAAACATTAGGTCATGTTACTTTTATCTGTTGGGGCCCCATTCATCTACTGTTATTTTTATCTATTGAGAGCCTCATTGTCTCTACCTCAATGTTTATACTCTCCCACTGGCTTGATGAGCAGGATCCCTCATCAAGTCCACTTGCCCAGAAGTATCAAGAGCTCAGTAAATGTCACAAATCATAATAGCAATGAAAACAATTTTAAAAGCCAGAATTGATATCGGGCTGTGGCACCCCAATAGGACGCAAGACACATGGTAGCACATAATTATCTCTCACTTCTGACTCTTCTGCATCACTGACTCCCAAGGGACTAAAGACTCTGAAGCTCTTACTACCACATTTACAATTTCAAGTATCATGTTTAAAGAGCTCACAAATTCTGAGACCAAATGGTCAACAATTACTCTAAAGCAGAGATGAAAGAGTGAGAGGACAGGGAAACTACATTACTGGAAACGAAACATCCAGAAAGAAATTAGTAAGAATGACACATTGTGAAAAAAGTAACCAATTTTCAGTGCCTCTCGCACTGAACAATCTGTGTAGTCAATTTTTAAATGGGAACTTAATTTGTTGTGCAAACTTTCACCAAAAACACAATAAAATATTATTTTAAAAAACCTCGGGGGTTCTACGAGTGGTATTTAATAAATGAATCCCACTACAGAGGGTCTGAAACTCACTCAGATGTAACACGAGGTGCTTTAAGCTCCACCTAGATATTTTTAATTTTAGAAAAAAGTAAAACACAACTATTTTAAAAACATTATGTAATAAGTTAGATTCTGTAACCCCCATACTCACTCGAACAGCTCAGAAAATGGAAAGCCAAACTCGATTAGCCCCATTGTACCCAACCAGACTAACGTGCAAGATCACACACGCATTTTCGTCAGAGCGCCTCTGCCAATACCAAAGAACAACAAAGGCAAGTTGAAGAAGCTACAAGGCTTAACTCAGCACTTGTCCGCTTCTCCAGCTTTGGAAAGAAGCTCTGTGAGGGCCCCAAGGTCGAAGACTACCCTCCACATCCCTCCCGGCGGGCTGCTCCGCACCGCGCCTCTCGCTCAGCTTTTGTCTGGCCCGGCTGGCAGGCACAGCCGCCCGCCTCAACACCCTTCTCCTCTGGATCTTTCTCCACCACCATCATTCGCCAAAGACTAGTTGTGGGTTTTTCCCCCTCACTCCCTCTCCTCGCAGTCCTGGGCTCCCTTCAAACACGATTCGGGACTCTCTGGCTTCTCCCACCCGGCCGAGAATACTCGGGTGAGGAAGGGGGCTGGGGTGGAATCTGGGAGAAGAAGAAGGGCACACAAAGCCGGGCTGACCCTAGAGCCGCCGCCTCTCGCGCCCCCCCTCCACCTCCTGCAAAGCAGCCTGGGATCACCGACCGGCTGGTTGGATAAACAACCCAGGTCCTCGCCCTAGTTTCCACCTAAGAGGCGCCCCCTCCCCCAAAAGTGCACCCAAGAGCCGATGACAGTGCTGGACATCCCCTCATCCACACCCTGCGCCCAGACTGCTGAGGAGGAGGCAGGGACCTCGGAGGGCTCTCTTCTAAATCTTCTCGCCCTAACCGGTACTTACAGCCGTGTTATTCACTACAGTTGCCACTGCGCACCAGACAGCCGCCGCCTTCTCCTCCACCCCAATGAGGTTAAGCGCTCCGTACGGGGGTTAAAAAAAAAAAAAAAAAGGCAATGGCGCTTGCGCAGTGCTGTTTCCCTGTTCCCCCCTTACCGCCGGGTTTAACCATAGAGAGTGTAAAAGGAGACCAGAGAGTAAGCTGCCTCTCTATGGTAACGCTCTGCGTGGGCGCCGGCCTGGCCCTGATAGTCCATAGGAGCTTAAAGACCCAAACCTTTTTGTTTCTTCGGAGACCGCTACTTGACCCTGATGGGGACTCGTACAGGAAAGGGTTCTTTAAAGAGGGGGTGGCCAAAGCTCCCCTTGGGGAGCTGCGGGAAAATTCAGACTCGATCAGGAGGGTTGAATCTAAGCACCCAAGGCTGTAGGACACTAGAAAGCAGGGAGTGTAGGAAGAAAAGCTGAGAGGAGTCACGAAAGCCGGAATAAACATCTTCCGGCCGGGGCTTCCCTTGGTCGGAGTTTAATATCTGAAAGAAACTGCCTTTCACTTCTGGGTTACGGGCGTCTAGCTCCTCCTCTGGCGAGTCTGTAAGGAAATTTTACCCTGCGCCGTCCCGTAGTAGGGCTGTGCCCCCCCCCCTCCCGTCTTGCCTCTAGAGCAGGAGCGAACGCTTGTACCGGAAGCATAACTTTTTAATGATTCTTGGCCCTTTTGGGGGGGTGGAACCGCTACCGTGGTGACTTATGAGACCCTTGAGACCTCCAGCCCGAGTCCCTTTCTTGATTGAGAGTTTCCACAAATAACACTGCTTCAATCCTCCCTTGCTCCTTACTCGCAGATACTATGTAGAAGATTTTTTGGAAGAGAGAAAACAAAAAAGACCTGCTGTTTTGCCGCTTCAAGAGATTGCATTTGTAACATACTATACAAAACATTGTTTCACCTTCTACTTTGGCGAGTAGCAGCAACTGAGACCTTAAAAGCTAGCAAGCTGCCATCTAGATGAAACATGGGTCTCTCCTCGTCCAGAGCAAAGAAGAATGAAGAAAACTAAAATTCATGGAAACAACTAGTCCTAGCGACTGGTACACCATCCGATCTGCATCCTATACAACTATGAGACCAGAAGAACTAGATGGTGCCCAGCTACCATTGTCATCCACTTGGAAGGGGATCTATGTAGGAGATCCTTGATAGAGAGGGAGAACAATGTGGAACAAAACTCAAAATCATTTGGAGAAAAAAAAAAAAAAAAAGGTGGTGACCAGGTTTGCTGGTCTAATAGAGCCTGGTGGAACCACTGAGACTATGGTCCCTAGCTGCCCTTCAGGTCTGGAATTGAACCCACACCTGTGGTTTACAGCGGAACAAAAAACAGGCATATGAGTTAAACATTTACCTCAAGTAGATACATTCTTTGGAGAGAACAAACATGGGAGAAAGAAGGGCTGCTTATGCACAGGGAGACAGCTCAGGGGGCAAGAGTGGAGGGATGGACACTGGGAAGAGGTAAGTATGGGGAGGAAGTGGGAGGGGAGCTGTTGCAGTGTGGTAAACTGTGGTCAATGACATGAGACAAAGTATATGTGAACTGCTGTATGGAAAGTGAATTTGCTCTGTAAATCTTCACCCAAATCACAATTTAAAAAAAAAGAGAGACTGCATTTGCCAGTATTTTGACATTGAAAGCTTTTAGTGTAAGCTTGTGCATTGCTTCTCAGAAACTCACTCTTACAGTGTGCTAAATTAAAACTCATGCTCTGACCAGTTACTCCAGATGCCTATAAGGCGACCATTCTGATTTAAAAAAAAAAAAAATGGCTCTAAGTAAGCCAGTTACAATTAGGCTTATAGAGAGAAGAGGGTGAAGAATAGATTACCCCCCCAGTGCCTAATTATAAAGCAATTAATTGAACTGTGCCTTTCCCCCCACCCCCTTACTGTGATCAACTAATTGTCCACGACTTAACTCAGGGTTCCATTCCGTGGTCTCCGTCATAAATTCTGATGTAAGTTGAATACTCTTTTTTCTTTTTTTTTTTTTAATTTTATTTTATTTATTG
>NW_006921591.1:20473997-20489853 GCF_000298275.1 Orycteropus afer afer
TGAAGAGCAGCCAAGGGTGGTTCAGGCTCGTCTTAGTGGTTTTTTATCGTTGGCCTTTTCAGTTTTGCAGGCCCCGAGTGTCCTTGGAGTTGCTGGAAAGCAGAACGTGTTCTTAAGCCCCAGAAATCTGTGAGAGTGCTGTCTCTTTAAATATCCAAAATAGTCAAGCCGCTTTTTAAACCTTCAAAATGGCAGCATCCTGCGGACCGGCAAAAGTCCACAGTTCAGCCCACCTTTCTCTTCACCTTCTCCGTTTGTTCCCCAGCCACTGTGCACAGTCTGTGCAGTCCCTGGCTAGCAGGGTGGTTCTTAGGTTAATTTTTAGGTCCTACCACCACTCAGGAATGTCCAAGCCGTTTGTGCCGTCAGGGGTGTTCAGGTCCCTGCCAGACCGCAGCTCCGTGTGTCTCCTTTTTTGGTATTTTCACACAAATTCTTCCGCTAGTTGGGGTTTAGTCTACTTCTGTATCCTTCCCTTCAAGGCTCAGGGGTCCAAGATTATCTTCTGTGTCTGTGTCAATTGATTTCCCTTGTCTTTGTTGAAGAGGGTCTGTGCAGTCCTTCTGCCTAGTCCGCCATCTTGCCAGAACAAGCTCCACTCACCTCTTTTTTCTCTTTTTAACGTTTTCGTTATTGTTGCTTTTTATTATCAGTATTTTTGTAAATCTTATCTTTGAACATCTGCAAATAAATATCCGAGAATGCAACGTTGTCTGTAGTACATGTTACTAACATAAGACATACAGAAAAAAGAAAGAAAAAAGAGGGTGATATTAGTCAGAATACGTTGAAAATGGGAGACTATCTGTATCAGGTTACTTCTGACCTAGCTGCTAATAATTTGACCCTACACCCGCCATCAGCCATGAGAAATGAGGGTACTTGAAATATTTTTTGGCCTGAGCAATTTGAAGAATGGAGTTGTCATTTACTAACATGGGCAAGACGATGGGAAAAGCAGGGAGGAAGTAAGAAATTCAGTTTCAGAGTTGTTAAATGTGGGATGCTGTCTTTGTTAAGTGCTTCTGTGACAGAAATAACACAAGTGGGTAGTTTAAAAGAATAGAAATTATCTTCTCACAGTTTAGATGGCCATAAGTTTGAATTCACAGTACCGGCTCTAGAGAAAATTCTTGTCATCTCTGGGGGAAGATCTCTTTCACTTTATGTAGACCTGGTATTCCTTGATTCCTTGGCAGTCTCCATGTGCCACATATCTTCACCTGTGCTTACTTTTCTACCTAATGTGCTCTTTTTATATTTCAAAAGCACTTAGGCTTAAGACACACCCTACACTGATAGTACTTCATTAACGTGAAAAAGAACCTTATTCCCAAATGGATTACATCGACAGGTATGAGTTGCTGTCGAGTCGAGTCGGACCCAACTGATAGCGACCCCTCCTTGGGTTTCCGAAGCAATATCACTACAGAAGTAGATTGCCCAATCTTTCTTCCAAGGAGTGCCTGGTGGGTTTGAACTGCCAGCCTTCTGGTTAGCGGTTAAGTGCCTTAGACACTATGCTACCAGAGGGGCTGTGATTCCAATACATATTGTGGGTGGAAACAATTCTATTTATAAGAAATGTTATTAAATACCCTCTTGGAAATATCAAGAAGTCTGAAATTTAGGAAAAAGATCAAGGTTGGAGATGTAAATTTAGGCATCAACAGGTAGATAACATTTTAAAACAAGCCATGAAATGACTTATATGTTAAGCAGAGACAGAATTTTTTAAAAGGTATCTAAGGACTGAGTCCTGGTGCACTCCAGTGTTTAGAGATTGGGAAGGAATAAAAGCTGTTAAGAAAACAGAAAAACCACTGAATAATGGGAAACCAGGAAAAAAAATTCAAACTGGGGGGAAAAGGAATGTGTTCAAAGAAGAGCAACCTTGTCAATTGCTGATTGGTCATGAAAAGAGAACTGAGAACTGTTGGCTATACCGTTGGAGTGGTGAAGATGAAAGACTGATTGGAATGGGTACAAAACAGAATGACAGGAACAGAATTGGAGAAAGCAAGGATAGATAATTTAGGGAAGGAGTTTGGTTATAAAATTAGGGAATAAAAAAATGGGGTGATATTTGAAAGGGTATGTGGGATCAAAATAGTAAAGTTTAAATAATTTCGTCCATAAATATCAAAGTATTGCTAAAATACAAGAATTACTTTTTAATAAATAGAACCACAATACTACTATCACACCTAAAAAATTAACAATGGTTCCTTAATATCAACAATGCTGTAAATCTTGAAACTTCTCTGATTATCTAATACACTTTGGTGAGAGCTTTATTGAGATGTAATTCAAATGCATACAATTCACTCATTTAAAGTGTGCAGTTCAATACTCTTTAGTATATTCAAAATGTTGTATAATCATTTAGAACAATTCCATCACCCACAACAGACCTTGTGCCCATTAGAAATCACTTCCCATTTCCCCATTGTTACATGCCGTTGAGATGATTCCAACTCATAACAGAGGAGAACTGCCCCAAGTTTCCAAGGTTAATCTTCATGGAAGCAGATTGTGACATCTTTCTCTTGGAGAGTGGCTCTTAGATTCAAATCACTAACTTTTAGATTAGCAGCCAAGCTCTTAACCACTGAACTACCAGGGTTCCTTCTACCAGTCCTATGCAACCACTAATATACTTCCTATGTCTGTGGATTTGCCTATTGTGGAAGTTTCGTATATGTGGAATCATAAAATATTTTTCCCTTAGCATAATTTAGCATAATGTATTCTAAATGCATCCATGTTGTAGCATATTTCCGTACTTCATTCCTTTTTATGGCTGAATAATATTCTGTTATATGGATATACTACATTTTGTTTATGCTTTTCTCAATTGATGGACATTTGGGTGATCTCCATTTTTTGGTTATTATGAAAAATGCTGCTGTGAACATTTGTATACACGATTCTGGTGGGCATATGTTTTCAACTTTCTTGGGTATACACCCAGGAGTTGAATTGCTGGGTCATATCGTAATTCTATGTTTAACCTTTTGAGAAACTGCCAAATTGTTTTCCAAACTGACCATACCATTTTACATTCATCAGCAGTGTATGAGAGTTCCCATTTCTCCCTATGCTTCTTGATACTTGTTATTTATTGTCTTTTTTAATTATATCTAAACTTGTGAGTGGTAAATGGTACCACCTTGTGGTTTTAACGTGCATTTCCCTAATGACCAATGACTCCCACCACTCATCCGTCAGTTTGTCATACTATTGTGACTTGAATGTTGCTGTGAGTCTGGAGGCTATGCTACCAGTATTTCAAATAGCACCAGTGTCACCCATGGAAGACAGGTTTCAACAGAGCTTGCAGACTGACTTAGAAGAAAGACAGGTCCATCTACTTCTGAAAAAATTTGCCCCTGAAACACATATATTACTGGAAAATTTCATGAACAGCAGTGAAACATTGTCTGACACAGTGCCAGAAGATGGACAACTCAGGATGCCACTCAAAATAAAACTGGAGAAGAACTGCCTCCTCAAAGTAGAGATGACCTTAATGATGTAGGTAGAGTAAAGCCTTCAGTAAAGCCTTGATTGGGCACTACTCAAAATGGGAAGAAACAGCTGCAAACATTCATTTATAATCAGAACATGGAATGTACAAAGTGTGAATCTAGGGAAATCAGAAGTCAAAAGTGAAATGGAGTGCATAAATATTGATATCCAAGGAACTGGTGCGTTGAAATGGACTGGTATTGGCCATTGTGAATCAGATAATCATATGTTCTACTATGCCAGGAATGACAAATTGAGAAAGAATAGCATTACATTCGTTGTCAAAAGGAATGTTTCAATATACATCCCGAAGTACAACATTGTCAGTGACAGGATAATAGCCATACTCCTACAAGAAAGACTAATTAACACTATTGTTACTCAAATTTACACACCAACCACTAAAGTCAAAGATGAAGGAATTAAAGACTTTTACCAACTTCTGCAGTCTGAAATTAACCAAACATGCAGTCAAGATGTATTGATTATTACTGATGATTGTAATGCAAAAGTTGAAAACAAAGAAGAATCATCCATAGTTGGAAAATATGGCCAGGGTGATAGAAATGACTTTGGAGATTGCATGTTAGAATTTTGCAAGAACAACGAGTTGTTCATTACAAACATCTTTTTTCAACAACATAAATGGTGGCTACGCACATGGACCTCACCAGAGAGAACACACGGGAATCAGATCAACTACACCTGTGGAAACAGATGATAGAGAAGCTTAATATCATCACTCAAAAAAAAGACCAGGAGCAGACCATCAATTGCACCTATGCAAATTCAAGTTGAAGCTGAAGAAAATTAAAACAAGTCCACAACATGAATAGACACTTCACCAAAGAGGATATTCAGGCAGCCAACAAACATATGAAGAAATGCTCACAATCATTAGCCATTAGAGAGATGCAAATCAAAGCAACGAGATACCATCTTGCTTCAGCATTAGTAGCAAAGTTCAACAAGACAGAAAATAACAAATGCTGATGAGGATGCAGAGAGATTGGGACTCTCATACACTGCTCGTGGGACTCTCAAATGGTAGAACTGCTGTGGAAAGCAGAATGGCAATTCCTTAAAATGTTGGAATTAGAAATGCTATTTGACCCAGCCATTCCATTACTAGGTATATATACTCTAAAGAAGTGAGAGCCAGCATAAGAACAGACAGATGCACACCCATGTTAATTGCAGCACTATTTACAATAGCAAAAAGATTAAACAACCTAGGTGTCCATGAATTGAAGAATGGATAACCAAACTATGGTACATACACACAATGGAATACTATGCAACCCTAAAGAATAACGTAGAATCTGCAAAACACCACATAACATGGGTGAACTTGGAAGACATTATGCTGAGTGAAATAAGTCAAATCACAGAAGAACAAATATTGTATTAGTCCATTATTGTAAAGAGTCAAGGCAAGGTTATATATGGAAGGAAATATTCTTTGTTGGTTAGCAGGGGTGGGAGGGGAAGAGAGGGAACACTGTTAGATAGGTAGAGACAAGTATTGACTTGGGTGAAGAGAAGGGCATTGTACCAAATGTGAGTGATCAACATGGCGGCACTGAGGAAGAGGAAGGCATAGAGAGGTGAATGGGAGGTACAGACAACAAAGATGAACCCTTTTGCACATACAGTACTGTGTTGTCAGTGAAGGCAAACATGGCTATATGGGTGGATAGATGGGTGGACAGGCTAAACTATTAGATATGTCCATGCAGGGGGGAGGGTGCCCAGGCCATGTATAGAGATGGCAGACAATGTTTCTATAGATGTATTTGTATGTTCTGTAAGAATTCCCAGGGGTATAGTAGAGCTGAAAAGGGACAAAGTTGTAGTCACTGCTTTGTCACAGCCAGCTACCCAGAGGGAACGAGTAGTTGAACCTGTGGGCTCGGGCCATAGTCACAGGGGACCTCAAGCTCAATTGGCATAACACATTGTTCCACCTCCTACTTTGGCAAGTAGTGACTGCAATCTTAAAAGCTTGCAAACAGCCATCTAGATGCAATGATGGGTCTCTCCTCATCCAGAGCAAAGAAGATCAAAACCAAAGATTCATGGAAACAATTAGTCCAAGGGACTGGTACACCATGCAATCCTCAGCCTATACAACTGTGAGACCAGAAGAACTAGGTGGTGCCCAGCCACCACTGTCAACCACCCAAAGGGGGCTCTATGTAGGAGATCCTGGATAGAATGGGAGAACAATGTGGAACAAAACTCAAAATTATTTGGAAAATAATTAAAAAAAGGGAGACCAAGTTTGCTGGTCTGATAGAGCCTGATGGAACCACTGAGACTATGGCCCCTAGCTGCCCTTCAGGTCTGGAATTGAACCCACACCTGTGGCTTTCAGCCACACAAAAGGCAGGAATATGAGGTGAACATTTACACTAGGTAGACACACTCCTTGGAGAGAACAATCATGGGAGAATAGAAGAGCTATGTATGCACTGGGACATAGCTCAGGGGGCAGGAGTACATGGAGGGAAGGACATAGGGAAGAGGTAACTATGGGGAAGAAGTAGGAGGGGAGCTGTTGCATTGCGGTAAATTTCAGTCAATGTCATGAGACAAAGTGTATGTGAATTGCTGTATGGAAAGTGAATTTGTTCTGTAAACTTTCACCCAAATCACAATTAAAAAAAAATCCACAAAAGCCAAAATAAGACCTTAGTTAGATCCCACCTGAATTTAGAAAGCATCTGAAGAGTAGATTTGATGCATTGAACACCAGTGACCAAAGATGAGATGAGTTGTGACATGACATAAAAATAAAATTTTTTTTTTTAAAAATCATACATGAAGAGAATAAAAAGTCATTGAAAAGACCAAAATGGATGTCAGAAGATACTCTGAAACTTGCTCCTCAACGGAGAGTAGCTAAAGCTAATGGAAGAAATGATGAAATAAAAGAGCTGAACAGAAGATTTGAAAAAGTGGCTTGAAAAGACAAAGTATTATAATGAAATGTGCAAGACTTGGAGTTAAGAAACCAAAAGGGAAGAGCACTCACAGCATTTCTCAAGCTGAGAGAAGTGGAGAAAAAATTCAAGCCTTGAGTTGTAATATTGAAGGATTCTATGGACAAAATATGAATGATCAGGAAGCAACAGAAGAAGATGGACAGAGCATACACAGTCACCGTACCAAAAGGAATTGGTCGGCATTCAACTATTTCAGGAAGTAGCATATGATCAAGAACCAATTGCATTGAAAGAAGAAGTCCAAACTGCACTGCAGGAATTGGCAAAAAACAAAACTCCGGGAATTGATGGAGTACCTATTGAGATGTTTCAACACACGGATGCAGCATTTGAGGCATTTACTCATTTTTGCCACAAAATCTGGAAGACAGCTACCTGGACAATCTACTAGAAGAGATCGATATTTGTGCCCATTCGAAAGAAAGTTGATGCAACAGACTTTGGAAATTTTGAACAATATCATTAATATCACACGCAAGTAAAATTTTGTAGTAGTAAACCAGTTGTTGTTGTTATTATGTGCCGTCGAGTCAAACCCGACTCATAGCGACCCCTCCTTGGGTTTCCGAGGCAGTATCACTATGGAAGTAGGATTGCCCAACCTTCCTTCCAAGGAGTGACTGGTGGGTTTGAACCACCAGCCGTCTGGTTAGCAGGCAAGTGTCTTAGCCACTATGCTACCAGAGCTCCCAGTAAACCAGTTACAGCAGTATATTGACAAGGTGCTAGAAATTCAAGCTCAATTCAGAAGGGGATGTGGAACAAGGGATATCATTGCTGATGTCAAATGGATCTGGGCTGAAAGCAAAGAATGTAAGAAAAATGTTTACCTGTGTTTTATTGACTATGCAAAGGAATTTGATTATGTGGACCATAACAAGTTATGGATAACTTTGTGAAGAGTGGGAATTCCAGAATGCTTATTGTACTCATGAGGAAACTGTACATAGACCAAGAGGTTGTCATTTGAACAGAACAAGGGAATACTGCATGGTTTAAAGTCAGGAATGGTGTGCATCAGGGTTATATCCTTTTATCATACTGTTCAATCTGTATGTTGTTGTTGTTGTTAAGTGCTATCGAATCGTTTCCGACTCATAGCGACCCCATACACAGCAGAACGAAACACTGCCCAATCCCGCGCCAGCCCCACAATCCATGCTATACTTGATCCCATCATCGCAGCCACCGTGTCAATCCATCTCGTTGAAGGCCTCCCCCTCTTTTGCCGACCCTCCACCCTACCAAGCATGACATCCTTCTCCAGGGAATGGTCCCTTCTTACAACGTGACCAAAATATGTGAGACGAAGTCTGGCCATTCTTGCTTCCAAGGAGCATTCTGGCTGCACTTCCTCCAGGACAGATCTGTTAGTTCTTTTAGCAGTCCATGGTACTTTCAGCATTCTCCGCCAGCACCACAACTCAAAAGCATCAACTCTTCTTCAGTCTTCCTTATTCATTGTCCAATCTGTATGGTGAACAAATAATCTGAGAAACTGAACTATATGAAGAAAAATACAGCCTCGGGATTGGAGGAAGGATCATTAACAACTTGCAATACATAGATGACAGACTTTGCTTGCTGAAAGTGAAGATGACTTGAAGCACTTTCTGGTGAAGATCAAACACTGTAGTCTTTGGTATGGATTACATCTCAACATAAAATGAAAATCCTCACAACCGGGTCAATAAGCAAGATTATGATAAAAGAAGAAGAGCTTGAAGTTGTCAGGAATTCTATTTTATTTGGATCCACCATCAACACCATGGAGCAGCAGTCAGTCAACAAGGAAGACTGAAGAAGAATTGATGAATTTGAATTATGGTGTTGGGAAAGAATATTGAATATACCATGGACTGCCAGAAGAATGAACAAATTTGTCTTGGGAGAAATATAGGCAGAATGCTTCCTAAGAAGCAAAAATGGTGAGATGTCTTCTCATGTACTTTGGACATGTTATGAGGAGGGACAAGTTTCTGCAGAATAACATTGTGCTTGATAAAATAGAGGGTCAGTGAAAAAGAAGACGATTGTCAATGATGTGGATTGACATAGTTAGTGTAACAGTGGGCTCAAAATAGTAGCAATTGTGAGGATGGCACAGAACTAGTGTTTTATTCTATTGTACATACGGTCCATGTTCTGGTTACCTAGTGCCACTCTGACAAGAATATACCACAGATGGGATGGCTTTAACAAACAGGAGTTTATTCTTACAATTTGGAGGCTTTAAGTCCAAGTTCAAAGTGCCAGGCTCTAGGGGCTGGGTGAAAGCTCCTCAGCCTTGGGCTTCAGCTCTGCCTCCAGCTCCCGGCCCACTGGAGCTAAAGGAATTTCTTCACTCTGACAGCTGTTGGCTGCTGAGGCTGCTAAGCCCAAGGTTGACAAATAAAAAGGCATAGTCCTGATGTTACCAAACCACACAGCAGGCCATTAATTCAAGTCCATTGTAAGTCCCCAGGTGGGCAGAGCATGGCAGGCTGCTGAACAACAACATGACTACATGCAGGATCCAAGCATGCCATACACTAGAGACCATTCCCCAAGCCTGCTGCTTGTATACGGGAAGCAGATCACATACCAAAAGGCAGCTACTCAGCTGCTCACAGTAGATTCCACCATGGAGTTGATTGCCAGTCTCATTATGGGGAATATTACATCCAGCTGCCCAGCCATTCAACCAGGCCTAGCCAAGTTGACACACAAACTGAACCACCACAGTCCATATGAGTCAGAACTGACTCAATGGCACCTAACAGCATAACCATCAGGTCTTGATCATATGTTAGCTCCAGAAATGCTTGATGTTGGCCAATTCTTTTTGGTAAAGTGATTGTATATTCCTTCTCTCTTCTTTTGGTGGGAGCTCTGGTAGCATAGTGGCTAAGACACTTGCCTGCTAACCAGACGGCTGGCGGTTCAAACCCACCAGCCACTCCTCGGAAGGAAGGTTGGGCAATCCTACTTCCGTAGTGATACTGCCTCGGAAACCCAAGGAGGGGTCGCTATGAGTCGGGTTTGACTCGACGGCAAACAACAACAACAACTTCTTTTGGTGCTTCCTGTGTTGTTCAACTTTTTGCCCACAGAATCCTTCAGTATTGCACTTGAGGCTTGATTTTTTCTGTGGAAAATATGATGTTAGTGATAGAAACTACATGGGAGATAGCATAGTAGAATTTTGCAATACCAACAATTTATTCATTGCAAATACTTTTTTTCAACAACATAAGCAGTGACCATACATGTGGATGTGGCTTGATGGAATGCACAAGAATCAAATCTGTGGAAAGAGATGATGGAGAAGCTCAATATCATCACTCAGAACTAGGCCAGAGGCCAATTGCAGAACAGATCATCAGTTGTTCCTATGCAAGTTCAAGTTGAAGCTGAAGAAAATTTAAACAAGTCTATAGAAGCCAAAGTATGCCCTTGAATGTGTCTTTCTTGAATTTAGAGACCATCACAAGAATAGATTTGACACATTGAATATTAATGACTAAAGACCAGACAGGTTGTGGGAGGACATCATACATGAAGAAAGCAAAAAGTCATTAAAAAGACAAGGAGAAAAAAAGACCTAAGTGGATGTCAGAGAGACTCTGAAAATTGCTCTTGAACGTAAAGTAGCTAATACAAAAGTAAGAAATCGTGAAGTAAAAGAACTGAACAGAACATTTTAAAGAGTGGTTTGAGAAGACTAAAGCGTTATAATGAAATGTGCAAAGACCTGGAGTTGGAAAAACAAAAGGTAAGAACACATTTGGTATTTCTTAAGCTGAAAAAACTAAAGAAAAAAATCAGGCCTCAAATTGTAATATTGAAGGTTGTGGTATATAATACTTTTTTTATGTTGCTGGATTCAGTTGATTAATATTTTGTTAAGGACTATTGCCTTTTTATTCATAAAAAATATTAATCTCTAGTTTCCTTGTGATGTCTTTTTCCAATTTGTTATCAGGGTAATACTAATAGTAGATTCCCCCCTCAGTCTCATGTTTCTTTGATATTTATTTAAAAAACCAAGTTATTTGCCTTGTTTCTCATATTCTAGAGTTTTCTAATAGTATTTCTGGGAATCATTTGACGTGTTCCTCAGCCTAGTAGGTGTTCAAGTTTTATTTATTTATTTGGGAAAACTAGTTCATACATAAATCAGGAGGAACATAATTTCCAATCACCTCTTTTTGTGTTAGTAAAAAAATAAATTTTAAAATTAAAAAATTAAATATTAAATCATTATTGCAAAAAGGTGATATTCTAATTGTATTGTTCCTTCTTTAGTTGTTTAAAATGTTTTTCATTTCAGTAGGTTAAATGCTTAAGTTTTCCCCTTCAGTTACTGGTGTACAAGGTAACAGCTTAATCCTTAACATATTCCAAGATGATTAAATGGGGCGGGGAGAGGGGGTTTATTTTTATGTGTTTGTTTTCTTATATTATTATAAATTCATGGATTTTAATTTTTTTGTTAGTTTCACACAATTGCCATTATTTATTGGGTAAAAATATATACAACAAAAGATGCCACTTCAACAATTTCTACATGTACAATTCAGTGACATTGTTTACATTCTTCAGGCTGTGCCACTTTCCTCCATAACTTTTTCCAAACTGTTTCACCACCATTAACACAAACTCACTGCCCCTTAATCTTCTGATCTACAGTTTTGAGTTGCTGTTGTCAATTTTATTACCTATAGATATTTCTTTTTAAAAATATGCTTAATGCAGACATTCTTTTATTAGGCTAAACTGTTATTTTGTTCAGAGATGACTTAAGGGGACAGTTTTGGTTCAAGATTTAAAGATTTTCTCAGGGTAATTGTTTTTTGGGGGGTCATCCAGCCTCAGCGGCTCCAGAAATTCTTGATTCCATGAGAATTTGAAATTCTGTTTTACATTGTCCTGCTTTAATCAGTTTTCTTCTGTAAAATCTTTGAGCATAATGTTCAGTAGTGGTAGCCAGGCAACATCCAGCTCTTCTGGTCTCATGGCAAGGGAAGCAGTTGTTCTTGGAGGCAATCGGACATGTATTCCATTCCCTCCACCAATTCCTGACCCTCCTTCTTCTTCTGGTGCTCCCAGAACATCAGGGTAGCATTTTGATTAGGAAATCAAAAAGTTTCAAAGATTAAAGAACTTCCAAAGATTATTGTGCCCCATGTTATTAACATTGCCATGGAAATGAGGCCAGAACAGTGTGTTTATGTAAGAGTTTAACCTAAAACACAACTTGTAGTCTGACCATGGAGTTTGTGTGTCTAAAAACTTTCTGCACATAGACATTTCTTCAAAGGAGCCCTGTGCCTAAGGCAAAGCAGTCTTAGCTACTTAGTAGCCTATTATTTAACTTAAAGATGACTTTACCTACCCACTGTCATCAAGTTGGATCTGACTCATAGCAACTCCTTTTTGGGTTTCCAAGGCAGTATCACTACAGAAGTAGATTGGCTAACCTTCCTTCCAAGGAGTGGCTGGTGGATTTGAACCACCGGCCTTCTACTTAGCAGTCAGATGCCTTAGGCACTATGCCACCAGAGCTCCTAAAATGACTTTAGGAAACCAGTTTTCTTAAGGCTCAAGGTTCAAAAGAAGATCTCAGGGCAATGGCTTGAGATGGGTCAACCCAACTTCATAGACCCCAGAAATCTAGATTCCAGAATTAAACTCCATTCTCAGTATTTACGTCTAATTAGATTGCCTGCTTTACTTAATCTTCTTCAAGATTCTAGGTAAGAGACTTCATGAGAAAGAAAATATTTTCTGCCAGCAGAAATTAAAATTGAGAAAGAATGGCAGCCTGCATTGTCAACATCTGTGCCTTAACCCTTCTGGGTAACAGGTCATCTCTTTGCTAGAGAAGTGGTTCTAAAGTGATTCTAAATGTGGGCTGTGTCTTGTATATATGATGAAAGCAGGAGATAAGAAACTAGTTCGCTTGTTAGTAGAAACATTAATCTGCAGGTAAATAAATGGCTAGACAGGCTGAGTGATCAGGTATGTCTAGGCAAAAGGGAATATACTAATGACCATATATAAGGTTAGCAGATGGTATTTCTACATATATATTTATTTGTATGTGCTATATAACAGAGCTAATGAGAGGGCAGAGTTATGATTAACTTTTTAGCCACAACCAACCACCCTGAGGGAGCAAGTAGTTGGACCTGTGGGCTTAGGACCATGGTTGCAGGGGACATGGAGGTCAAGTGGAATAACATACTACACAAAAACATTGTTCTGAACCCTACTTTGGTGAGTAGCACCTGGGGTCTTAAAAGCATTCGTTTAGATGCAATGCTGGGTCTCTCCTTGTCCAAAGCAAAGAAGAATGAAGCAAAGCAAAGACACATGGAAACAGTTAGTCCAAGAGACTAGTGGACCTTGTGAACCTCAGCTTATATGACCACGAGACCAGAAGAACTTGATGGTGCCCAGCAACCACTGTCAACCACTCAGAAAGGGATCAGTGTAGGAGATCCTAGACAGAGTGGGAGAAAAATGTGGAACACAACTCAAAATCATGAAAAAGACCAGGCTTAATGGTCTGATAGAGCCTGGTGAGACCCTCTAGACTATGGTCCCTTAGGTACCCTTCAGGTCTGGAATTGAACTCACTCCCATGGCTTCCAGCCAAATAATAGACATATAGGGTGAGCATTTACATCAGGTAGACACACTCCTTACAACAATCAATCATGAGAGAACTGAAGAGCAATATTTGCACAGGGAGATAGATAGCTCAGGGGGAAGGAATGCATAGGAAAGAAGGACACAGGGAGGAGGTAACTACAGGGAGGAAGTGGGAAGAGAGCTGTTACATTGTGGGGAATTGCCATCAATGTCATGAAACAAAATGTGTGTGAACTTCTGTATGGAAAATGAATTTGCTCTGTAAACTTTTAACCAAATCACAATAAAAATTTTAAAGGAAAAAGAAAAGAAATTAGTTTGTTAAGTCATATTAGTAACCACTACACTGGAGTGCCATTGTTGTTGTTGTTGTTGTTAAGTGCCGTCAAGTTGTTTCCGACTCATAGCAACCCCATACACAGCAGAACGAAACACTGCCAGATACCGCGCCAGCCCCACAATCCCTGCTATACTTGAGCCCATCATTGCAGCCACTGTGTCAATCCATCTCGTTGAAGGCCTCCCCCTCTTTCGCCGACCCTCCACCCTACCAAGCATGACATCCTTCTCCAGGGAATGGTCCCTTCTTACAACATGACCAAAATAGGTGAGACGAAGTCTGGCCATTCTTGCTTCCAAGGAGCATTCTGGCTGCACTTCCTCCAGGGCAGATCTGTTAGTTCTTTTAGCAGTCCATGGTACTTTCAGCATTCTTTGCCAGCACCACAACTCAAAAGCATCAACTCTTCTTCAGTCTTCCTTATTCATTGTCCAGCTCTCACATGCATACGAGGTGATTGGAAATATCATGGCTTGTGCCAGGCGCACCTTAGTCCTCAAGGAGATATTCTTGCTCCTCAGCACTTGATACAGTTCCTTTGCAGTTGACTTTTCCAATGCTAAACGTCGTCTAATGTCCTGACTGCTGCTTCCGTTGGCATCGATTATAGAACCAAGCAACGTGAATTCCTTGACAACCTCAATCTTCTCTCCATTTATTGTGATGCTGCTCATTGGTCCAGTTGTGAAGATTTTTGTTTTCTTTATATTGAGATGTAATCCATACTGCAGACTGTATTCTTCAACCTTCATCAGTAGGTGCCTTAAGTTATCCTCACTTTCAGCAAGCAAAGTTGTATCGTCTGCATATCTCAGATTGTTAATGATTCTTCCTCCAATCCTGATACTACGTTTTTCTTCATAGAGTCCAGCTTCTTAGATTATTTGCTCAGCATATAGATTGTATAAGTGTGGAGAAAGGATACAACCCTGATGCACTCCCTTCTTGATTTTAAACCATGTAGTGTCCTCAATTAATTTACCTGGTAAGTATACACCAAAGAGGCAAGTAGGCCACATCTCCTGACCTCCTCTAACCCCATAAGAGGAACACAGAATCACTATCAGTAGCCTAAGGCCTATTCCTGCAAGGCCAGGCATGCTGCCTCCCTCCAACCCTTTCACCAACCCTGACACCAACCATTCCTCCCACAGCACTCACCACCTTTCTGCTGGGTTCAATAATTTGCTGCAGTGGCCTCACAGAACTCACAGATTATGGGGTTTATTAGGGGAGTACCAGGCTACAATTCAAGTTCAGGAAAAATGCTTAGTCTCTCTCAGCCCACCGTCTCTCAGCCAGCAGTCTCTTTCAGCCACTCCCCCAGCAATGCATGTCTCTTGATGTTTCTCTCAGCAATGTGTGTCTCTCAGTGTCTCTTTCAGCAATGTGTGTCTCTCAGTGTCTCTTTCTCAGCAGTTCATGTTTCTCAGGAGCACATTTCTCTCAGCAGCACGTCTTTCTCAGCCAGCAGTCAGAGAGACTTCTGCCTGTAGGAGGCCTGCTTTTGAGCCTGGCAGAGTGGCCAAACTAGCCAATCATAACAACAGTATTCTAAGCACCTGGGAGACAATGAAGTTCCCAGAATATTGCTTTGTGCCACAGCTCCACAGAAATACTGTAAGTGGATAACTTTAGCAATCAGGTGCTCCTCAGTTGCTCATGGCAAATTCCACCTCGGAGTTTACAAAGATTTATGGGTAGAAAAGCCACACTAAATAATTTATGACACTGCAGTATATCCCACTGAAGCAGACAATACAAGTTTCTGATTTAACTCTCATGCACTTCCTCAGCATTGTGCTGCTGGTGCACCCCTCTTTACACACTGCAGTAGTAGAGACTGGAGAACTGGTACCCCTAGTGTGACCTCAGATATGCCAAGTCACTGTGTAAGCCATACAATTTTATGTATAAAACACCTAGTCACAAACACTAAGTTTTGTTCATCTTTAATTGAGGGGATGGTTCTAGTTCCCATGTTATCCAGTAACCAGTTGCTGTCTAGTTGGTTCTTAATTCATGGATGTGTGTCAGAGTTAAATTGCAATCCATAGGATTTTCAATGACTGATTTTTCAAAAGTATTGTAATGCACCTTTGGGCAAACTCAAACCTCCCACATTTTAGTTAAGCAACCAAGTGCATTAACCATTTGCATTACCGAGGGGCCCAATGTTGTCACAACTAATAAGATTATACATTGCAAAGACCCACTTTTTTTGTTTTTTAATTTTGGTTTGATTTGGGTGAAGATTTACAGAGTAAATTCACTTTTCATACAGCAGTTCACATATACTTTGTCTCATGTCATTGACCAAAATTTACCACAATGCACC
>NW_006921591.1:20499563-20506174 GCF_000298275.1 Orycteropus afer afer
TTGGCTTTTCCTACCATAATAGCCCTTACTCCACATGTCAGAGAGCCAATGTGGGAATTCTGCCAATTGCTGAGTATATCTATTCCAATTACGCATTCTGGTACTGGGGAAATCACTACAGGATGGGTTCGGGGACCCACGGGACCCACTGGCCCCACTGTGAGATGCACCTTGGCTAAGACTCCATCAATAACTTGACCTCCATATGCCCCCACTCTGACTGTGAGCCACAGTGACGTTTTGGGTCTCCTGGAATTAGCGTCAATTCAGAGCCAGTGTCCAGTAATCCCCGAAAAGTCTGATTATTTCCTTTTCCCCAATGAACAGTCACTCTCGTAAAAGGCCTCAGATCTCTTTGGGGAAGGCTAGGAGAAAGACTGACATTATAGATTTTTTGCAATGTAGTGGGGTCCTTCCTCAAAGGGACCTGGCCTCCCCTTCATTCAAGGGGTTGTGGATCTGTAAATTGACTCAAGTCTGGGAATTGATTGAGAGGTCGTGACTCTCTCAATTGTATTTCTTCATTTCTTCTATTTTTATTTTTGCAGAATTAATTTTAACATGGAGTCCTTGAAGTGGAAGTGGAAGCTATCACCCTGCCAGCTTGCAGTTGAAATATTTACTTGAAAATTAGCAAATTGAAAAATTATTTCTAAGATTTGTGTTTGCCATATTTCCTAAATCTTGTTTTGATCCTTTATTTAGAAATATTGGTGGCACAATGGTTAAATGCTTGGTAGCTAACTGAAAAATCAGAAGTTGGAATCCACCTAGCTGCTCCATGGGAGAAAAAACCTGGCGATCTACTCATATAAAGTTTATAGCCTAGGAAACCTTACGGGTCATTTCTACTCTCTCATATAGTGTCACAGCTAGAATCAACTTGATGGTTCACAACAATAACATTCCTGGACAAAATTCTCTTGTCTAGTGTTGTCAGTAACTGAAGTCCTTTTTCTCCTTTTCAGATGATCTGTTTTTCTATTTATGTTTCATTTAATTTTTAAATAAATCATAGCATACACAATATTGAGCAATTCTGTTTGGGGAAAGTTACTAAAAATAAAATCTACTCCCAGCCCAACAAACCTCCCCACAAAATAGAGCAGAAAAATAAGTTTTGTTACTGAATAAGCATTAAACCAGAATGTTATGTACTACAGCCACCATACTTAAAGAGATTTCAAAGACAGAAAGAAATCTTAACCATGATATAGCTAAGTGGATACAACATTTATATTGTAATTTATGTTGCATTTATGTTTTTAAGATAATATTGTTAATTTTTTGGAATTTTTATGGCAGGAGATAGATTTACAATTTTGGCCTGGGCCACTTGAGGTAATGCTAATCTTCACATAACAGTAAAGAGGAGCTAAGATACTGTAGGAGAAATCTTTTTCAAAAGGGAGAGTTAAAACCTTGTTTTCATTTTGTATTTGTCCTTACAACTCCTCATTAGTCCATTCACAGTCAATAAACTAATTGCCTCAAATATATTTTTATCAGTTCCCAAAACTTATCTTTGCTTGTGAATGATTTAGCTATTGTTAAAAATAAAAAAAAAAATTCACAGAAACAGAAACAATAGGTTTATTCTGATCAATCATTCTATAGGTGAGCAGACATCAATTTGTTTTAAAATAAGTGGCTCAAAGTAGGTTAGTTACAACTGTTAAAAAAAATCAATCTTTGTCCTGGCTCAAATTTCAGCCAAATAATAGGCAGGCCTATAAGATGAACAGTAACACTAGGGAGGTATGCACTTCTCAGAACTAACCATTTGATATCAAAAGGGCAGAATTTGCCCAAAGACAAATTTAGAAGGCAGGAAGAGACAGGAATGAAGGAGGAATGGAAACAAGAAACACAGGAAGGAAGTGGAATGAATAACATTGTGGAGATCATAATCATTAGCATGAAACAAAATGTGTATGAAATGTTGAATGGAAAACTAATTTGGTGTGTTAAACCTTCACCCAAATCACAATAAACAGTTTTTAAAAATAAAATAGTAAAAGGGCATTAAGTTAAAAAAAATTGAATTATCTCCAAACAATAATATATTTGATTGTTTCATGATTTAATAAACAGTTTGAAAATTAAGGGAGAATTCTACATGAAAAAAGAAACACTTTCCAGAATTGGGGATTTCACAGAAACTTACATGTTTTTGTTTGTTTGTTTGTTTGTTTTCCTTAATGAATTCCAGCTTCCATGGTGACTAGGTATTTAATGGTTACTGAGTTAACATTAAAAAGTAACTGCAGCAAATTTGTCCATTTACTCATTTGTAGCTCTGATACCTCTTGAACTTTAGAGAAGCACATAGGTTTTCATTAAATCATGAATAATAGATTTATACTGACTGCTCAATTCTACCCAGAAAAGACAATTTTACAATGCTTCAGAGCGGTTCTGGGTGGGGGGGCGGGGGAGAAAAAGTCAATACTTTTGTAGTTTGGGTCAGGCTTTTTTATGGTTAATTTTTGGTTTTGTGGGAAGGAAAAACCCCTTAAAATAAAAAATGCCTATTATTAATTAATTAATTGTTTTTAAAACTGTGATTTGGGTGAAAGTTTGCAGAGTAAATTCATTTTCCGTTCAATAGTTCATACACATTTTGATTCATGATATTGATTACAATTGCCACAAGGCAACAGCCCTCTTCCACTTCCTGTGGTTACCCCTTCCGTGTCCTTCTTTCTTATGCATATCCCTCTGAGCTATCTTCCTGTACAAATGCTGCCCTTCTGATGTCCCATGGTTGATTGTTCTAGGGAGGATACCTTAGCTGCAACTGTTCACCTTGCGGTTTGTCTGTTGTTCATTTGGAAGCCATAGGAATAAGTTGAATTCCAGGCTAAAAGTGTGACTAGGGGCCATAATCTCAGGCATTTCACCAGTCTCTATCAGAACAGTAAGCCTGGTTTTGTTTTTATGATTTTGAGTTTTGTTCCACATTTTTCTCCCAGTCTATGCAGGATCCCCTATGTTAATCCCTTTCTGAGTAATTGACAGTGGTAGCCAGGCACCATCTAGTTCTTCTAGTCTCAAGGTCATGTAAGCTGAGGTTCCCATGGTCCACTAGTCCTTTGGACTAAGTGTTTCCATGCATCTTTGATTTTCTTCACTCTTCTTTCTTCTGGATAGAGAGACCAATTGTTGCATCTCAGATGGCCACTCACATGCTTTTTTTTTTTAAATTGTGATTTGGGTGAAGGTTTACAGAGCAAATTCATTTTCCATACAGCGGTTCACATATACTTTGTCTCATGACATTGACCACAGTTTACCACAATGCAACAGCTCCACTCCCACTTCCTCCCCATAGTTACCTCTTCCCTGTGTCCATCCCTCCATACACTCCTGCCCCCTGAGCTGTCTCCCTGTGCATAAGCAGCCCTTCTTTCTCCCATGATCGTTCTCTCCAAGGAGTGTATCTACTTGAGGTGAATGTTCAACTCATATGCCTGTCTTTTGTTTGGCTGGAAACCACATGTGTGGGTTCAATTCCAGATCTGATGGGCAGCTGGGGATCATAGTCTCAGTGGCTCCTCCAGGCTCTATCAGACCATCCAGGCTCAATTTTTGTGGTGAGAGTTGGAAGGAAGGTTGGGCAATCTGCTTCCATAGTAATACTGCCTTGGAAACCCAAGGAAGTGTCGCTATGAATCAGATCTGACTTGTCGGCAGTGAGGTGCTTTGTTTCTTTTTTTTTTTTTTTTTTCAGTACTATCTCACAAGTACACAAAGCATGAAGTTTGTATTCTATAATTTTGGTAAAATATGTAATTGTACTTCTCAGGTGTCTGGGAGCTGGTATAACCAGGTATGTCTTAGGTTACAACAAAAAAGGGCATAGAGGTGGTCCTTGATTGATTAGTTGAGAGAAAAATGTTCATTGTTCTTGTGATATGATAGCACTGACAAGATTTTACATTATATTGCTTTACAAAAATACTATTTAACTGGATGGGATAATTTTAATAGATAAGGTTATTAGTTGTGAGCCAATGAGAAACAAAATTTTATTTTCATTGGATGAAACATCAAAATTGGAGCTGGTAAAATTTTAGCAGAAAACTTCAATAAAAGGGACTTTCAAGTATATATCCCAGAAAAGGGTAGCCAACTAAGTTAGTTAAATTTCCTAAAGTACCTATGGTCTTATTGAACCCCCCAAAAAATGTGTTAAAAACCTAAATAGCAGAAAACATCAAAAATTAGTGTAACAGAATATACTTACTGTGACTATATACAATTTGAATTGAGCAGTGGCAACTCAAATATATTGGTAGATGCTCTAAAGAGGGTAAAACTGGGTTATTAAAATTATTGTCATGTTAATTTCTCAGGCAATAGCATCAGAACAGTTATAGGGTTCCAGGTTCTGTTGTAGAAACAGAGTAACTAAGGACATGCTATTCATTTGCCTGTAAGACCATGGGGTTCCTGCTCCTCAAAACTGTGTGCACATAGATAATTCTCTGAAGCATCCAGAGCCTAAGTCAGAACTATCTCGGCTAAGCTGCTTACTAGGCTATTGTTTGACTTGAAGGTCACTTTAGGAAAACAGTTACATATGTGTGTGTGTGTGTATAGAGGGAGAGAGAAAGAGACAGACAGACAGACAGAGAAATTTATATCAAGGAAATGAAGGCTGGCAAGTCCTTAGTCCTTGCATCAGACATCCAGCTGGAAGCTTCTCACATAGCTGTAAGGTCTGATGAACCCAAGCTTGGCAGTCAATACAGCAGGCTGCCAGCTTCAGAGCATGATGAATCCAAGATTGGCAGGTAAGATGTCAGTCTGTGGGCTCACAAGCTGCAAAGGCAACAATCCCAAGATCAGCAGGCAATATGGTAGGCCACTGGTTCAAGAGCAGGAAGCAGAGATGATGATGGGCCAGAGGCAGGAATCAGATCTAGCAGAATGCCTGAGATCTTTGCTAAGATATCTATCCATATTGGAAGCAGGCCACATCTCTGAGGAAACTCCTTTCAACTGATTGGCTGTCCCAAAGCAGATCTCATCATTGAGGTAATTATATTATATCAAGAATATTTGTTTCTCAATTAACCCTGTGCCATCATCAATATTCAAGAGTTACTCAGGTTTGCATATTCAATTCAGATTGAAAATAGTCTATGTTGTAACTACTCTCAATTATTACAAGATTAGTCACCAATCAAGAGTGGTTGTAAAAGAACTATTTGAAGTTAATTTAAGGAATCACATAACTAAATGTATTTGTAAAGGGTCAAAATTTCTAGAAACCCTTTTACCTCAATAGGAACTTGTTAAAGTTGTAGTCTCTCTCTCTCTCTCTCTCTCTCTCTATCAATTATTGTAGTGAAAACATTCGAATAAGACATTCACCAACGTAACAACTTCCACATTTATAACTCAGGGACATTAATGACATTTTTCTTGTTGTGCAATCATTATTGGCATCCTTTTCCAAAATATTTCACCACCATTAGCGTAAACTCGATCCTCTACAAACAAAAGTTTCCCTTTTCCCCCTCCCTCCTACCCCTCAGCTCTCATCATGGAGGATGACTATATCATAACTGCTAAACCGCTGAAAATGATGGCACAGCCAAATTGACACAAACCTTGACTATCACAGTAAACAAAAACCCTGTTATGATAATTTCAAATTCATTGATTAATATTTCCAGCTTTTTAATGAAGCACCATACCATTTCCCACAGTGGTTATATCATGTTACAGTCACACCAACAGTGTATGAACGTTGCAATTTCCCACACCATTCCATCATTTTTTTTTTTTAACTTTGTATAAATACAGGGGTGAGATGATATCTCATTGTTGTTTTGATTTGCATCTCTCTAAAGGCTCATGATCATGAGCATTTCCTGAATGTCTTCTTTGGTGAAGTGCCTTTTCATGTCCTCTGCCCGTTTTTAAATGGGATTACTTGTCTTTTTGTTGTTGACATGTTGAAGTTTTCTATAAGTTTTAGAAATTAGTCCCTTGTCAATATGTCATTGCCATTTTTTTCCCCCAGTTTGTAAATTTTCTTTTTATTCTTTTTGGTAAAGTCTTTTGATGCAAAAAAATATTCAATTTTCAGGAGGTCCCTGTTGTCTAGTTTGTCTTCTACTGTTTGTACATTTTTAGCTATGTTTGACAGGTATTTATGACATGCATTTGGGCCCCAAGGATTGCCCCTATATTTTCTTTGATGATCTTTATACATATAGGTTTTACCTTTAAGTCTTTGATTCCTCTTTATATTTATTTATTTATTTTTATTGTGATTTGGGTGAAGATTTACAGAGCAAATTCACTTTCCGTACAGTAGTTCACATATACTTTGTCTCATGTCATTGACCACAGTTGACCACAATGTAACAGCTCCCCTCCCACTTCCTCCCCATAGTTACCTCTTCCCAGTGTCCATCCCTCCATACACTCCTGCCTTCTGAGCTTTCTCCCTGTGCATAAGCAGCCTTTCTTTCTCCCATGATTGTTCTCTCCAAGGAGTGTATCTACTTGAGATAAATGTTCAACTCATATGCCTGTATTTTGTTTGGCTGGAAGGGCAGCTAGGGGCCATAGTCTCAGTGGTTCCACCAGGC
>NW_006921591.1:20508211-20519731 GCF_000298275.1 Orycteropus afer afer
TTCCTTGTTTCTACCACTTTATCTTGCTTCTTTGTGTGGACTGTGATGGTCTGTTGTTTCCGAGGCATCGTGGCATTGTATTCAGATCTCTGTTAACTGTTTGTGAAGAGCAACCAAGGTGATTCAGGTTCTTCCTGATGGTTTTTTATCATTGGCCCGTTGGTGGAGAAGGAGGTAATGGCTCTCGCTTAGTAAATGAAGTTGCAGGAGGTGTGGGTGTAGTTGTGTCTTAAGCGGACTGTTGTTGTCTCCCACTCAGTTAGACACAAATTACAATTGAATAATAATCAAAAAACTAAAAGCCCATGGATGGAAAACACACCATGTAATCACACAGGAACAGTAACCAAAAAAAGAAAAAGGAGGAAAAAAAAAAAAAAGAAGAAAAAACAAGAAAACCGGCAATATCTGTGGATAGGGCACTAAGAACGAAAAAAGTAGAGAAGAATAATAAATGAAAAAGAAATGGGAAAAATGCAAAAAGAAAATCAAGGAACAGGGTTAACCAAGAGAGAAAAAAAAAAAAAAAACTTAAATTAAAAAAAATAATTTCAACCAGGCACAGGGAAAAGAAAAAATGTTGAAAATTAGGACCTGGGAAGGGGAAGATTAAGACTAATAATAAAAAAGTCAAAAGTATTAGTAATATTAGTTGTTTTAAAACAGACAAATACAAGCAAACTAATCACCAGAAAAAAGAAAGCAAATAAATAAATAAGAGAGGAAAAAAAAAATTTGATGGGAGCCAGGGCAGGGCACTCAGGCTCTGTCTGAGCACACAGATTGTGATGGAGTTCCTGTGGGTCCAGAAGGTAGGTGGGAGTGGGGAATGGCCGCACCATTCACCAAGTGGGTGTGGCGTATAAGAGTGCCAAGAGGAATGTTGTACCTTGTCAGTCTTGCAGGTCTCGAGTGTCCTTGGGGTTGCTGGAAAGCAGGATGTATTCTTAATCCCCAGAAATCTCTGAGAGCACTGCCTCTTTAAATATTCAAAATAGTCAAGCCGCTTTTTTAACCTTCAAAATGGCTGCGCCCTCCGGACCGCCAAAAGCCCACAGCTAGCCCTCCTTTCTCTCCACCTTCTCCGTTTGTTGCCCAGCCACCGTGCACAATCCTGCGTGCAGTCCCTGGCTAGCAGGGTGATTTTTACATTAGTCCTTAGGTACTACCACCACCCGGGAATCTCCAAGCTGTCTGTGCCGTCAGGATCGCTGCCAGACTGCAGCTTCGTATGTCTCCTTTTTTGGTATTTTCACGCAAATTCTTCTGCTAGTTGGGGTTTAGCCCACTTCTCTATCCTTCCCTTCAAGGCACAGGGGTCCAGGATTATCTTCTGTGTCTGTGTTAATTGGTTTCCCTTTTCTTTGTTGAAGAGGGTCTGTGCAGTCTTTCTGCCTAGTCCACCATCTTGCCAGCCACTCTCTAAGTCTTTGATTCCTCTTGAGTTCATTTTTTATATGGTGAGATAAATGATTCTTGTTTCATTTTTCTGCACAAAGATATCCAGTTTTGCCTGCATTCTTTGTTAAAGAGACTGTCTCTTGCCCATTTAATGAGTTTCAGGCCTTTGTCTAAGATCAACTGACCATAGGTGGATGGCTTCTCAATTTTGTTGGTCTATGTGTCTATCATTGTACCAATACCAGGCTGTTTGGATTACTGTTGCTGTATAGTAGGTTTTGTGATCATGGAGTGTAAGGTATAGTTCTGGTTACCTAGTGCTGCTCTGACAAGAATATACCACAAATGGGATGGCCTTAACAAACAAGAGTTTATTTTTACAATTTGGAGGCTTTAAGTCCAAGTTCAAAGTGCCAAGCTCTAGGGGCTGGGTGAAAGCCCCTCAGCCTTGGGCTTCATCTCTCCCTCCAGCTCCTGGCCCACTGAAGCTAGAGGCATCTCTTCACTAAACAACTACTGGCTGCTGAGGCTAACAAGCCCAAAATAGACAAATAAAATGGCACAGTCCTGATGTTACCAAAAGACACAGCAGGCCATTAATTCAAGTCCATTGTAAGTCTCAAGGTCAACAGAGCATGGCAGGCTGCTGAACAATGACATGGCTACATGCAGGGTTCAAGGTGCCATGAGCTAGAGACCATTCCCCAGGGCTTCTGCTTATATACAGGAAGCAGACCACATCCCTAAGGCAGTTACTCAGCTGCTCACAGTAGATTCCACCATGGAGTTGATTACCAGTCTCATCATGGGAAATACTACATCCAGCTGCCCAGCCACTCAACCAGGCCCTGCCAAGGTGACATACAAACTGAACTACCACAGGTATCCTACTTTGTTCTCCTTCTTTGGTAATGCTTTGCTTATCCTTGCCAATTTCCTTTCCATATACAGTTGCTGATTAGTTTTCCATCTCTTTAAAGGATGATGATGGAATGTGGATCAGGATTTCTTTATATCTGTAGATCATTTTGGGTAGGATTGATACTTTCACAAGTTAACTCCTGTTCATGAGCATAGTATATTCTTCCACTAATGTAGGCTATCTTTTGTTTCTTTTCTTTTTTGGTGAAAACATGCACAACAAGATATTTCACTAACATAACAACTTCCCCATTTACAGCTCAGGGACATTGGTGACATTTTTCATGTTGTGCTACCATTGTTGCTGTCCTTTTCCAAAATATTCTACCACCATTAGCATAAACTCAATGCCCTGCAAACAAAATCTTCCCCTTTCCCCCTCCCTCCTATCCCTGATAGTCACAAATAAGCTTTGATTTCTATAAATATATATATTTTTCAACCTATCTAGGAATTTAGCCTTCCCTCCCCTCCCACCCCTGGTAATCAACAAATAAATTTTCCTTCTATATATAAACCTTTCCTTGACATTTACAATAGTGAACTAGTACAATATTTGTCCTATGATTGATTTATTTCACTCAGTATAATACTCTCAAAGTTCATCCACACTATACCTTGTTATGCAGATTCTGCATTATTTTTTAGGGTTGTATAGTATTCCATTGTGTGTGTGTGCCAGTTTGTTTATACAATCCTCAGTTGATGGGCACTTACGTTGTTTCCATCTCTTTGCTTTTGAATAGTTCTCTGATGAACATGGACGTGCATATATCTATTCACCTACTGCTCTCAATTCTTTAGGATATATTCTTAATAATGGCATTGGTGGGTCAAACAGTATTTCTATTTACAAGTTTTTAAGGAATTGCCATCCTGATTTCCACAGTGGTTGTATCATTTTAAAGTCTCACCAGCAATGTATGAGAGTCCAAATCTCTCCATATACCTGCCGGCATTTGTTATTTTCTGTCTTGTTGAACTTTGCTATTAATGCTGAGGTGAGATGATTCTTGGTTGTTTTGACTTTCATCACTCTAATGGCTAATGATCATGAACATTTCTTCATGTGTTTGTTGGCTTCCTGAATATCTTCTTTGGTGAAGTGTCTGTTCATATCTTCTGCCCATTTTTAAAAATTGTATTGCATGTGTTTTTGATGTTGAGCTACTGGAGTTTTCTATAAATTTTAGAGATAAGTCCTTTGTCTGATATGTCATTGCTGAATATTTTTTCTCATTCTGTAGGTTCTCTTCTAACGCTTTTGGAGAAGTCTTTTGAAGCACATGAGAATTCAATTTTTAGAAGGCCCCAATCATCTAGTTTATCTTCTGCTGTTTATGCATCTTGGGTTATGCCTGATAGTCTATTTATGCCATAAATTAGGGCCCATAAGTTTGCCCCTATTTTTTCTTTGAAGAACTTTATAGTTTTAGATTTCACATTTAAGTTTTTGATCCACCTGGAGTTAGTTTTTGTGTTAGATTGGGTTCTCTAGAGAAACACAAAAAACCAGCAAGGTATATATATATATATATAGAGAGAGAGAGAGAGAGAGAGAGAGAGAGAGAAAGAGATTTATCTTAGGTAAGTGGCTCACAAGCGTATAGAAGCCGACAAGTCCAAGCTGAAAAGTCCGTCTCTGGAGGAGATGGGGCTTGAGGCCGCCTTGGCTTCCGCAAGCACCGGGGAGCCAAGAGATTCAAGCTGGCATGCAGTATATTGGTTGTTGTTTCCAATAAAAGATGAATCCGAGATCTCCAGGCTGAGCGGTGAGCCACTCACTCAAGGAAGTCTGTAGTTCGCAACACAGGGTTCCAATTCTTTAAGGAAGGAAATGCCATTCTTCCAGATTGTCCTTGGATATCATTGCAAGCAGGCCACACCCCTAGGGAAACTCCCCTTGGGCAGACTGGCCACTCAGAACTCAGTCATCTGATCCCATCATGGGAACAACCACACAGAACTGGGGTCCAGCCAAGTTGACACACAGCTCCAACTATCACAGTTTTCCTGTATGGTGTGAGATATGAATCTTGTTTCATTTTTATGCAAATGGATATCCAGGTTTGTCAGCACCATTTGTGAAAGAATCTCTCTGTTCATCATTTAATAGATTTTTTCCCTTTGTCAAAAATCAGCTGACCATAGGTCGATGGATCAATTTCTGGGTTCTCAATTCTGTTCCACTGGTCTATGTGTCTTTTATTGTACCAATACTAGGCTGTTTTGACAACTGTAGCTGTGTAGTAGGTTTTGAGATCTGTGAGTTTGAGACCTTTAACTTTGTTCTTCTTCAGTAGTGCTTTGCTTATCCAAGGTCTCTTTCCTTTCCATATAAAATTAGTGATTGGTTTTTCCATGCCTTTGAAGAATGTTGATGGAATCTGGATTGGGATTGCATTGAAAGTATAGATTGCTTTGGGGAGTATTGGCATTTTCACAATGTTCAATCTTCCTATATATGAGTTTGGTATGTTCTTCCATTTATGTAGGTCTGTTATAGTTTCTTGAAGAAGTGTTTTGTAGTTTTCTTTATATAGGCCTTCTGTATTCCTGGTAAGATTTATTCCCAAGTATTTTATCTTTTGGTAGCTATTGTAAGTGGTGTTGATTTCCTTATTTCCTTTTCAGAAACCCCTTTTGATGTAGAGGAATCCAACAGATTTTTCTGTGTTGATCTTCTATCCTGCCACTATGCTAAATCTGTCAGTATACTGCATTAGTTTTCTTGCTGAGTCTCTTGGCTTTTCTATGTATAAGATCATATCATCAGCAAATGGGGATAGTTTTACTTCTTTCTTACCAATTTGGATGCCTTTGGTTTCCCTTTGTTGCTTTATTGTCCTGGCTAGGATTTCCAATACAATGTTGAATAGAAGTGGTGATAGAGGGCATCCTTGTCTGGTTCCTGTTCACAAGGGGAATGGTTTCAGTCTCTCTCTGTTGAGAAGAGTTGGCTGTTGGTTTTGCATAGATGCCCTTTATTATGTTGAGGAATTTCCCTTCTATTCCTATTTTGCTGGGAGTTGTTTTTATCAAGAATGTGTGTTGGATTTTAGTGAATGCCTTTTCTGCATTGATTGATAGGATCATGTGATTATTTTCCTTTATTTTACTTATGTGATGGGTTGCTTATGTAATGGACTAATGTTGATCCATCCTTACATACCTGGTATGAATCCTACTTGTCATGATGTATTATTTTTTTGAGTTTACTTGCTAGGATTTTGTTGAAGATTTTTGCATCTATATTCATGAGGTATATTGGACTGTACTTTTCCTTTCTAGTGGTGTTTTTGCCTGGTTTTGCTATGAGAGTTATGCTTGCTTCATAAAATGAATTTGGGAGGAGGATTCCATCCTTTTCTATGTTCTAGCATAGTTTAAGTAGGATTTAGATTTGGTGTCAGCTCTTCTCTGAATGATTTGTAGAATTTTCCAGTGAAACAATCTGGGCCAGGACTTTTTTTTTGTTGGTAATTTTTTTATGACCTGTTCAATTTCTTCTTTTGTTTTGGGTCTGTCCAATTTTTCTACCTCATTCTGTGTTAGTTAGGTAAGTAGTGCATTCCTATAAATCTACCTATTTCTTCTAGGTTTTAAAATTTGTTGGAGTAGAGTTCTTTATAGTATCCTAATATTATTCTTTTTATTTCTGTTGGTTCTTTTTTGATTTCACCCCCATTTATTTCTTATTCATAATATTTGCATCTTCTCCTTTCCTTTTCTAAGTTAGTCAGTGGTTTGCCAATATTGTTAATCTTTTCAAAGAACAAACTTCTAGTCTTGTTGATTTTTTCTATTGTCTTTCTATTTTCTGTTTTATTTAGTTCTGCTCAAATTTTTATTATTTCTTTTCTTCTGGTGACTGTAGGTTATTTATTTTTTTTTTCCTGCTTTTATTCTAATTGTTGGAGATGTTGAGTTAAGGTGTTGATTTTGGTTTCTTCTTTTTGATGTATCCATCTATTGCTATAAATTGTCCTCTGATCACTGCTTTCACTGTGTGCCAAAGATTTTGATATATTGCATTTTCATTCTCATTTGATTCAAGGAATTTTTTAATTTCATTTTTTATTTCTTCTGTTACCCAGTTGTTCTTAAGGAGGGTGTTATTCAGTTTCCATGTGTTTGCTCTTTTTCCTTGATCTTCCTATTGTTGATTTCTAATTTTGAACCATTGTGATCTGAGAAGACGCTTTGCAGTATTTCAGTGTTTTTAAATTTATTGAGGCTTGCTTTATGGCCTAACATATAGTCTATCCTGGAGAATGTCCCATGTGCACTGGAAAAAATGTATGTCATGCTGCTATTGGGTGAAGTGCTCAGTAGATGTCTATAAAGTCAAGTTGGTTGATCATATTGTTTAGTTCTTGTGCATCATTTAGATTCTTTCCAGTTCTGTTTTTTATTGAAAGTGGTTTATTAAAGTTTCCTACTATTACTGTTGATTCATCTATTTGTCTTTTCAATTCTGTTACAGTGTGATATATGTACTTTGGGGGTCTTTTATTGGGTGTGTAAATATTTATAATGGTTATGTCCTCTTCTTCAATTGATACTTTGATCATTGTATAATGTTCTGCCTTGTCTCTTATGGATATTTTTGTCTTAAAGTCTACTTTATCAGAAATTAATATCACAACTCCTGCCCTTTTTCGGTTGCCATTTGCTTGATATATCTTTTTCCAACCTTTGATTTTTGGTCTATTTTTGTCTTTTCATCTAACGTGACTCTCTTGTAGGCAGCATATTGATGGGTTATGTTTTCTTATCCAGTGTGCAAATTTCTTTCTCTTGAGTGGTGCATTTAATCCATTTACATTCAGTGTAATTATTGACAAGTATGAACATATTGATGTCATTTGTTATGTGTTTTTTGTGGTGTTGTTGATTTCTTTGTTCCATATAATTTTCTATGCTGAGTTCATTTCGTTTATTAATCATGTTATCATCTCCTTCATTGCTATTGTTTTATTGAATGATTCAGGAAACATCAAAAAAGGTGGAAGGAATACACAGAATCACTGTACCAAAAAGAATTGTTCTATGGTCATCTATTTCAGGAGGCAGCATATGATTAAGAACCAATGGTATTGAAGGAAGAAGTACTAGCTGCACTGAAGGTATCAACAAAAGACAAGACTCCAGGAACTGACAGAATACCGATTGAGATGTTTCAACAAACAGATACCACAGTGGAGGTACTTACTCAGCTATGCCAAGAAATTTGGAAGATAGCTACATGGCCAACTGACTAGAAGAGATCCATATTTGTACCTATTCCAAAGAAAGGTGATCCCAGAGAATGTTGCAATTACTGAATAATATCATTAATATCACACACAAGCAAAATCTCGCTGAAGATAATTCAAAGATGATTGTAGCAGTATATTGACTGAGAACTTCAAGAAAGGCAAGCTGGATTCGGAAGAGGTTGTAGAATGAGAGATATCATTGCTGATGTGAGATAGATCTAGGCTGAAAGCAAAGAATACCAGAAAGATGTTTATTTGTGTTTTATTGACTGTGCAAAAGCATTAGACTGTGTGGATCATAAAAAATTATGAATAATATTGAGAAGAATGGGAATTCCAGAACACTTAATTGTGCTTGTGAGGAACCTGTACACAGACCAGCAGACTATCATTTGAACACCGCACGGGACTACTGCATGATTTAAAATCAGGAAGGGAGTGTGTCAGGGTTGTATCCTTTCACCATACTTATTCAATCTATATGCTAAGCAAATACTCCAAGAAGTTGGACTATGTGAAGAAGAGCATGGTATCAGAATGGGAGGAAGACTCATTAACAACCTGTGATATGCAGATGACACAACCTTGCTTGCTGAAAGTGAAGGTGTCTCAAAGCACTTACTGATGCAAATTAAAGACTACATTCTGCATAATGGATTACACCTTATCATAAAGAAAACAAAAATCCCTCACAACTGGACCAATAAGCAGCATCTTGATAAATGGAGAAAGGATTGAAGTTATCAAAGATTTCATATTCCTTGGTTCCACAGTCAACACCAGTGGAAGCAGCAGTCAAGAAATCAGATGATAAGGGGGAAGTTAGCGTTGTACCTGTAGCCCACATGTTTGTTCCCTCTAGCATCTTAATTCCTGAATAACTAGGTAAAGCAAATAGAAACAAAGATACTGGAGTTATCAGAGCTCTGGTAGCATAGTGGCTAAGGCACTTGACTGCTAACCAGAAGGCTGGCGGTTCAAACCCACCAGCCACTCCTCGGAAGGAAGGTTGGGCATTCCTACTTCCGTAGTGATACTGCCTCGGAAACCCAAGGAGGGGTCGCTATGAGTCGGGGCCGACTCGATGGCAAACAACAACAATAAGAAGATATGATACCAGATTTAGTGGAGGTGGAGAAAGAGAGCAGAATAAATAACTGTAGGAAATAAACCAGCCTGCCTAGCCAGTGGAGAGATGGAGAGACAGAGAAGCACAGGACTCATTAACAATACCAAAAAGATCAGTGGAAAGAAGGAGGAAAAAAAAAAAAAATCACAGAACCTACAGTGGCATTTGAGACTTGGAATACCCACACTGGGAGCTTTTGATGGAGACCTTGGAAGCTGAGCTGAATGAATAGATAACCTTACTGGGAAACAGATTAAAACCTCTCTTGGCGTGGGCTGCTGTAGAGTTTAGAAAGGAGTGGGGAAAATGGCAAACACCATCTGAGTAGGTGGAGTCTTGGAGAGAGAGCACAGCAGCAGGCTGGGGTTCAACACTTCCATGCCTGTTTTTAGCACAGAGTGGATCAGTGTACCGGGTTTTTGTGGCTTCTCAATCCAAGTGGAAAGTAGTGGCTCTCTACCCATTGGGGTCTCTGTTGATTTTGAACCACAGGTCTCTGATTGATAGTAAGATGTCATCATTAGTAGCCATCACAGGAAGAGACAAACCACATCGCCTAAACCAGCAGCACCTTGACCAAACATGGAAAATGGGGACCCACTATTAGCACTTATCTTTTTCTCTTTCATTTCTTTCTCTATTTTCCCCTTCCTTATCCAAAAGAAGGAACACAGTAAACCACCACAACACCTGCTTGTCCCAACTCCAAATCCTCTTCATGACAAACAGAGACCAGCATCCATATCCCCACCAGTGATTCCACCAATGCAGAGAACTGGAGAGAAACTCAGTATAGCTGAATTCATAACCAAAAAACCACACCTGCTGCATACTTTCAGATATAGTAAAACAAAATTGGGGTGAAAGAAATCAATACATAACTAATAGTTAAAGACAACAACTTCAAAATGTCTAAGAAACAACAGACAATCTCAAATAAAAAAATAAAATAAATATACTAAAAATAAAAAAGGACAAGATAATAAAAATAAAACCCCAGGCTGAAGAATTATTTATCATGGAAGAAGAACAAGCAATACAATACAATTATCTGAGAAAAAAATTAGAAGGTTTGTATATAGGACTCTCCAAGAGCTCAAGGGAACTAAAAACAGAATCAACAAGAAGACAGAACCATTCAGGAACAAAATGACAAGATAAATGGATAATTAGAACTTATACAAAAACAGCAGTTAGAAATCCAGAAGATGAACACTAAAATTACAGAATTAGACAACACAGTGGAAAGACAAAAGAATAGACTAAAAATGGCTGAAAAATGCAGTTCCCAAATAGAAGGCAAATCCCTTGATGGCAGCCTGTATGAAGAAAAATCAGAACAAAGATTTAAGAGAAATGAAAAGAACCTAAGAGTTATATGTGATAACATGAAGAGAAACCTGAGTTATATATGATAGCATGAAAAGAAACAACATATGCTTCATTGCAATACCAGAACAAGAGGAGGAAAAAACAAAATAAAAACAAAAACAAAATTGTGGAAGACTTGCTAACAGAAAAATTTCCTCATATCATAAAAAAAGAAAAGATATCTGTCCAAGAAGCTCCACAAACCCCATACAGGATGGACCCCCAGAGAAAGTCACCAAAACATATTATAATCAAACTCTCCAAAACCATAGACAGAAAGAATCTTAGAAGAAGCTTGGGAAAAATGAAATGTTAACTACGATGAGCAAGCAATAAGACTAAGTTCTGATTCCTCAACAGAAATCATGCAGGCAAGAAGGCAATGGGACAGCATATATAAAACACTGAAAGGAAAGAACTTCCAACCAAGAATTCTATATCCAGACAAACTGGACCTCAAATATGAGGGTGAAATAAAGACATTCTCAGACAAACAGTATGTTAGGCTGGATTTTCTGGAGAAGCAAAACCAGTAAAGCTTATATATATATATAGAAAGACAGAAATTTATCTTAGGAAAATGGCTCACACACTTGTAGAAACTGTCAAGTCCCATGTTCCTGGATCAAACATCAAGCTGGAGGCTTTTCCCAACTCATGCAGCTGCAGGGGCTGATGAGCTCAAGGTTGGCAGGCAGTAAACTGGCTGTTGACCCCAACGGATGACAAATCCAAGATCACCAGGCTGAATGGTAGATTGCTTGCTCACAGACAGTTGTAGGCAGCACAACAGGATCCAGATCCACTAAAGAGTCTGTCTTTTTCCCAGGATGTCCATATAAATATTGGAAGCAGGCCACACCTCTAGGGAAACTCCCTCTCAATGATTGGCTGCTCAAAGCATATACATCTGATCTCATCACAGGAATAACCACATCACAACTGCTTAAACCACTCAGAATCCTGGTCCAGCCAAGTTGACACACAACCCCAACTATCACAATCCACCCCTTTTCAACTTGGCTGTTGTACACATCTCCTCAACCACATATAATGTCTAAATAAGGACAATTACAAACTCATATTTGCACCTAACATGATACACTAACATACATACAACCCAAATACATTAACCTTATTTACGTTTCATAGTTAATAACAGAAGAAAACAAAAATATTTGATGCACACATGTTGCTGTTGTTGTTAAGTGCCGTCGAGTCGTTTCCGACTCATAGCAACCCCATGCACAGCAGAACGAAACACCGCCCGATCCCGTGCCAGCCCCATAATCCCTGCTATACTTGAGCCCATCATCACAGCCACTGTGTCAATCCATATCGTTGAAGGCCTCCCCCTCTTTCGTCGACCCTCCACCCTACCAAGCATGACATCCTTCTCCAGGGAATGGTCCCTTCTTACAACATGACTAAAATAGG
>NW_006921591.1:20520686-20526160 GCF_000298275.1 Orycteropus afer afer
GAATCCAGCTTGAACCTAAGGAAGTTCTCTGTCAATATACTGCTGCAAACGTTTCTGAATTATCTTCAGTAAGATCTTACTTGCGTGCAATATTAATGATATTGTTCTATAATTTCCACATTCTGTGCACACATACAATGAAGAAATATAACAATCACAGTCCTCATTTCTACAACTGGTCATATGGTCATAGCTGATACTCAGAACTACCTTCTTCCACCACCCATTTCATATTTCCCTTGCCCTCAGCAAACACCTTAGCTGGTCATGGTTCTTTGCTGGTGGCATGACCAAAACCTTCATTCCTGAAGGGTCTGGGCCATTAATAGTCATATCAGAATTGGGTTGTTATAGTTTTCCATTGACTTTAATCACAGAGCATGATAGTACTAAGAGACATCAAAAAGAATCTCCTGTATTTCAGATACATTCTTCTTTACCTCCATTATGTAATATCAATCCACTTTCCCCTTGGCAATCAGGATCTATCACATCAGACAGTACAGCACCACTCTTCTTTATCTGCTGATCCAGAGGCATGAGGAATGCAAAATGGCCAGGTGGCATTCTTAACTTCCAGTTCAATGCAATCAGTATTGTGTCTCCAGGTGGGAGTGTTCCTCTCTTTGGGACTAAGATCTTCAGACTCACAGATATGGTAGCAGGGACAGGAAGCAAAAATTTTTTGAGTGGGTCACTAGGGGTAATAGTGAGTGGTACCACTCCAGTTTCCACCCGTTGGTTCCTGGACCTGTGAATCCTGACTATTGGAGAAACAGAACCATATACTGGATGCTGGTTTAGGGCATATAGAGCCTCTTGGAGAACATTGCCCCAGACCTTCAAGGTATTGCTACCTAGTTGGCGCTATGATTGTGTTTTCAGTAGGCCATTCCATTGTTCTATCAAGCCAGCTGCTTCAGGATGGCGGGGAACATGGTTAGACCAGTGAATTCCATGAGTATAGGCCCATTACCACACTTCATTTGCTGTGAAGTGAGTCCCTTGATCCGAAGCAATGTTGTGTGGGATACCATGACGGTGGATAAGGCATTCTGTAAGTCCATGGTTGGTAGTTTTGGCAGAAACATTGTGTGCAGGGAAGGCAAATCCATATCCAGAACAAGTATCTATTCCAGTAAGAAAAAAACACTGTCCTTTCCATGATGGAAGTGGTTCAATGTAATCAGCTTGCCACAGGTTGATTATCCTGAGGAATGGTTCCATGTTGAAGACTCAGTGTTGATCTCTGCTGCTTGCAGATTGTGCACTCAGCAGTGATGGTAGCCAAATCAGCTTAGTAAGTGGAAGTCCATGTTGCTGAGCCCATGCATAACCTCCATCCCTGCCATCAAGGCTACTTTGTACATGAGCCCATTGGGCAATGACAGGAGTAGCTGGGGAAAAGGATGACTGGTTTCCACAGATGTGTCATCCTATCTCCCTGATAAAGTCCTCCTCTGCTTAAGTCACCTTTTGGTGGGCATTCACATGAGACACAAATATCTTTACTCCTTTGGCCCATTCAGAGAGATCTATCCACATATCTCTTCCCCATAAATCCTTGTCACCAATTTTCCAATCATGCTCCTTCCAAATCCCAGACTATTCAACCAAGCCATTGGCCACAGCCTATGATTCCATATACAATTGTACATCTGGCCATTTCTTGTTTCATGCAAAGTGCCAAAAGCTCTTTCTCAAAAGGAGAGTAGTTATCTGCAGAGAATGTCAGGGCTTTGCTCCAAAATCCCAAGGGTCTGTGTTGTGATTCACCAATAGGGACCTGCCAAAGACACCACATAACATCTCTATCTGCTACAGACACTTCAAGCACCATCTTGTGGCCCAAGTGACAGAGCAGCTTGCACAGCAGCCTTAACCTGTTGCAGAGCCTTCTGTTGTTCTGGGCCCCACTCAAAACTAGCAGCTTTCTGAGTCACTTGATAAATAGGCTGACGCAACTCACCCAAATGAGGGATATGTTGCCTCCAAAATCCAAAGAGGCCCACCAGACATTGTGCCTCCTGTTTAGTTGTGGGGGAGCCAGATGCAATAACTTATCCTTCCTTTTAGTAGGAATATCTTGACATGCCCCACACCACTGGACCCCTAGAAATTTCACTGAGGTGAAAGGTGTCTGAATTTTTGTTGGGTTATTTTCTCACCCTCTAGCATACAGATGCCTCACCAATAAGCCTAGAGTCATCAATACTTCTTCCTTACTAGGTCCAATCAGCAAAATCTCATCAATATAATGGACTAGTGTGATGTCTTGTGGAAGGGAAAGGTGATCAAGATCCCTATGGACTAAATTATGAGATAGTGTTGGGGAGTTGATATACCCCTGAGGAAGATAAACTGAGTCAAGTCTGGGAATTGATTGAGGGGTCATGACTCTGTATTCTGGTGATTCAATCTAGACTGCTGTTCATGTGACCTAGAATTGTTCTATCTGTTTAGATCAAATAAATAGTTAGATTCCCATGTATTTTGCTCCTAGGAACACTATGCCTAAGTAGCCAGTGCCATAATGCCACATGAATCAGAGTATTCTGATTACTGTTTTGACTCTGTTGTCCATTATGGTAACCATGCCTACCTTGTCTTTGTCAATTAACTGCTGCCACTTGGCCCCTACTTCCACGAGGTCCAGTCAGCCCCATCGTATGTAAGTGTCTTAGTTCAATTAGGGCAGTTCCCACTGTCAAATCCAGCTTACATAAAATAGCGATCACAGCAGTCTTCAAGGATGCTGAGGCTCCCTTCACAAATTTGTTCCTCACCATAATGGTAAAAGGTGTTTCCTCTGGGTTCTCCATTTCTGGGTCTAGGGGTCTAATCTGATAAATCCACTCTAACAGGCCAATTTCCCTAAGCTTCTTGATACCCTCTTCTACATTATGCAAAGGCAGGTCTGGTACTTCAACTTCACTTAAGGTAGGCCACTGCATGCATAATCCATGCTTCAGTAAGCCAACCAAATAAACAATTAGATCCTTTCCTAACCTCTCGAGCTGAATCATTGAATCTGTACTTAGTGGGCCTAAATCAATAAACTCAGACTGATCCTGTTACATTCCTTGCACCATTATTTCACACCCTCAGTAGCCACTTTTACACATACTGTCCAGGTTTCTGTCTGTACATGTTAGCAAAATCAAGTAGGTCTTTTCAGGTGTAGCATACCACTTCCTCAGTCACACTTTGTATTTTACCTTTTGGGGCTCGCTTAGACTTAATTTAGTTATAGGTGTATCAGCAACAATGGGTGGTTGGGGCAGTTCCTGAGAACATTCAGCAATGTCTTCCATGGCATCTACCTCAGGCAGTGACCCAGCAGGAAAAGTTGGGTTAATTCCATCAAATGTAGGTGGAAAGGATAATGGTTTTATAGTAACCTTTTCAGATAAGAGCATTCAACAGAATTTACAGGCTCCATATCCTCATCTTCCTGCAAATATGTTCCATTCCAGGTTTCAGGATCCCATTTTTTTCCCAATCAGTGCCCTCACTTTAACTTCAGACACTCTTCTGGGTTGGCAATTCAATTGGCGTTGTAATTTAGCCACCCTTACAGTAAGACTCTGAGTTTGTTTTTTGGCAATATCAGCTCTGCTGCTAGAAGAAATAAGGCTTTCTTTCAGAGCACAACTGGGAACATTGAGGTCTATTATGTGGTGCTTGAGCTGTGACTCAGCAGCCCTAAACTCATCTCGCACTTTCACCACTTTGTCTAGCATAAGTAAGACCAACCAGCCAGCTTCCTTATACTCATGCTGACAAAATTGCAGAAACATATCAAACATGTGATCACCCAGAGCCTCACTTCTCAAAACTACTTGATCTATTGGTGATGATATTTTGCCACCTCATGCCATGGATTAGCAGGGCTCTCCTTCTTAATGGAGGCAGGGTCACCAATGTCTTTATGATTAATCAAATTGGATAACCAAAACAGAATCAGTGAGAACTAACTTAGGAAATCCATCTTTATGATTTTTGTCTCTTTAAAACCACTCCTGGTACCAAATGTGTTAGGCTGGGTTCTCTAAAGAAGCAAAACCAGTAAAATTTATGTATATACAGAGAGAGGAATTTATCTTAGGAAAATGGCCCACACACTTATAGAAGCTAGCAAGTCCCAACTTCCTGGATCAAACATCAAGTTGGAGTCTTTTTCTGAGTCACACAGCTACAGGGCCTGATGAGCTCAAGGTTGACAGGCAGTGTACTGGCTGTTGACTCCGATGGATGATGAATCCAATATCACCAGGTGAAATGGTGGATTGTTTGCTCACAGACAGTTGTAGGCAGCACAACAAGGTCTAGATCCACTGAAGAGTTCGTTTTTTTCCCAGGATGTTCATATATATATTGGAAGCAGGCTACACCTGTAGGGAAACTCCCTTTAAATGGATTGGCTGCTCAAAACATATGCATCTGATCTCATCACAGGAATAACCAAATCACAACTGCTTAAACCACTCAGAATCGTGATCTAGCCAAGTTGACACACAACCCCAACTATCAAACCCTTTATTTTAAAAAATATATTATTATTATTATTATTTTTGGCTTTAACAAATAGAAATTTATTTTTCACAATTTAGGAGGCTGGAAGTCCAAATTCAGGGCTCTGGATCTAGGGGAAGGCTTTCTCTGTTGGTTCTGGGGGAAAGTCCGCATCTCTCAGTTTCTTGGTGATCTTCATGTGGTGTGGCATCCATCTTCCCCTGTGTCTGCTTGATTGCTTGCTATGTCCTTGCATGCAATTCTCACAGAGATGGGTGCTACTAATCATGTGGGCAGCAGAGAGAGGGCCCCCCACCCTTTAGAATCAAAAAGGAAAAGGGCAAAGTAAGAGGAAAAAAGGAAGGAAAAGAAGGTGAAAAGAAAAGAGGGGATAGGGAAAAACTAAAGAGAAAGAATAAAGAAAAAAAAGCAGCACAACACTGGCAGTAGGGCAAGTTTGATTGGCAACTAGGTGGATGGAGTTGCCACACCTCTGATCACTGGGAGGTTGTGCTAAGCAAGTGGGGAGGTCATAACTTTCTGGACACCAATCACCAGTGTGGGTGCTGGTGCAGTCCTGACCAAGTGGAACCTGTTATCTGGATCCTGCTCTAATAGGATCACTGTTTGCAATAATTCAAAATAGCCATGCTCTGCTGATTGGCAGTTTACCACTCCTTGTTCACTATTTTAATTCAGTTTCTTCCATTCATCCATATTTGATCTATTTCTTCATCCTTTGCTTTGAAGATTGGGTTCCAGGCTTGTTACACATAGCCACTTCACTTGTTTTTTCAAGTCTTTGTCATAGACGATCTGGATAGTGTAGATGCCTGGTTTGTCATCTTGGATCCTCCTCCAAATCTAGTTATTTTTATTAACTTTCTTTTTGTAAGATGAAAGATGAAATCTTTTATTTATCCATGGTCATTCAGAAAACTCAAACATATTTTACATAT
>NW_006921591.1:20526260-20536448 GCF_000298275.1 Orycteropus afer afer
CTTGGGTTTCCGGTGTGGTATCACTACGGAAGTAGATTGCCCAATCTTCCTTCTGACTCATTAGCAGTCAAATGCTTGGGCACTATGCCAGCAGAGCTCATCTATGCATATATATATATATATGTCAATGTTGAGAAAAAGCAATATTAAGAAGCATCATCAGAATAGATTGGTCACAAGAACAAGGAATAATTTTTGTTTGGATTGTGTAATGACATTAAAATATTTAAAGTAAAGTTCTGTCTATAAGCATATAATAACAGTAATCATTAATTATATTAGTCCTTCCTGAAACAAAGTCTTTGTTGGTTTATTTAAAATCATCTTGTTGTTAGTTGCTGTCCAGTTCATTCTGACTCATGGTGAGCCCATATGAGAACTTTTCTCTATACGGTTTTCTTTTGGAGGTAGATTTCCAGACCTTTCTCGTGAGGAGCCTCTTGGTGTGTTTGAACTGTCAGTCTTTCACCTGGTAGTCAAGTGCTTAATCATTTGTGCCACACAGGGACTCCAAAATATGATCTAGGAGCTTAATAAAATGCACCATAAAAGCAAAAAAGTTTTCTTGATAATTGAAAGTTTGTGTACAGGTGAAGCAATATAAAACTCTTATATTTTCAGAGTATACATCAGGCAAATTAATTACATATTTCCTCACTTGGAGCAGATTGTATGCTCCAAGGTCATACTTTTCCATTAGCTCTCAGACCTCTCCTTTTTATCATAAATTAAGTTTTTAAAAATTTATTGTTATTATTTTCCCACTATCTGTATGTATTTAAATATGCTTATATAATATTCAGTAACAATAATATTAAAAGTTTTAAATTTCAATATTAAATATCATTAGTCTTATTAACATAAGACAGGGGATCTAATATCTAATATATTAGTTTTATGATTTACATTTTCTAAACCAAATAGCACAAGAGCTCCCATAGAATTTAAGAAACTTTATCATCTGACTTACAACTTTTATCCTAGTAGGTGTTAGAGCTGTCGACCTGGAGTATATGATCAGCATAGTGTGTGCACATAATGACACAGTCTACGATCAATGCAAAAGAATTGAAAAACTCCCTTCCAGGAGGAATGTGAAGTATTTTGAGCTTACCAGTCCCCATTTTAAATGGAACAAACACAGAAAGGATTTCTTCTGCAGCTGAAAGACAGATCTATGGAAGCTCAGGAAAAGGCAGTAATTTTCTTCTGAAAAATCACAGACAATAAACCAAGACTGAAAGTTCATTTGACAAAACTTGGAAATTAAAACAGTCTTTCAGGAGAAAATGGGCGTATCAGTCATAGATATGGTAACTTGGACACCAAAGTTTAAAAAAAAAAAAAAAAAACTCAATGTGACCTCAATGAGAACAGTCAGAGCTCTATCAACCATATGAGAATCACCCATGAGGTGGGACCATCTGAAGACCAACCAGAGCACAAAACAACTCAAGAAAGTGTGCTTTTTGATTCAGATGTCTGAAAGCACTGCACCACTGAGGCTTGTCAAGGCAATTTTTGTGGGAAATTCAGATTATCAAAGAATAAAACAAAGGCCCCTAGCAGGGGCTGAAACCACTAAAGCCAAAGATGAAGAAATTGGAGATTTTTACCAGTTTCTGCAGTCTGAAATTGAGCAAACATGCAATCAAAATGCACTGATAAATACTGGTGATTGAAGTGGTACCAGATATCACATGATAGAATTTTGAAAGACCAATGAATTATTCATTGCAGAGAGCTTTTTTCAACAAAATAAATGGTGACTATACATGTATACCTCATCAGATGGAATACATAAGAATCAATCCAACTACATCCATACAAAGAGGCAATGGAGAAGCTCACTATCAACAATCAGAACAAGGCCACTGGCTGACTGTGGGACAGACTATCAATTGCTCATATACAATTTCAAGTTGAAGCTGAAGAAAATTTAAACAAGTCCATGAGACCCAAAATATGACCTTGAATATATCCCACCTGAATTTAGATACCATTTCAGGAAAAGATTTGCTACATTGAACACCAGTGACTGAAGACCAGAGCTGTGGTATGACATCAAGGACATCATGCATGAAGAAAGCAAAAGGTAATCAAGAAGACAAGGAAGAAAAAAGACCAAAATGGATGTCAGACAAGACTCTGAAACTTACTATTGAAAGTAGAGTAGCAAAATCTAATGGAAGCAATGATGAAGTCAAAGAGCTGAACAGAAAATTTCAAAAGGTGGCTTGAAAAGACAAAGTAAAGTATTATAATGAAATACGCAATGACCTGGAATTAGAAAGCCAAAAGGTAAGAACACACCAGGCATCTCTCAAGCTAAAGGAACTGAAGAAAAAATTCAAGCCTCAAGTTGCAATATTGGAAGATTCTATGGGCAAAATGGTGGTGTAGTGCCTAAGGCACTTCACTGCTAACCAGAAGGCTGGCGGTTCAAACCCACCAGACACTCCTCGGAAGGAAGGTTGGGCAATGTACTTCGGTAGTGATACTGCCTTGAAAACCCAAGGAAGAGTCGCTATGAGTCAGGTCCAACTTGATGGCACATAACAACAACAACATGGGCAAAATATTGAATGATACAGGAAGCATCAAAAGAAGATGGGAGGAATACACAATACAGTGGTACAAAAAAGAATTGGTTGATGTTTAACCATTTCTAGAGGTAGCATATCATCAAGAACTGATGGTATTGGAGGAAGAAGTCTAAGCTATACTGAAGGAATTGGCAAAGAACAAGGCTCCAAGAACTGACAGAACACCAGTTGAGATATTTCAGCAAATGGATGCAATACTGGAAGTGCTCACTCATTTATGCCAAGAAATTTGGAAGACAAATCCCTGACCAAATGACTAGAAGAGATTCATATTTGTGCCCATCCCAAAGAAAAGTGATCCAATATTGTTGTTGTTATGTGCCGTGGAGCCAGACCGACTCATAGCGACCCCTCCTTGGGTTTCCAAGGTGGTATCACTACGGAAGTAGATTGCCCAGCCTTCCTTCCAAAGAGTGGCTGGTGGGTTTGAACCGCCAGCTTCCTGGTTAGTTGTCGAGTGCCTTAGGCACTACGCTACCAGAGCTACATCGTTAATGTCACATGCAAGTAAAATTTTGCTGAAAATAATTAAAAAATGGTTGCTGCAAAGTATAAACATGAAACTGTCAGAAATTCCAGCTGGATTCTGTAGAGGACATGGAATGAGGGATATCACTGCTGATGTTAGATGTGTCTTGGCTGAAAGCAGAGAACACCAGGGAGAAATTTACCTGTATTTTATTTACTACGCAAAGAAATTTGTGTGGATCATAACAAATTATGGATATATTTCAAAGAATGGGAATTCTGGAACACTTAGTTGTGCTCATGAAGAACCTGTACATAGACCAAGAAGCTGTCATTTGAACAGAACAAGGGAATACTGCCTGATTTTAAATCAGGAAAGAGTGTGTCAAGGTTATATCCTTTCACCATACTCATTCAATCAGTATGGTGAACAAATAATCCAAGAAGCTAGACTATATGAAGAAGAACATTGTTGTAGTTGTTATGTGCCGTCGAGTCAGCCCTGACTCATAGCGACCCCTCCTTGGGTTTCCGAGGCAGTATCACTAAGGAAGTAGGATTGCCCAACCTTCCTTCCGAGGAGTGCCTGGTGGGTTTGAACCGCCAGCCTTCTGGTTAGCAGTGAAGTGTCTTAGCCACTATGAAGAAGAACATAGCAGACATCAAAATTGGAGGAAGACTTATTAACAACCTGTGATATGCTGACGACAACCTTGCTTGCTGAAAGAGAAGAGGATTTGAAGCACTTACTGATAAAGATCAAAGATGTATGTATTACACCTCAACTTAAAGAAAACAAAAATCGTCATAACTGCAACATCATGATAAATGACAAAAAGATTGAAGTCGTCAAGGATTTCATTTTACTTGGATCCACAATCAACATCCATGGGAACAGCACTCAAGAAATCAAAGGACACATTGCAGTTGGCAAATCTGCTGCAAAAGACTTCTTTGAAGTATTAAAGAGCAAAGATGTCACTTTAAGGACTAAGATGATATTTTCAATCACCTCATATGCATTTCACAGCTGGACAATGAATAAAGAAGGTAGAAGAAGAATTGATGCATTTGAATTATGGTGTTGGTGAAGAATTTTGAAAAGAACAAACAGATCTGTCTTGGAGGAAGCATAGCCAGAATCCTTCTTGGAAGCACGGATGGCAAGATTTTGTCTCTGGCATGTTGGTCATGTTGTCAGGAGGGACCAGTCCTTAGAGAAGGATATCATGCTTGGCAAAGTAGAAGGCCAGGAAAAAAGAGGGAGTCCTTTCACTGGATGGATTGACACAGTAGGTACAATAATGGTCTCGAGGACAGCAATGATTATGAGTATGGTGCACGTCTTGACAGTGTTTCATTCTGTTGTACGTAACATCACTATAAGTCAGACTCAAGGTACCTAAGGGCAATGACAGAGGCAGGCAGGAAGCTGAGTCTATTACCTTGCCAGTGAAGGAAATACTAACAGTGAAGAAACTCACTAAATAGTCCACTGAGAAAGAAAAATAAAAAAGTTGGCATCAAGTCAACTCAGACTCATGGTGACCCTATGCGTGGCAGAGTAGAACTGTGCTCCATAGAATTTTTAATGGCTAATTTTCTGAAAGTAGATTTCCAGGTCTTTTTTACAAGGTGCCTTTGTATGAACTCAAACAATGAAGTCATGGAGCCTTTCAGTTAGCACCAGAACTCTTAACCCTTTGCACCAGCCAGGGACTCCCCATAGTCAGCAGTATTTACTTTTTACATATCTATATCTTCCACAAACATATCAATTGGTATTCTGTCAAATCCTGGAGCCTTATTTTTCACTGGAAGCACTCACTTGTCTAGGCCAAGAAATTTGGAAGACAGCTACCTTGTCAAATCATTGGAAGAGATTCATTTTTGTGTCCATTTGTGAGAAACATGATTCAACAGAATGTGGAAATTATTGAACAATATCAGTAATATCACATGCATGTAAAGTTTTGCTGAAGATAATGTAAAAATGGTTGCAGGAGCACATCAGCAGGGAACTGCCAGAAATTCAAGCCAGATTCGGAAGAGGACATTGATTAGAGGATATTATTTCTGATGTCAGATGAGTATAGGCTGAGAGCAGAGACTACCAGAAGGATGTTTACCAGTGTTTTATTGACTATGCAAAGGCATTCAACTGTGTGGGTCATAACAAATTATGGATAATATTTCAAATAACATGAATTCCAGAGTACTTAATTGTGCTCATGTGGAACCTGTAAATAGACTAAGAGGCAGTCATTCGAGTAGAACAAGTGGATAATGGATAGTTTAAAATCAGGAAAGGTGTGTGTCAAGGTTGTATCCTTTCCACGTACTTTTTCAGTCTGTATGCTAAGCAAATTATCCAAGAAGCTAGACTACATGAAGAACATGAAAGGGATCAAAATTGGAGGAAGACTCATTAAGAACCTGTGATATGCAGATGACATAGTCTTGCTTGCTGAAAGTGAAGAGAACTTGAGACATTATTGATGAAATTAAAAGACTACAGCCTTCAGAATTGATCACACCTCAACACATTCTCTTTGTTGATTAAATGCTGCTACTTGGCCTCTATCACCAGTTAGTCCCATTCTAGTTAAGGATCTTAATTATGTTGGGCAGTTCCCACTATCAAATCTGGCATACATAAAATGGCAATCACAGCAGTCTTCAAGGATGCTAGGGCTCCCTTCGCATATTTGTTCCTCATTGTTGTGATAAAAGATGTGTCCTCTGGGCACTCCATGTGTGGGTCTATAGGTCTAATCTGTTAAATCCAATCTAACATGCCAATTCCCTAAGCCTTTGGATACCTTCTTCTACAGTATACCAAGGCAAGTCTGGTACTTTAGCTTGAGTTAGTGTAGGCCACTGCATAATTTATGCTTCAGTAAACCAACCAAATAAACTATTAGATCCTTTCCTTACCTTTAAAGCTGAAACACCAAATGAAGAATCTGTGCTTAGAGGGCCCAAATCCAGACTGATCCAACTTTACATTCCTAGTACCATTATCTCACACCCTTAATAGTCATTCCCACAAATACTGTCCAGGTTTCTGTTTGTACGTATAAGAAAAATCAAGCAATTTTTTTGGAGAGTAGCATACCTTTTCCTGGGTCACACTATGTACTTCATCTTTTGGGGCTTGCTTGTCTAGAAGCAACAATGGATGGTAGGGGTGTTCCTGGGAACATTCAACAATGTCTTATTGGGCATCTGCCTCAGAAAATGCCCCAGACACTGCCCCACATGCCACCCCAGGTGATACCATAGACAATGATTCATCAAGCATAGATGGGTTAATCTCGTCAGATGTGGATAAGAGGGTTGGTTCTGCTAGTAAGAGTGTTTCAATGGAATTTAGAGGCTTAGTGTCCCCAGCTTCCTGATGATCTGCACATATGTCCCCATCCCTCATTTTAGGTTCCTATTTCTTCCCAATCAATGCCCTCACTTTAACTTCACACACCATTTGAGGTTGGGAATTTAAGTTGCCATCCTTATGATAAGACTCTGGGTTTGCTTTTGCAATATGAGCTCTGTACAACTATAAGAAATAAGGTTTTATTTTGGGGCACAAGTGGAAACATATAGGTCTTTTATGCAACACTTGAGATGTGACTCCAAAGCCCAAACTAAGCTTATATCTTTCTTTCACCACTATGTCTAGTGTAGCAAGACCAACTAACAAGCTTCTGTATACTTCTCATTCTTACAAAATTGCAGAAAAATATCAAATATATGATCACCCAGAGCCTGGCTTCTCACCAATACTTGATCTATTGGTGATGATATTATAGGAATTGCAGAAGAAGATTAGAGAGAGAAAGGGACAGAAAGAAGAAAGAATAGAAGAAATAATGACAGAATATTTCCCCAATATAACCAAGGACATGAATCTACAAACTAAAGAAATTCAAAGAACCCCAACTAGGATAAGACCTAAGAGATCTACACTAAGACACATCATAGTTAAAACCACAAAAACCAAACTCACTGCTGTCAAGTTGAATCTGACTCACAGAGACCCCTCCTTAGGTTTCTGAGGCAGTATCTCTATGGAAGTAGATTGCCCAGTCTTCCTTCTGAGGAGTAGCTGGTGTGTTTGAACTGTCAGCCTTCTGGTTAGTAGTCAAATGTCTTAGGCACTATGCCACCAGAGCTCCCACATCATAGTTAGTCTCTCAAACAGTGAACAAAAAGAGAGAATCCTGAAAGCACTGAGAGAGAATCAAACAGTCATATACAAAGTCTTCCAATAAGATAAAATGTTGATTTCTTCTTAGAAACATTGGAAACTGAGTTCCGGTAAGATGGCAGAATAGGCAGAAAGACTGCACAGACCCTCTTCAACAAAGAAAAGGGGAACCAATTAACACAGATACAGAAGATAATCCTGGACCCCTGAGCCTTGAAAGGAAGGATAGAGAAGTGGATTAAATTCCATCTAGCAGAAGAATTTGCATGAAAAGACCAAAAACAGAGACTTACGGAGCTGCAATCTGACAGCGATCCTGACGACACAGACAGCTTGGATATTGCCAAGTGGTGGTAGGACCTAAGAGTTAACCTAAAAATCAGCCCTGCTAGCCAGGGACTGCACAGAGGACTACTCTGGTGGCTGGGGAATAAAAAGGGAGGCAGTGAAGAGGACAGTGGGGTGAACTGTGCACTTTTGTCTGTCCAGAGGGCATAGCCATTTTGAATCTTTACAAGCGGCTTGACCATTTTGGATATTTAAAGTGACAACGTTATTCCAGATTCCAGAGACCTAAGACCAGGCTCCACTTGCCAGTAATCCCAAGAACATTCTGACCTGGACAACAGGAAAGGTGTGACATTCCCCTTGTTACTTTTATACCCCACACCCGCTTGGTGAACAGAGGTGTAGCCATCCCCCACCCCACCCACCTTCTGGGCCCACAGGAACTCCATCCCAGTCTGTGTGCTTTGACAGAGTCTGGGTGCCCTGCTCTGCCCTCCTCCATTTTTTTGTTTTTTCTTTCATTTTTCTGTTTTTTAGTTTGCTTGTTTTTGTCTGTTTTAAGCCTACTACTATTAATACTTTTGTCCTTTATACTATTATTCTTTATTCTTCCCCTCCCAGGTCCTAGTTTTAGTCAAAATCTATTAAATGAGGAAGAGAATGTTTGTTTAATAAATGTTGCTGGCAAAACTGGAGATCCATTTGCAGGAAAATGAAACAAGAGCTATACCTCACACCATATACAAAAATGAACTCCAGATGGATCAAAGACTTAAATGTGAAACCTAAAACTATAGAGTTCTTCAAGGAAAAACTAGGAGCAAATTTAGGGGCCCTAATATATGGCACAAATAGACTATCAATCATAACCCAAAATTCACAAACAGCAGAAGAGAAGCCAGATGATTGGGACTTCTAAAAATAAAATTTGTATGTGCTTCCAAAGACTTCTCCAAAAGAGTCAAAAGAGAACCTACAGATATTTGGCAATGACATATCTGACAATTAGTCTTAGTGACTGGTACACCATACAATCCTCAGCCTATATGACTATGAGACCAGAAGAACTAGATGGTGCCTGGCTACCACTGTCAACCCCTCGGAGTGGGATCTATGTAGGAGATCCTGGATAGAGAGGGAGAACAATGTGGAACAAAACTCAAAATCATTTGGAGAAAAAAAAAGGGGGGGGGGCCAGTTTTGCTGGTCTGATAGAGCATGGTGGAACCACTGAGACTATGGCCTCTATCCCCCCTTCTATACCTTCTACCAGTGTAGAGGAATCCAACTGATTTTTGGATGATGATCTTGTATCTTGCCAAGGTGATAAATCTTTCAATTAGTTCCATTAGAATAACACCTGAATAACAAAAAGACAAACAATCCAATTTAAAATGGGCAGAAGACATGAATAGAAACTTCACCAAGGAAGATATTCAAGTGGCCAACAAACAATATGAAGAAATGCTCACGATTATTAGCTATTAGAGAGATGCAAATCAAAACAACAATGAGATAACCATCTTTCCCCAGCACTAGTATCAAAGTTCAACAAGACAGAAAATAACAAAATCTGGCGAAGATGTGGAGAGATTGGGACTCTCATACACTGCTGCTGGGACTGTAAAATGGTACAACCACTGTGGAAAGAAGTGTATGGTGATTCCTTAAAAAGTTGGAATTAGAAATACCATTTGACCCAGCCATTCCATTACTAGGTATATATCCTAAAGAAGTGAGAACCATGACAAGAACAGACATATGCACACCCATGTTCATCGCAGCACTATTTACAATAGCCAAAAGATGGAAACAACCTAGGTGTCCATCAACTGAGGAATGGATATCCAAACTATGGGACATACATACAATGGAATATTATGCAATGCTAAAGAATAAGTAGAATCTGCAAAACACTGCATAATGTGGATGAACTTGGAGGACATTATGCTGAGTGAAATAAGTCAATCACAAAAGGACAAATATTGTATTAGTCTGTTATTGTAAAAGTCAGGGAAATGTTTATCTGTGGAAGGAAATTTTCTTTGTTGGTTACCAGGGGTGGGAGGGGAGGGGAGGGAACACTGTTAGATTGGTAGAGATAAGTATTGATTTGGGTGAAGAGAAGGACAATGTACCAAATGTGAGTGATCAGCATGGTGGCATTGAGGAAGAGAAAGACATAGAGAGGTACATGGGAGGTACAGACAGCAAAAATGAACCCTTTTGTACATAGAGTACTGCATTGTCAGTGAAGGCAAACATGGGTATAGGGTGGATAGATGGCTGGACAGGTTGAACTAGTAGGTATGTCTATGAAGCGGGGAGTGTACCCAAGACCATGTATAGTATTGGCAGACAGTGGTGCTACAAGTTTATTTGTATGATCTGAATTTCCAGGTGTATAGTAGACCTGACAAGGGGCAAGGTTGTAGTCACTTCTTGGTCACAGCCAGCTGCCCAGAGGGTCTGGGTAGTTGAAACTTTGGCCTCGGGACTTTAGTCACAGGGGACATCAAGTTCAATTGGCATAACATACTACATAAAACATTGTTCCACCTCCTACTTTGGTGAGTAGTGACTGGGATCTTAAAAGCTTGCAAGCAGCCATCTAGA
>NW_006921591.1:20537218-20539666 GCF_000298275.1 Orycteropus afer afer
CAAAAAAAGAAACTTTGGAAACCAGAAGGCAATGGAATGTGCAATTGGCACAACATGGTATACAAATATATTGTTCTACATCTTACTTCAGTGAGTTGCAACTGTAGTCTTCAAAACTTGTGAGTGGCCATATGAGGTGTAATTATTTGTTTCTCCTCATCAGGAACAAAGAAGGGTGAAGAAAATCAAAAGATGCATGGAAACAATTAGTCTAAAGACTAATGGACCATGAGAACCTCAGCCTATATGACCCTGAACCAGAAGAACTAGATGGTGCCCAGCTACCAATGCCAACTCCTTGCAAGGGATCACAATTGGAGATGCTGGATAGAGTGGGAGAAAATGTGGGACAAAACTCAATATCATAAAAAAAAGACCAGGTTTACTGGTCTGATGGAGACTGGTGAAACCCCCGAGACTATTGCACCAAATCACCCTTTTGGCATGGAATTGAACTCATTCAAAATGGCTTCACTCTCAGGCAAACAATAGATAGGCCTATGAGCTGAACACCTACAGCAGGGAGTTGCACTCCTTAGAACAACCAACCATGGGAGATCAGAAGAGAAGCATTTGCACAGGGAGAAATGCAGGGAGGCAGGAAAGCATAGGCAAGAAGGACTTAAGGAGTTAACCACAGGGAGGAAGTGGGAAGAGAGCTGTTATACTGCGGGAAATGTAACCAGTGTCACAAAACAAAATATGTAAGAACCGTTAAATGTAAAATGAATCTGCTTTGTAAAATTTCATCCAAATAAATAAAGTACTGAAAGAAAAAAAAAAAAACCTGTCACCAAAGAATATTGTACTCAGCAAAACTATCTTTCAAGAATGAGGGTGTCCCCACTATTAGGTATATAGCCTAATGAAGTGAGAGCTGGAACATGAATGTATATATATGTACACCTATGTTCATCATAGCACTATTCACAATAGCAAAGAGATAGGAACCTAAGTGCCCATCAACAGATTAATGGATAACCAAACTATGGTACATATACAAAATGGAATATTATGCAACACTAAGGAATATTGAAGAATCCATGAAACACTTCATAATGTAGATGAACTTGGAGGACATTATGTTGAGTGAATTAAGTCAATCACAGAAGGACAAATATATGAGTCCACTATTATTAAAAGGCAACGAAATTTTATACATGCAAGGAAACTTTCTTTGTTGGTTACCAGAAATGGGAAAGGAAGATAGGGAAAATTGCTAGCTGGGTAAAAGACACATATTGATTTAGGTGGAGTGAAAGGTGATATACCAAAAGCAGACTACCAGCACACTATCACCAAGGAAAAGGAAGACATGGACAGGTGCACAAGAAGTACAGCTATTTACGTAGTATTACAAAGGTAAATACTACTACATATACAATTCTGCATAATCAATAATAACAAACATTAATCTGTGGGTGGACACATAGGTACACAGTCAAGATGATCAAGTACGGGTAGGCAAATGGCAATATACCAATGACCATATATAGGTTTGACAGATGATATTTCTGTATATGTATTTGTATGTGCTAAATAATGTCCATATGTATAATAAAACAAAAAGGAGAAAGTTATGATAGCTTCTGAGTCACAACTAACTACCTTGAAGGAGTGACTCACTGGTTCTGTGGGATCAGAACCATGGTCAAAATGGACATCAAGCTCAATTATTATAATGTACTACACAAAAACATTGCTCTACATCCTATTTTGGTGAGTGGCAACTGGGGTCATAAAAGCTTTTGAATGGGAGGATTCCAAGATGGTGGAATAGGCAGAAAGACTGCACAGACTCTCTTCAACAAAGAAAAAGGGAACCAATTAACACAGACACAGAAGATAATCCTGGATCTCTGAGCCTTGAAGGGAATGATATAGAAGTGGATAAACCCCAACTAGCAGAAGAATTTGGATGAAAATACCAAAAAAGAAGACATATGGAACTGCGGTCTGGCAGTGATCCTGAGCAATCCTGACTGCACAGAAAGCTTGGAGATTGCCGAGTGGTGATAGGACCTAAGAATTAACCTAAAAATCAGCCCTATTAGTAAGGGACTTCATGGAGGACTGCTCTGGTGGCTGGGGAATAAAACACGAAGCAGTGGGAAAGAGAAAGGCGGGCTGAGCTGTGGACTTTTGCCTGTTCGGAGGGTGCCGCTGTTTTGAATGTTTACAAGCAGCTTGACCATTTTGGATATTTAAAGAGACAGTCCTCTCTCAGATTCCAGGACTTAAGAACAGGTTCTGCTTGCCAGCAACCCCAAGGACACTCCAGACCTGCACGACTGAAAAGGTGCAGCATTCCTCTTGTTACTCTTATACCCCACACTGGCTTGGTGAAAGAAGGTGTGGCCATCCCCCACTCCCACCCACCTCCTGGGCCCACAGGAACTCCATCCCAGTCTGTGTGCTCAGATGGAGCCTGGGTGCCCTGCCCTCTCC
>NW_006921591.1:20539766-20540408 GCF_000298275.1 Orycteropus afer afer
AAACTACTATTATTATTAATACTTTTGTCCTTTTTACTATTATTCTTTATTCTTCCCCTCCCAGGTCCTAGTTTTCAGCTTTTTTTCTTTTCCCTGTTCCTGGTTGAAAAAAAAAATCTTTTAATTTTTTCCCCCTTTTTTCTCATGGTTAACCCCATTCCTTCTTTTTCTTTTTGCATTTTCCCCATTTTTTTCTTCATTACTCTCCTTCTCTAACTTTTTTCTCTTAGTGCCCTATCCCCAGACATTACAGGTTTTCTTGTTTTTTTCTTCTTCTTTTTTCCTTTTTTTGATTACTGTTCCTGTATGATTACATGGTGTATTTTTTGTCCATGTGCTTTTAGTTTTTTGAGGGTTATTTGATTGTAATTTTTGTCTATCTGAGTGGGAGACATCAAAAGTCCCCATAAGACACAACTACACCCACACCTCCTGCAACTTCATTTACTGAGTGAGAGCTACCACTTCCTTTTCCACCAATGGGTCAATGATAAAAAACCACCAAGAAGAGCCTGAATCACCCTTGGTTGCTCTTCACAAACAGTTAACAGAGCTCTAAATTCAACAATGCCATGATGTTTCAGAGACAACAGACCATCACAGTCCACACAAGGGACTTATCTGTAGAATTTATAGAAAACT
>NW_006921591.1:20541358-20549266 GCF_000298275.1 Orycteropus afer afer
ACAAAAGGACAAATATTGTATTAGTCTGTTATTGTAAAAGTCAAGGAAATGTTTATCTATTCAAGGAAATTTTCTTTGTTGGTTACCAGGGGTGGGAGGGGAAAGGAGAGAACACTGTTAGATAGATAGACATAAGTATTGATTTGGGTGAAGCGAAGGGCAAGGTACCAAATGTGAGTGATCAATATGGTGGCATTGAGGAAGAGAAAGATATAGAGAGGTACATGGGAGGTACTGACAACAAAGATGAACCCTTTTACACATATAGTACTACATTGTCACTGAAGGCAAACATGGGTATACGGGTGGATAGATGGGTGGACAGGCTGAACTAGTAGGTATGTCTATGAAGTGGGCAGTGTACCCAAGAACATGTATAGGGTTGACAGACAATGTCCTATAACTTTATGTGTATGATTTGAATTCCTAGGGGTATAGTAGAGCTGACAAGGGGCAAGGTTGTAGTCCTAGGGGTATAGTAGAGCTGACAAGGGGCAAGGTTGTAGTCACTGCTTTGTCACAGCCAGCTACCCAGAGGGACAGAGTAGTTGAACCTGTGGCCTGGGACCATAGTCGCAGGGGACATCAAGCTCAATTGGCATAACATACTACACAAAACTTTGTTCTACCTCCTACTTTGACGAGTAGTGACTGGGATCTTAAAAGCTTGCAAGCTGTCATCTAGATGCAATGATGGGTCTCTCCTTGTCCAGAGCAAAGAAGAATGGAGAAAACTAAAAATTCATGGAAACAATTAGTCCTAGTGACTGGAACACCATCTGATCTGCAGCCTATACTACTATGAGACCAAAAGAACTAGATGGTGCCCAGCTACTACTGTGAACCACTTGGAAGGGGATCTATGTAGGATATCCTGGATAGAGAGGGAGAGCAATGTGGAACTCAAAATCATTTGGAGAAAAAAAAAAAAGGGTGGGGTACCAGGTTTGCTGGTCCAATAGAACCTGGTGGACCCACTGAGACTATGGACCATAGCTGCCCTTCAGGTCTGGAAATGCATACACCTGTGGCTTCCAGCAAAACAATAGACAGGCATATGAGTTGAACATGTACCTGAGGTAGATACACTCCTTGGAGAGAACAATCATGGGAGAAAGAAGGGCTGCTTATGCACAGGGAGACAGCTCAGGGGGCAGGAGTGCATGGGGGGATGGACACAGGGAAGAGGTAACTATTGGGAGGAAGAAGGAGGGGAGCTGTTGCATTGTGGTAAATTGTGGTCATTGTCATGAGACAAAGTGTATCTGAACTGCTGTGTGGAGAGTGAATTTGCTCTGTAAATTTTCACCCAAATCACAATTAAAAAAAAAAAAAATCTTTTGAATGGCCATCTAAGATGCAACTATTGGTCTCTTTTTGTCTGGGGAAAAGACACATGGAAAAAATTAGTCCAAGGGACTACTGGATCATGGAAACTCAGCCTACATGACGCAGACTAGAAGAACTATATGGTATCCAGCTACCACTGCCAACAAGTTGAAAAGGGATTAAAATGAGATATCCTGGATAGAGTGGGAGAAATATGTGGAACAAAACTCAAAATCATAAAAAAAGGACCAGGCTTACTGGTCTAATAGAGACTGTTGAAAGCCCCTAGACTATGGCTCCTAATCATCTTTTGGACCTGGAAGTTAACTGACTCCCATGGCTTTAACATTCAGCCAAAAAATAGACAGGACTATGAGGTGAACAGTTACACCAGGGGGTTCACTTCTTAGAACAGTTACACCAGGGGGGTACACCATGGGAGGTCAGAAAGGCAGCATTTGTACAGGGAGAAGTTTCAGAAGGCAGGAAAGCACAGGAAAGAAGGACACAGTGAAAAGCTAACCACTGGGAGGAAGTGGAAAGAGAGCTGTCCCACTGTGGGGATTGCAATCCATGTGAAGAAATAATATATGTATGAACTGTTGAATGGTAAATGAATATGCTCTGTAATCTTTCACCAAAATCATGATAAAGTACATATACATTAAAAGGGTGGAATGAAAACATTTCCAAACAGAAGCTGAGAGGATTCATATCCACAAGACTGTTGTTGTTGTAATATGCTGTCAAGTCGGCCCTGCCTCATAGCGACCCCTCCTTGGGTTTCCAAGGCGGTATCACTATGGAAGTAGATTGCCCAGCCTTCCTTCCAAGGAGTGATGGGTGGGTTTGAAAGGCCAGCCTTCTGGTTAGCAGTCAAATGCCTTAGGCACTATGCTACCAGAGCTCCATCCACAACACTAGCCATATAAAAAAATACAAGTGGGAGTTCTGTAAGTGGAAAAGAAATAACACTAGAGTTATAAATAAAAACAAAGATTTTTTATAGGAAAATGCAAAGAGAAGTAAGTTGTAGTTGTTTGTTGTTAGATGCCCTCGAGTTGGCTCTGACTCATAGCGACCTTGTATACAACAAAACAAAAAGTTCAAAGTGCCTCTAGAGCTGGCACTTTGAACTCAGACTTCTAGCCTCCTAAACTGTAAGAGAATAAATTCCTGTTTGTTGAAGCCACTTATTTGTGGTATTTCTGTTAGAGTGACACTAGAGAACCAAAACAGAATTTGGTACTGAGAGAGTAGGGTGATGCTGTCACAGATACCTAAAATGTGGAAACAGTAGTGGAGTGCATCCTTGACCCAAGATCCCTGCACTGAGATCCCAGCAGAGAGACCCAAGACAGATGGCAACAGCAAAGCCAAGAGACTGGATGAGAAAGCGACAGACTTACCAGCCCATGGAGTGAGACAGTTGGGTGCTTTTGGGGCAGGAAGATTCCTGACAGATTGTGTTGCTTTTAGACATTAATTGGCAGCAGCTAAGAGACCAAGGAAATGGGAAGCAGAGCTGCCTCAGCCTCAAAGGGTAGGACCATGCCTGTGGGAGTGGAACCACCACAGCCTCCTAGGTTTCAAAGAGTCAGACTTTCACTAACTTGGTTCTGGAGTATGGGGCTACTTGTTCATGAGGGCCAGTGGGATGGGGCCATATCTGCTGCCCCAAAGTGAGAGGGCAGGGCTGTCACGCCCAAGGGGCAGAGGAGTGGGGACTGCCAGGTCAAGGGGGTGAAGTTGCCACTCAGATGAACTAGGGGACTGGAGCTACACAGAGAAGGAAATGTGTATGGATGCCAAGTTGATGAGGGGTGGAACTGTGGTCGTTACGTGTCAACTTGGCTGGGCCTGGTTTTGAGTGGCTGGGCAGCTGGATATAGTTATTCCCCATGATGAGACTGGTAACCAGCTCCATGGTAGAATCTACTGGAGCAGCTGAGTTGTTGCCTGCTTCCAGTATATTAGGAGAAGCATTGGGAATGGTCTTGAGCTTTTTAGTACACTTGGACCCTGTATGAGCCAAGTCTTCATTCAGCAGCCTGCCATGTTGTCTGTCCATTTTGGGAGTATGCCATTTTGTTTGTTGATCTTGGGCTTGTCAGCCTCAGCATCCAGCAGTTGCTTGAGTTAAGAGATGCCTCCAGCTCCAGTGGGCTGGGAGCAAGGGTCAGAGCTTAAGCCCAAGAGTGAGGGGTTTTCATCCAGCCCCTAGTGCTGGCACTTTGAACTCGGACTTCTAGCCTCCTAAACTGTAAGAGAATACAGTTTACTAAAGCCTGTTTGCTAAAGCCACCCACTTGTATCTTCTGCTAGAGTTGCACTAGAGAACCAAAACAATGGTCTTCCTCTTTTTTACTGACCCTCTCCTTTACAAAGCATGATATTCTTCACTAAGAAATGGTCCCGTTTGACAACATGACCAAAGTAGGTGAAATGAAGTATGGCCATCCTCACTTCTAAGGAAACATTTTTGGTGCACTTCCTCCAGGACAGATTTGTTTGTTCATCTGGCAGTCCATGGTATTTTCAATATTGTTCACCAACACAATTCAAATGCAACAACCCTTCTGCAGCCCCTCTTATTCATTGTCCAATTTTCACATGCATATGAAGCTATAGAAAATACCATCGCTTGGGTTGTTGTTGTTGTTAGGTGCCGTTGAGTTGGCTCTGACTCATAGCAACCCTATGCACAACAGAATGACATCTTGGCCCTGTGCCATCCCCACAATCTTTGCTGTACCCAAGCCCATTGGTGCAGCCACTGTGTCAATCCATCTCACTGAGGGTCTTTCCCATTTTCACTGACCTTCCATTTCACCAAGCATGATATCCTTCTCCAGGAAATGATCTCTTCTGACAACATGACCAAAGTCAGTGAGATGAAGTTTGGCCATCCTCACTTCCAAGCACTATCCTAGCAGCACTTTTCCCAGGACAGATTTGTTCATTTTTCTGGCAGGCCATGGAATTTTCAGTAGTCTTCACCAAAAGCAATTGCCTCAATTCAAATGCACCAATTCTTCTTCGGTCTTCCTTATTTATTGTTCAACTTTCACATGCTGTCACATGCATGTCATGTCTTGGGTCAGGTGCATCTTAGTTTCAAAGTGACATCTTTTCTTTCTAACAATTTAAAAAGGTCTTTTGTAGCACATTTGCCCAATGCAATATGACGTATTGACTATTGCTTCCATGGGTGTTGATTGTGCATCCAAGTAAAATGAAATCCCTTCGTTTATCATGATGTTGCTTATGGGTCCACTTGTGAGGATTTTTGTTTTCTTTATGTTGAGATATAATCCATACTGCAGACTGTTGTCTTTAATCTTCATCAGTAAGTGCTTCAAGTCACCTTCACTTTCAGGAAGCAAAGTTGTATCATCTGTGTATTGCAGGTTATTGATGCTTCTTCCTCCAATTCTGATGCCATGTTCTTCTTCATATAGTCCAGCTTCTCAGATCATTTACTCAGCATACAGACTGAATAAGTAAGGTGAAAGGATACAACCTTGACGCACACCCTTCCAATTTTAAACCATGTAGTATCCCCTTGTTCTGTTCTAACGACAGCCTCTTGGTCTGTGTACAGGTACATCATGACACAATTAGTGTTCTGGAATTCTATTCTTCACAATATTATCCATAATTTGTTATGATCCATATAGTAAAATGTTTTTTCATAGTCAATGAAACACAAGTAAATGTCTTTCTGGTATTTTTTGCTTTCAGCCAAGATCCATCTGACATCACTGAGAATCACAGCCCAGCCAAGTTGACACAGAACCTTAACTATCACACTGTTTAAACACTTCCAAAATAGGGAGAAGGAAGGAATACTTTCTAATTCATTCTACAAAACAAATATAACCCTGATACAAAAACCATACAAAGACATCACAAAGAAAGAAAACTATAGGCCAATATTTCTTAGGAATACATTGTTGTTGTTGTTAGGTGCTGTCGAGTTGTCTCCAACTCGTAGTGACCCTATGTACAAAAGAATGAAACACTGCCTGGTCCTGTGCCAGCCCCATGATCCTTGCTATACCTGAGCTGATCATTATAGCCACTGTGTCAATTCATCTTGTTGAGGGCCTTCCAGTTTTTGTTGACCCTCCACTTTTCCAAGCATGATATCCTTCTCCAGGGAATGGTTCCTTCTGACAACATAACCAAAGTAGGTGAGATGAAGTCTGGCCATTCTCACTTCCAAGGAGTATTCTGGCTGCACTTCTTCCAGGACAGATTTTTTAGTTCTTTTAGCAGCCCATGGTACTTTAAGCATTCTTTGTCACCACCACAACTCAAAAGCATCAATTTTTCTTTGGTTTTCCTTATTCATTGTCCAGCTCTTACTTGCATATGAGGTGATTGAAAATACCATGGCTTGTGTCAGGCACACCTTCATCTTCAAGAGATAACTTTGCTCTTCAGCACTTGAAAGAGGTCTTTGCAGCAGATTTGCTCAATGCTATGCATTGCCTGATATCTTGACTGCTGCTTCCATTGGTGTTGATTGTAGAACCAAGTAATATGAAGTCTTTGACAACTTCAATCTTCTCTCCATTTATTGTGATGTTGCTTATTGGTCCAGTTGTGAGGATTTTTGTTTTCTTTATGTTGAGGTGTAATCTATACTGCAGACTTTAGTCTTCGATCTTCATCAGTAAGTCCTTCAAGTCATCCTCACTTCAGCAAGCAAAGTTGTGTCATTGGCATATTGCAGATTGTTATTGAATCTTCCTCCAAACCGGATGCCACGTTCTTCTTCATATAGTCCAGCTTCCCAGATTATTTGCTCAACATACAGACTGAATAAGTATGGTGAAACGATACAATCCTGACATAATCCCTTCTTGATTTTAAACCATGCAGTGTCCTCTTGTTCTGCTTGAATGACAGCCTCCTGATCTATATACAGGTTCCTCATGAGTATAATTAAGTGTTCTGGAATTCCCATTCTTCTCAATGTTATCCACAATTTGTTATGATCCACACAATTAAGTCCTTTTGCATAATCAATGAAACACAAGTAAACATCTTTCTGGTATTCTTTGCTTTCAGCCAAGATCCATCTGACATCAGCAATGATATCACTCATTCCACGTCCTCTTCTGAATCCAGCTTGCATTTCTGGAAGTTCTATGTCAACATGCTGCTGTAACCATTTTTGAATTATCTTCAGTAAAATTTTATTTGCATGTGATATTAATGATATTGTTCAATAATATCCACATTCTGTGGGATCACCTTTCTTTGGAATGGGCACAAATATGGATCTCTTCCAGTCAGTTGGCCAGATAGCTGTCTTGAAATTTCTTGGCATAGCCAGTTTTTGCCACCAGCGGGACATCCATTTGTTGAAACATCTCAATGCGTATTCTGTCAATTCATGGAGCCTTGTTTTTCACCACTTCTATCAGTGCAGTTTCAACTTCTTCCTTCTTGATCATATGCCACCTCCTGAAATGGATGAACATTGACCAATTCTTTTTGGTACAGTGACTCTGTGTATTCCTTCCATCTTTTTTGATATTTCCTGCACTGTTCAATATGTTGCCCATAGAATTTTTCAATATTGCAACTTGAGGCTTAAATTTTTTCTTCATTTCTTTCATCTTCAGAAATGCCAAGTGTGTTCTTCCCTTTTGGTTTTCTAACTCCAGATCTTTGCACATTTCATTATAATAATTGACTTTGTCTTCTCGAGCTTCTCTTTGAAATCTTCTGTTCAGCTCTTTTATCTTGTCACATCTTTCATTTGCTTTATCTACTCTTCATTCAAGGGCAAGTTTCAGAGTCTCTTCTGACATCCATTTTGGTCTTTTCTTCCTTTCCTGTGTTTTAAGTGACCTTTTGCTTTCTTCATGGATGATGTTTTTCATGTCATGTCATAATTCTTCTGGTTTTTGGTCACTGATGTTCAATGCATCAAATCTATTCTATAGATGGCCTCTAAATTCAGGTAAGATGTGATCAAGGTTGTTTTGGCTCTTGTGGATTTGTTTTGTCCTCAGCTTCAACTTGAACTTGCATATGAGCAGTTGATGGTCTGTTCCACAGTCAGTTCTTGGCTTTGTTTTGGCTGAAGATATTCTTTCACAGATGTAGTCAATTTGATTCCTATGTATTCCATCTGGCAAAGTCCATGGGTATAGCTATCTTTTGTGTTGTTGAAAAATGGTATTTGTGATGAGTAAGTCGTTGGTCTTGCAAAATTCTATCAGGTGATGTCCAGTGGTATTTCTATTACCAAGGCCAAATTTTCCAACTACCAGTGATTCTTCTTTATTTCCAACTTTTACATTTCAATCACCAGTGATAATCAACACATCTTGATTGCATGTTTGGTCAATTTCAGACTGCAGACATTGGTAAAAATCTTCAATTTCCTCATCTTTCCTTTGGTGGTTGGTGCATAAATTTGAATAATAATAGTATTAACTGGACTTCCTTGTTGTTGTTGTTGTTGCTAAGTGCCGTCGTTTCTGACTCATAGCGACCCCATGCACAGCAGAAGGAAACACTGTCCAATCCCGCGCCAGCCCCACAATCCCTGCTATA
>NW_006921591.1:20551183-20586834 GCF_000298275.1 Orycteropus afer afer
CTTGGACTTGTTTTAATTGTCTTTAACTTCAAGTTGAATTTGCATATGAGCAGTTGATGGTCTGTTCCACAATCAGCTCCTGGCCTGGACTTCCTTGTAGTTGTATGGAATATAGATGCAGAAATCCACAACAAAATACTATGAAACAGAATTCAACAGCATATTAAAAGAATCATACACCATGATCAAGTGGGATTTAGTCCAGGAATGTAGGTTGGTTCAATATTATAAAACTAATCAACATAATACAACCCATCAATAGAACAGAGGAAAAGAACAATATCTCTGTGGATGCAGAAAAAAAAAAAAAAGATAAAATTCAACAGTCTCTTGATGAAAATCTTCAAGAAGATTGGAATAAAAGGGAAATTCCTCAACATTATTTGGGGGATACAAGAAATGCCAACAGCCAACATGATACTTAATGGAGAAAGATAGTTTTTCCCTTGAAACTGGGAACAAGACTAGGGTGTTTGCTGTTACCACTTCTATTCAACATTGTACTAGAAGTCCTAGCTAGAGTATTAAGACAAGGAAAAAAGTAAAATTTATCCACATGGGAAAAGAAGAAATAATATGATCTCTATTCACAGATGATATGATCCTAGATGTAGAAAATTCCAAACAGTCCACAAGAAAATTTCTAGAGCTAATAGAGGAATTTAGAAAAGTTTCAGGGTAGGAGGACAACAAACAAAAATCAATTGGGTTTCAGCCATGAGAAAACTGAAAGGAAAATTTGGGAGTCAATTCCATGTATAATGGCATCTAAGAGAATAAAATACCTATGAATAACTCTAACCAGGGATGTGAGGGACGTATACAATGAAAACTATAAAACTATGAAAAAGGTTAAAGAAGTGAAAAAAAGGAAAGATGTTCCATGTTCATGGATTGAAAGACTTAATATTGTTAAGATGTCAATACTATCCAAAAGCATCTATAGATTCAATGCAATCCTGATCAGAATTCCAACAGTTTTCTTTACAGAAATATAAAAACAAGTCCTCAACTTTGTATGGAACAATAGGAGGCCCTGAATAGTTAATGTGGAAAGAGGCAAAACAAAGTAGTAGGGCTCACACTTCCTGATTATAAAACATATTATACAGCTAAACAACAAACAAACCCACTGCCGTCGAGTTAGGTCTGACTCATAGCGACCCCTCCTTAGGTTTCTGAGGCGATATCACTACAGAAGTAGATTGCTCAACCTTCCTTCTGGGGAGTGGCTGGTGGGTTTGAACTGCCAGCCTTCTAGTTAGCTGTTAGATGCCTTAGGCACTACACCACCAGAGCTCCCTACATTCATCAGATCAGCCTAGTACTGGTATAGCAATAGACACATAGACCAAAGGAATAGAACTGAGAAGCCAAAAATAAACTCACACAGCAATGGTGCGCTGATTTTTGACAAGTCCATTCAATGGGGAAAGAGGAGTTTTTCAATAAATGATGCTGGGAAAATTGGATTTCCACATACAGTAAAATGAAGCAGGATCTATGCCTCAAAATAGACACAAACACAAATTAAAAATAGATTAAGGATATAAATGTACAAACTAAAACCATAAAATTCTTAGAAGAACAAGCAGGGGCAATGCTGTCAGGCGTAGGTTATAATAATGGATTATCTAATATAATAACAAAAGCACAAACAGCAAAAGACAAAATAAACAAATGAGACCTCATTAAAATGTAAAACTTTTGTTCATCAAAAGACTCCACGAAAAAAGTGAAAAGACAAAGTACTGACTGGGAGAATATCTTAGAAAACAGTGTATACAATATTAACCTAATAACCAAAATATATATAGACACATATCAGAGACAACGCAGGTTCAGTTCCAGAGAACTGCAAGAAAGTGATTATCGCAATAAAGTGAGTCATACAAAATTTTTTGTTTCCCAGTGCATACAAAAGTTATATTTATACTCTAGTCTATTAAGTGTATAATGCATAATAGAAGTATGAAAAGTTTCAAATATTGTGAAAATTATCAAAATGTGACACAGAGTCAGAAAGTGAGTATGTTGTTGGAAAAATGACACTGATAGACTTCCTCATGCAAGGTTGCAAAAAACCTTCAATTTGTGAAAGACACAATTATCTGTGATTCACTACATCATAATGAGTAAATTACTGAGAAGGAGCTCTGGCAACATAGTGCCTAAGGCACTTGACTTCTAACCAGAAAGCTGGCAGTTCAAACCCACCAGCCACTCCTCAGAAAGAAGGTTGGGCAATCTACTTCCGCAGAGATACCACCTCGGAAACCCAAGGAGGGGTCGCTATGAGTCAGGTCTGACTCGATAGCACATAACAACAACAACAAATCACTGAGAATCATGGCCCAGCCAAGTTGATACACAACCTTAACTATCAACACTGTTTAAACTCTTCCAAAGGACAGAAGGAAGGACTACTCCATAATCATTTCATGAAGCAAACACAACCTTGATACCAAAACCATACAAAGTGAATCACAATAAAATATGTCTATATAAAACTTCAACAATTTAACAACAAAAAGACAAGTAACCCAAATATAAAATTGGCAAAGGACTTGAATATACATTTCACCAAAAAAGACATTCAAATGTCCACACACAAACAAACAAACAAACAAAAACATGAAAAGATGCTCAGTACCGTTAGCTATCACAGAGATGTAAATCAAAACTATGAGATATCATTTCACTCCCAGTATAAGGACTGAGAATAAAAAGGAAATAACAAATCTTGGCAAGAATGTGGGGAAACTAGAACACTTACCCATTACTCATGGGAATGCAAAATGATACAGATGTAGTGGAAAACATTGTGGTGATTCCTCAAAAAACTAAAAGAGAACTACTATGTGACTTAGAAATTCCATTCCAGGTATGTACCCAAAAGAGTTGAAAGCAGAGCATCAAACAGAAGCTGGTACACCAATGTTCACTGCAGTAACATTCACAAAAGGCAGAAACAACTTAAATATCCATCGATGGATGAATGGATAAACAAAATATGACACATACATGCAATGGAATACTACTCAGCCAATTGGAGAAATGACATCTTTATACATGTTACAATATGGATGGAGTTGGAAAACCTGCGCAGTGAAATATGTCAATGACAAATACTGTATGAGCTCAATTATATAAAAAGACAAGAAAAAACAAATGTATAGACAACAAAGTTTATTAGTGGTTACAAGAGAGTTTTGTTTTGTTTTTTTGGACAAGAGGAATGTAAAAGGGATAAAGGAGAGGTTAATGGTGATGGAAATATAATATTGATTAAGAGTAGGGTTGCACAGCCAATTATTTTATATGCTGTCAATATGCTGTACATCTGTAAAAAGTTGAATTGGCAAAAGTTGTGTTACAGGTATGTTTATAACAATGACCAAAAAAAAAAAAAAAAAAAATGCTGCTGAGGTTGCTTATGTACAACCAAATACCTCATGGGATTTTGTTTCTAGTTTGGACATTTAGTGTCAGGGTTTCATGGGACATCCCTATTAATTGGCACAATAATTTTGTTAGTGCTTCTGTTCTAGTTCCTAATTCAATGCATAGTGCCTGGCATCTTTAAATCTTGGAGCTGGGCACCGAAGGCACAATACTTGGTCTCTATTCACCTACAACAACAGAGAAATAAAGAAAGCCAGGAATAGGGGGAGGAAATGGTAAGTGTGGCTAATTGCCTCCATGAACCAATGTGTCCTTTGCAATGAGACCAGAACTGGATGATACCTGGCTACCATTACTGATCTTTTTGATCAAAGATTCTATAGGAAAATCCTGATCAAAAGGGGAAAAATGCAGAACAAGATTTCAACTTTTCATATGCTCCAGACTTATTGGAGCCATAGAGACTGAAAGAACCCCTAGAATATTTGCCCTGAGTTAATCTGGAAACTTAAACCAAAAAATATCCCCAGAAATCTACATAAAACTAAACAATAATTTAACTTAATTAGTAAAAAATCTCTGCCTTTAGCATTATGCCAGTTTTAAGATCTATCTATATGGGATCAAATTGACAACAGCAATTTGAAAGATTACATAGAAACCTTAGAAGGAAGTGAGTTTATGTTAATGGAGAAGGAACAACTTAGAAATGGAAAGTGAAAATGGTTGCACAACTCAAAGAATGTAATAAATATCAGTGAATTGTATAAATAGAGAAGGTTGAACTGGTGTATGTTCTGCTGTGTATATTCACAACAACAACATAATAAAATAAATTATAAAAATCAGTCAAAAATTAAACTGGATGTCCTGCATTTTATCTGGCACCCTACTTGGCATGCTCCTCAACCAAATTGCCATGTAGCATGTGCTGTTACCATCTGTGGATCTTACCCAACGGTCACATTCTCAGGCAGGCCTTTTCTAACCATTCTTTTTAAAGTAACCATCCCTCCAGTTTCCCTAATCTTCCTTCTGGGTATACTACTACCTGCTTACAGCATGCTTTCCTATTTATTTGATTAGTGTCAGTCTCCGTTAGTAAAGAGTATAATCTCACTAAGGCAGGGATTTTGATGTTATGTTCACTGCTAAATCCCAAATACGTAGAATGGCAGCCTCTTGATAAATATTTTTTGAAAGAATCAAAGCATAAATGAATGCATAATGACACTTTCCTTTCTGTGGTGCCATGGAAGCAGAGCATTTCAACAGTCACACAGAGCAGACGAAAAGGAGTACAGAGTCCTGCCCTCTGGTCAAGCTGACAGGATCAATAACTTTCATTTACCCATCTAATGTGTTTTGAGTGCTTACTATCTGCTAGCACCACGTTGGTTGCTGGAGATGCTGGGTAAACAATTGCACAATTCCTGCAACCTGAAGGAGGAAATAGACATTATACCACACAGTAAAAGAAAAACCCAAACCACTTGCCATCGAGTTGATTCCAACTCGTGGTGACCCTATGTTCACAGAAGAGAAATGTTACCCAACGGTCACATTCTCAGGCAGGCCTTTTCTAACCCATTTCTAACCCATGGATTTTCCATGGCTGATCTTTTGGAAGCAGTTCACCAGGACTTTTTCCTATATGCCTCTGGGAGGATTTGAATCACCAATCTTGGTTAGTAGTCTAGGACAAACTAGTTGCACCACCCAGGGACTCCACAACACAAATAGGTAGATTATTATTTAACTATAGTCATGAACTCTCTATGGAAGAAAAGAGTACCAGGGAGTGTAACCTGGCTTCCCTGAAGAAGAGACACTGGATCTGAGATGTGAAAGCTGAGCATCACTCTCCAGGACCAGCTACTACAATTTCATTCTTTTTAATTCACTTAGAGGTTGTTAAATACCTGGTAGGTGCCTACCTCATGCCTCCTTCATTCTCAGCAGCAGCCCAGAGTTGGGGAAGGACAAGGGAGCCAGGAGGCAGGATTTAGATAAAGTCATTTCCTTTCTTTAGACCTCAGTTTCCACATCAGTAAAATGAGATTTGTATAGGATGAGCTCAGGTTAATCCTAACTTTGTCTAATAATGATCTGCAATCTGAGCAAACAGCAACACTAACTACTATAAGATACAACCAGCTCATTTTTCTTTAAAAAGTAGGTTTATTGTTGTTTTTCCAATCATAACAATAATAACGGGAGCTCTGGTGGCCTAAGTGCCTAAGGCATTTGACTGCTAATCAGAAGGCTGGCGGTTCAAACCCAGCAGCCACTCCTCAGAAGGAAGATGGGGCAATCTACTTCCGTAGTGATACTGCCTTGGTAACCCAAGGAGGGATCGCTATGAGTCGGGTGCGACTCAACGGCACATAACAACAACAACAGCAACCAATAATAACAGTAAAAGTACTGGATAATAAACAGTTTGTAAAATGCAGGAAAGAAGAAAGAAGAAAAATCTGTCCCACCATCCAAAGATAATTAGCATTAAAATATACAGTACTAGTTTCCTTTTGTGGGAGCGCTGGTAGCGTAGTGCCTAAGGCACTTGGCTGCTAAACACAAGGCTAGCGGTTCAAACCCACCAGCCACTCCTCAGAAGGAAGGTTGGGCAATCTACTTTCGTAGTGATACCGCCTCGGAAACCCAAGGAGGGGTCGCTATGAGTCGGGTCCAACTCCATGGCACATTAACAACAACAAGTTTCCTTTTGCAGTGTTGACATAGCCATCATCAACCCATATACAAAACATTGGATTTAGTTGTTTTCTCTTATTTCAATAACAATCATTTGCCCATATTGTAGTAAACTATTCACAAATACATTATTCTGTCACTGCTGGACATTTAGATTGTTACCTTTTTTTTTTGCATTATTAATAGTGCTTGAACTGATATCATAATTCAAAAAATTTCTGTTATATTTAGAATTATTTCCTTAGACTTGTTGTTGTTGTTAAGTGCCGTCGAGTCGTTTCCGACTCATAGTGACCCCATGCACAGCAGAACGAACGAAACACTGCCGGATCCCGCGCCAGCCCCACAATCCCTGCTTTACTTGAGCCCATCATCGCAGCCACCGTGTCAATCCATCTCGTTGAAGGCCTGCCCCTCTTTCATTGACCCTCCACCCTACCAAGCATGACATCTTTCTCCAGGAAATGGTCCCTTGTGACAACATGACCAAAATAGGTGAGACGAAGTCTGGCCATTCTTGCTTCCAAGGAGCATTCTGGCTGCACTTCCTCCAGGACAGATCTGTTAGTTCTTTTAGCAGTCCATGGTACTTTCAGCATTCTTCGCCAGCACCACAACTCAAAAGCATCAACTCTTCTTCGGTCTTCCTTATTCATTGTCCAGCTCTCACATGCATACGAGGTGATTGGAAATATCATGGCCTGTGTCAGGCGCACCTTAATCCTCAAGGAGATATCCTTGCTCCTCAGCACTTGATACAGTTCCTTCGCAGTTGACTTTCCCAATGCAACACGTCATCTAATGTCCTGACTGCTGCTTCCATTGGCATCGATTGTAGAACCAAGCAACGTGAATTCTTTGACAACCTCAATCTTCTCTCCATTTATTGTGATGCTGCTCATTGGTCCAGTTGTGAGGATTTTTGATTTCTTTATATTGAGACGTAATCCATAGTGTAGACTGTATTCTTCAAACTTCATCAGTAGGTGCCTTAAGTCATCCTCACTTTCAGCAAGCAAAGTTGTATCATCTGACTAGAGGTCTAGAATTTAAATTACTAAGTCAAATGATGTGAACATATTTAAGGATCTTGGTACAACTGAAAAATTAATTTCCAAAAACATTTTCCAATGCACATACTTAGTAGCCAAATATGAGTCCCTGACTTACTACTGAATCTCTTTTTGATAATATCTGCAATTTATACATCTCATTGTTTTTCTGATTTGCATTTCATTGATATTTGGTGTGAACATTTTTCCCATTTAGCCCAAGTTCTGAATATAGAACTTTACATGCTAAGAGCCACCCAGGCAGTGGGTCATTTTGATTTGCTTGATTAAAAAACTACCAATTTACATGACAACCCACATTTCCCCCTACTAGGGATTCCCAGAAGAGCCATGAAATATCACATCAGGAATCATGAAGGAATAGGAAAAGATTAGGGCCCCAGGAGAATGCAGAATGCAATGAGGTCATAGCTGGCTGCTTCTCTCCTGACTCAAAAACTGGCAGAACAGTCCTAGTGGTTACAAGAGCTGGGGAAGGCTATTGTTACCTTACCCTGGGCTCTGCAGGCGAGTATGGTGTTTATGACTTGTAATGACTTTATGATGAACATTTCCAGTGGAAGTGGGCAGTCCAGACTGTGACGTGAAAGCTAGGGGCAGAGCTGTGGGTACATGAGAGGCATCAATGTCAGTATAACAATATTTGGTGTGTCCAAGCTTGGCAAATGCCTCCCAGTAGCAAAAGCCTTCAATGGAGCTAGCAGCATCAAATTCAAGACAACCAGCAAGAATATGCATACATCAAAAGGCTGGGAATGATTATTTCTGGATTTCTGGGATTGTGAATGATCTTTGCATTATTCTGAAATTAAAAAATACTGTTTTGTAATTGGAAAAAAATTCCCACTTCATAAATCACTGTGAAAATACTTCAAATGAAAATTAAATTGGAAGGAACTTTTAGTTAAATACTTGATGGAACATAAGAATTTATCTCTATTTCCTTCTTGAAACATCACTAAGAGTTAATGAGAGACTCAAAACAGGCATAAATCTGAAGGGCAAAGAAATGAGGAAAGATGACAAGAGGTTGTAGATGTCCACAAAATTTGTAGTTATTATTAGTTGCCATCAACTTAGGAATGGGAGACTTCACAAAGGGTTGATTTCAAGTCTTTGTTACATCCAAAGAAAAGTCAGTGCCTGGCACATCATAGGTATTGAATGAGTATTTGCTGATAAATGAGTGAATGGGTGTTTCAAGTCTTCCTCTTTGAACCAAGATTTCTCTGGTTGTCTCTGTCAGGTGAGGAAGCTTCAGAAGAACTTGACCATGTAGAGGCATTGAGTTTATGTTCCCGGTGGGCTGAGGCCACAGTGAACTAGGCATTGTAGCCAAGCCATGGCATTAGGGTCTGGGGCCAAGTGTATATTACATTCCATCCTTGGTCTCTGTATTGCCTAACGTAGTGCACCTGCTACTGCTGGTTCCCCTGCACAAGCCCTGAATGAAATGTTGTTGTTGTTGTTGTTATGTGCCGTCGAGTCGGACCCGACTCATAGCGACCCCTCCTTGGGTTTCCGAGGCAGTATCACTGTCCCATCTTCCTTCCGCGGAGTGGCTGGTGGGTAGGCAGTAGAAATAGTAGGGAAAGGAGGAGAGAGAAACATCTAGGGAAGGAAGGAAGAGGGGAACTCAGTGGGCTGTAGCTCCTGTGCCGAGCTCAGCATGTGGTCTAAACCCAGTTCTCTACAGGCCTTGAGCATCTGTGGAAGCCCCCAAGGTAGTAGCCAATAGTAGGGACCCCACTGGGGCACTCAATCATCCTCTGCTTTCCCTGCTTGGACCTTGTCCAATGCTGCCCACTTCTCTTCCTTCATTTCATGGGGTAATGGGGACATTTGACATTTGCAACAGGGTCCATTTGTGCTGCTGAGTGAGTTTGATAGACTCATTGGCATGCAAAAGATAATCCCATCTAGGAGGCCCAAACACCAATTGTCCTTAACTTAGAGTCCCTGGGTAATGCAAATGGTTAACAGACTTGACTATTAACAGAAAGGTTAGAGGTTTGAGTCCACCCAGAGGCACCTCAAAACAGTCTGGTGATCAATTCCAAACAAACAGACACTGAAAATCCTACGGAGTACAGTTCTACTCTGATGGAATCAACTCAGCAGAAACTGGACTGATTGGTATTAATAGGATAAGCGGGGGGCAAGGACAGGGAAGGCAGGACAATCTCACCAGCACAATAGGAGGAGACAGTGTTTCAATATATGCTCCTCTGCAATGTGTGAATTTTAAAACTGCATTTATTTCCTATTCATACCCCCTCTTTTGCTTTTAAATGAAACCAGTAAAATATGTACAAGAATAATGCTTTGTTACCTGGTCTGAGTAACTAGGAGAATAATGATGCAATTACCTGAGACAAGACTAGCAGGTTTATGGGAAAGATGAAGTCAGCTCTTGCCGGTGACAGTGCACCTAACAAGAGTGGTCACTCAGCAGATATCTGCTATGTGTGGGAGAGCTTTACTCACACTACTGCTCATTGACAATGCAAATTGTCCTTGTGGTTTCACAGATGAGCTAACAGGCTCAGGGGTCAGGAGCTGACCCCAGGCCTGTGGATCCCACTGCACTGTGCTGGGTTTGGATTCCCAGTTGGCCATCTCTGCTAAGTGGAGCAGCGGTCTGGTGCTTAGAAAGAAGGTGAGATTCAGAGAAGCAGTGAAGTTACCTGCACTGAGAAAGCTGAAGCCATGGTTAGGCCCCAGGAAGAGGGGAGGAGAAAGAGGAAAAGAGCTGAGAGTGAGCTCTTAAAGAAGACCTGTATTTATAATGCCCTCGCATGGTAGAAGTCTCACCTTCCATGCAGGATACAGGCCCTTGGTTGGCGCAAACAATTTCCACTTGATTAGTAACTGAAAAATTGGTGATTCAAACCTATCCAGTGGCACCAAGGAAGAAAGGCCTCATGATCTACTTCTGTAAAGGTTACTGGCAAAAAAAAAAAAAAAAAAAGAATAGTAGTTCTATTCTTACATGGGGTTGTTATGACTCAGCATCACCTTGGCAGCAATGGGTTTGGATGCATGAGACTTGGGTTTGATTCTTGGCTCATGTGCAGCCACCACCCATTCATCAGTGGAGGCTTGGGTGTTGCTATACTGAACAGGTTTCAGGGGAGCATCCAGACTGAGACAGAACAAGAATAAAGGCCTGCTGATCTGCTTCTGAAAATCAGCCAATGAAAATTCTATGAATCACAATTGTTCCATCTGCAAGTGATCATGGGGATGGTGCAAGACTGAACAGCATTTCGTTTTGTTGTATATGGGGTCATCATGAGTCAGGGGTGACATCACCACAACTAACAACCTGCCATGAGAAGTCGGTAGAGAGGGGTGTGGTTGAGATGAGGGTGCTGTTGCAATCAGAGCTCCTCCTAGAGAAGCCAATTCTGTCCAATTTCTGTCCCCAAATTAAAACATTGGCCTTGTTTAGCACCTGCCCAGAAGCTGAGTCTAGAGCTTTCACAAACCATGAGGAGAAGAGCCATCTCAAAGTAACCTCACTCTAAATCAGGCTGGCCCCACAGATCACTGTCAACACTCGACTGCATTTGGCAGCGAGAAGCTGAGGGAGGAGAGGTACACAGTAGAGTCCCCTGAAGACACTGCAGTATCTCAGTGGAAACAAAGAGCCATTCGATGCTGAGCCAATGCTGAAAGGTATAACGGAGCAAGATTTTCTTGAGGATTTGGTTTGGTGGGCTGGGGCTGGAGGGCCCCCCACCCCTGTGCTGTTCTTAACTTGAGTTAAAAAAAAAAAAAAAAGTTTTAAGAAGTGCACAATCTTCCAGCTCCAAATAATAGAATCATCTAGAAGGAAAAACCCAGAGACTTCTGCCAATTGATCTGGAGACTGGGAAAAAGTCCCACAGTTATTAATAACCCCTGTGTTCTGGGAACTGATTTCATGCAGCAAATAAAGGGATTAAAAAGTTGCTGTTTAAGGCCATGTGATTTTAGCCAAAGTTCTACTTTCTGTTCTCCTAATAAATGAGAGTTTTTCTCTAGAGGAATGCTTCAAGTTGATTGGCCCCTTGACAGATCTGATGAGCTGGGAGTTGTGTGATTGATTGGCTCACTTTTATAACCACTCAGTCTTTATAGAGGCAACCTGCTGGCTTCTGGGAAACAGGTAAGGAGGGAGCCCACACAGGGCCTGAGGCCTTAACAGCACATCTGAGAGTTGGAAACTGTTAATTAATCCTTGCAAAGTCAATATAAGCTTCACCTTGTCCAGTGGAGTTGTAGGTGATGCTTTCTAATGTGGCCACCAACTCTTTGCCTACTCAACAACCAAAAAAACCAAACCCACTGCCACTGAGGCAATTTTGACCAATAGCAACTCTATAGGACAGACTGAACTGCCCCATAGGATTTCCAAGGCTGTAAATCTTTATTGTGGAAACAGACAGCCACATCTTTCTCCCAAGGCACAGCTGATAGGTTTGAACTGTGAACCTTTTGGCTAGCAGCTGAGTGTGTTAGCCACTGTCACAGTAGAGCTCCCTGCCCACTCAGTGTTGTTGTTGTTAAGTGCTGTCAAGTCAACTCCGACTCATAGTGACCCTGTATACAACAGAATGAAACAATGCCTGGTCCTGCATTATTGTCACAATCCTTGCTATACTTGAGTCCATTGTTGCAACCACTATGTCAATCCATCTTGTTGAAGATCTTCCCCTTTTTCACTGCCTCCCTAATTTACCAAGCATAATATCCTTCTTCAGGGACTGGTTCTTTCTGACATTGTGACCAAAGAAGGTGAGACAAAGTCTGGCCATTCTTGCTTTCAAGGAGCATTCCTGCTGTGCTTCTTCCAGGACAGATTTGTTTGTTCTTTTGGCAATCCATGGTATTTTCAGCATTCTTCACCAACTCTATAATTCAAAGGGATCAACTCTTCTCTGATCTTCCTTATTCATTGTCCAGCTCTCACATGCATATGAGGTGATTGAAAATACTATGACTTGGACTAGTCCCACTTTAGTCTTTAAAGTAACATCTGTGCTCTTTAACACTTTAAAGAGGTCTTTCACTGCAGATCTGCCAAGTGCAATACAACATCTGATTTCTTGACCGCTGCTTCCAAGGGTGTTGATTTTGGATCCAAGTAAAATGAAATCCCTGACAACAGCAATATTTTCTCTATTTATTATGATGTTGATTATTGGTCCAGTTGTGAGGAGTTTTGTTTTCTTTCTGTTGAGGTGTAATCTGTACTGAAAACTGTAGTCTTTGATCTTCATCAGTAAGTGCTTCAAGTCATCTTCATTTTCAGCAAGCAAGGTTGTACCATCTGGTTGCATTATATTGCAGGTTGTTAATGAGTGCTCCACCAGTCCTGATGCCACTTTCTTCTTCATATAGCCCAACTTCTTGGATTATTTGATCAGCATACAGATTGAATAAATATGGTGGAATTATGCAACCTTGACACACACCCTTCCTTATTTTTAACCATGCAAAAAAGTATCTCCTTTTTTCTTTTTGAATGACAGCCTCTTGGTCTGTGTACAAGATCCTGATGAGCATAATTAAATGTTCTGGAATTCTTATTCTTTGCAATGTTATCTGTAATTTGTCATGATTAACACAGTCAAATGCCTTTTCATAGTCAATAAAACACAGGTAAACATCTTTGCTTTCAGCCAAGATCCATCTGGCATCAGCCATGATATCTCTAGTTCCACATCCTCTTCTGAATCCAGCTTGAATTTTTGGAAGTTCCCAGTTAATATACTGCTACAACCATTTTTGAATTATCTTCAGCAAAATTTTGCTTGCATGTGATAGTAATGATATTGTTTTGATAATTTTCACATTCTGTTAGATTGCCTTTTTTTTTTTGAATGAGACCCATTCAAAAAGACACTATAAATAAATAGATTTGAGACCCAAGAATGTGTTAGAGAAACATAGTTTCCTGCAAAAACATTAGAAATTATAATAAGTTCCCTTCATTCTCTAAATTATGAAGAACTTGAGGGCAGTGGCCAAGAATTAATTGAATGCTGTTGTAATATAGTGTTATTTCAAAAGATGACTAAGCACCACCTGGCTGTCAGCTTGTTGTATTGTAGTGGCTTGTATGTTGTTGTGATGCTGCAAGCTATGTTACCAGTATTTCAAATACCAGCAGGGGCATCCATAGTGGATAGTAAGATATTGTTTTTTATAGTGTTGGAAGACAGACCTCTTAGGGTGGAAGGCACTCAAAATACACTGTGGCTGCAACAGTTGAGTAGAGCCTACCAATGATCATGAAGATAGCGCAGGTCCTGGCAATGTTTCCTTCTGTTGTACATGTGGTTGCCATGAGTCAGAGCTGACTCAATGGCATTAACAATCACAACTTGTAAATCCTTTTCATAATAATTTCATAGTTCTAGTCAAGTATATGAAAGCTATCTCTTTGCCTTGCTCACCCCTCCCCACTTTTGGGGGTCCCAAATTACCAAAGCAGTGTCAGAAACAGTCCTTCACTATGATAGGCATTTCCTTCTCTAGGACTCACTCATAGTCTGACCTTCCAAACCAAAACCACACTCACTGCCATCAAGTCAGATCTGACTCATAGCAACCTCTCCTTGCGTTTCCAAGGTGGTATCACTACGGAAGTAGATCGCCTAATGCTGTGTCCGGCAAAAAAACACAGGTCATGAAACAAAGCAACACAAAAGGATTAAAGGTTTAAGAACAACGGGGGCCAGGACGATGCTCTGTGTATGATGCAAGAGCAACCCATGATGTATCTGTCCTGCTCTATTTATACAGAAACATATGATTACATCATTATTCTTGGTATTTCCTTAATACAATCAAGTATCCAATCAAGTATTTTCTACAATACAATCAAGTATTATCTAAAAGGTTAAAATTTTACTTTTTCCTGTACCCGGAGGTCTTTTCCCATGCCTGAAAGTAATGAGTGATTAATTGAGTTAATATCTCTTACAAGAATAGTGAATAATCACTAAAATGTATTATTCATAATGTAATTACTAGGATACATAATTCTAAGGTATGATATGATTATTAAAGTATACTATTCTTAAGTAAGGAATGTTCCATCAAGATAATTAACATTCCTTACTGGAACAATGTTTACCAGCCTATTTTGCTGGAACAATGTTTTGCCCTAAGCACATGGAGTTTCAGCCAAGCAAGCATTCAACTGTAAGAGAGGCTTTGCCTTCTCTTACTTGTTGTTAGAACATGTGCCTTGCAATCGTGTCCTTTGGTGGTCTTTATCTTGGTCTCCAACAGCCCAATCTTCTTTCTAAGGAGTGGTTGGTGGGTTTGAACTGCCAGCCTTCTGGTTAACAGTCTAGTTAGTCTAGTTAGCTTTAGGCACTACACTACCAGAGGGATGCAAAATTGTACAGTCACTTTGGAAAACAGTTTGGCAGCTTCTTACATAATTAAACATACACTTACAATGTGACCTAGTAATCCCACTCCTAGGTATTTATCCAAGAGAAAAGAAAACATGTTCATACAAAGACTTTTCTTCGTAGTAGCCAAATAGTAGAAACAACCTAAACATCCATCAGCTGTGAGCAAATTGTATTGATTATACATATACACATGATATACATCTTATATATTGATATAAGAAACAGCATTGAAGAACTCAAAAACATTAAGCTAAATGAAAGAAGATATACTACATACTGTATGACTCCATTTATATGAAATTATAGAAAATCCTATTGTTTATAGAAAAACTACTGTTTCAGAAAGCTGATTAGTGTTTGCCTGGAGCCAGAAGTGGGGAGATAGAATTGACTACAAAAGGATACAAAGGAAATTTTGGGGGTAATAGAAATGGTCTCTATCTTGATTATGGTGGTGGTTTTACAATTATGTACATTTGTCAAATATTATTAATTTTTTAATTTAAAATTGGTGAGTTTTGGCATATGTAAATTATACTTGAATAAAGCTGTTTTAAAAAGGAAATAAAGCTGAGACTATGGCCCCTAGTTACCCTTCAGGTCTGGAACTGAACTCACTCCTGTGGCTTCCAGCCAAACAATAAACAGGCATATGGGGTGAACATTTACATTAGGTAGATACACTCTTTACAGTAACTGACTTATCATGGGAGAATAGAAGGGCAGTGTTTGCACAAGGAGATAGCTGGGTGGTGAGTGGGGCAGGAGCACATGGGAGGGAAGGACACAGTGAAGAGATAACTACAGGGAGGAAGTGGAAAGAGAACTGTTACACTGTGGGGAATTGCAGTTGATGTCATGAAACAAAATGTGTATAAAATGTTTTATGGAAAATGAATTTGTTTGGTAAACTTTCACCCAAATCACAATAAAAATTTTTTAAAAAAAGCAAATAAAGGCATATATTTTAAAAAATGTCTAAAAAAAAAGAAGAAGAAAACTTAAAACAGGGAGATCAGTTAGGGGGCTGTTCTGTTAGTCAAGTTCCAACCAAGAAGAGACTGTACTGGGTGTAGTATGGGACTGGGGGTACAATGTATTATTCTCTGAAGGTTGTGGTTCTCAAACTGTGGTGGGCATCAGGATACCTTGGAGAACTTGGCAAAAATGCAAAGATGCAGGTCCTCTTGTGCTTGGGCCTCTGTGTTCTTTACTGGACTTTTCCTAAGGCTCCAGCCACACTGAACTCGTTCCATCAAACTCACCTGTTTTTTCCTCCTCAGAGCTTTGTTTTCCCTCTTTCTTCTACCTGAATTGCTTGAGTACTTTCTGACCCCAGGGTTGGGTTGAGTTCATCTGTTATGCACTCATGGCTTGCCATGTTTGTCTTTCATAGCATACTTTTTTTTTTTTTTTTTACAATTTCTTGTTTGTATCTGTCTTCTCCACTAGACAATAATCTGTGTGAGGGCAAAGCACCAGGTGACAAAGGTATGAAACCATGCCTAACACGTAACTGATACATCTTCTCTTTGCTAAGGTTCTGTAAAGATGCACGAGGGGGTCAGGGAGGGCTACAGGTCAAGAGTGTAACCAAGCGGATGGAGCTCAGAGTCAGCCCTTCTATTTAATCAGAGCAGCTGCATATTTAGCCTCTTCTTATAGACAAGTCTAGGCACAAATATAGATGGTTAATGGGTTTCCCTGGTAAACTGAGTTTTGAGACAAATGGGCTAGACAATGTCGTTAACTCTAAGTGTGAGGTTTGTCTTCCGAAGGTTAGGCTTTTCTCTATGTTTCTGACTTGGGACCATGGGATTTGCCTCCCCCATGTGTGGGCTCAGAAAAGACTGCGGGTGCAGAGTTTTAAACTCTGACCCTTCTGTCTATGATTCTCTGTTAAACTGAGAATCAAAAATTCAGTGAGATATCACTAAATACTCACTAAAACAAATAAACCAATCCTGTTGCCATCATGTCAATTCCGACTCATGGTGACTCCATGTGTGTCAGAGTAGAACTACTCCATAGGTTTTCAACAGCTGTGACTTTTCAGAAGTAGATCATCAGGCCTTTATTCTGAGGCACTATTGGATGGACTTGAATAATTAACCTTTCAGTTCATTGCCGAGTGCTTAACTATTTGTGTCACTCAGGCAGCCAAAGAACCATTACCAGAATGGCTAAAATTAAGACTGTCTGTATCAAGTATTTGCAAGTTGTAGAACAACTGTAACTCTCATACATGATGGTAGAAATATATAACCGCTTCTGAAACACTTTGGTAGTTTCTTATAAAGTTAAACATAGACTTATCATACAATCCAGAGATTTCACTCCTGGATGTTTACTCAAGAGATAGGAAAATCTATGTTTATTCATAAACTTGTTCACAAATGTTTATAGCAGCTTTATTAATGATAGTATAAAACTGGAAAGAATTCAAATCTGCATCAACTGGTGAATGAACAGACAAACTGTTCTTCATTCATACAGTGGGATAATACTTGGCAATAAAAAGAACAAACTACTGAAAGATAAATCAATCTCGAAAGTATTCTTTTTGGTGAATGAAACAGACAAAAATGAAATTATAGAAAAAGCAAAACTACAGGGGCAGAAATTGTATCAGAGGTTGTCTGGGAAAAGAGTTTGACTGTAGAGGGACACCAGGGAACTTCTGGGGTGATAAAAATGCTCTGTATCTTGATTGTGGTGTGATTATACCAGTACACACATTTGTCAAAACTCAGCCAACAGCATACTTCAAATTGGTGAATTTTAGTGAATGTAAAATATATCTCAATAAAACTGTTTTTCAGAAATGTAGAACAAAGACAATGGACACTTTTAGAATATCAAGAAGAGGAAAATCAATTCACAATTTCATTACCTACTTAAAATTTTAACCTTCCTTTATTTCTGTGGGAGGAGCTGGTGGAAAGCGGAAAGAACATAAGGTTTTTGACCTTGTGATTGAACCCTCTCTCACTTACATGCTTGCCATGTCACTGTGAACCAGTTGTTTTATCTGTATGAGCCTAAGTTTTCTGATCTATATGATAATTTTGTAAAATAAAATAAAACTCATATTCACACATATATATTTTATGGTTCCATGTCTGAGATAAGTATGTTAAAAATCTCTCCCAGGACCTAATGCAGTTTAAGTGCCTACATAAATAATGCAGCCACCAACTCCCCAACTGCCAACTCCATAAACAATGTGCCAATAAAGTCTGTTTGTTCTGTTCCAGAGGAACACTTGGGAAGATTCAATGCATGGCTTTAGGAAGAAAAAAACAAAAAAACTTTTGCCACTAGGCCAGTGTTACCTGCCTTTCAAGTATCTGCCAGTCATTTAAACATCAGAAAAAAACCTTGCTTTCCTGACAATGTCACATCTGTTTTGGACAAATAGGTGCTGTCCACATCCTCTAAGCAAGGACCTTTTATGACCTTCCACCCCTGGGCTGTTGAATTGAAGCATTAACATCCTTGAGGGTTAGTGAGAAATTCTTGACTGACACTTACCTGCTCCAAGATTTATTGCCCATTTTTCCATTTAGTGGGCAACTGTGGGTAGTGTTTAACCAGAAAAGAGAGGTTAAATTATGCAAGAAATGTTTATAATATAAACGGGGGGAGAAAGTCCCCATGGAACATACTGGGGATGGCAAGAGTATGTATGGTCTTCCCTGCATTTTATTAACAAAACAGGTGGTCAACTCACCACACGGTCTTCCTAGAGTCCTTGCTCTCAGCTTACAAGACTTTTGGAAATTCTATTTGAAGGTAGCAACATCTGCCAGTAGGATGTTAGAAAGAACAAAATTTCTGATTATTGAGTTCATTCAGATAAGAAAAATTTTCTGAATCTACTGCCACCACTGTTCTCCAAGAGCTCAGCCTGCTGTGGCCTGGGCTAGTTTTGGAAGCTTGGTTATTTCCCAGTATTGGTCTCAGGCTTATCTCTGATAATATCATTACCAATGCTATTGTTTGTTGTTGTTATGTGCCATCGAGCTGGTTCCAACACATAGAGACCCTATGTACAACAGAACAAAACACTGCCTGGTCCTGCTGCATCTTCACAATTGTTACTGTGCTTGACCCCATCATTGCAGCCACTGTGTTGATCCATCTTATTGAAGGTCTTCCCCCTTTTCATTGACCCTCCACTTTACCAAGCATGATATCCTTCTCCAGAGACTAGTCCCTTTTGACAACATGACCAAAATACATGAGATAAAGTCTAGCCATTCTCTCCTCTAAGGAAGATTCCTGTTGTACTTCTTCCAAGACAGATTTGTTCATTCTTCTGGCAAACCATGGTATTTTCAATATTCTTTGCCAACATCATAATTCAAATGTATTGATTCTTCTTAATCTTCCTAATTCACTGTCCAGTTTTCACATGCATATGAGATTATTGAAAAGACCATGGTTTGGGCCAGGTGGACCTTAGTCTTCGAAGTGACATCTTTGCTCTTTAACACTTTAAAGAAGTCTTTGCAGCAGATTTGCCCAATGCAGTTCATTGTCTGATTTTTCGACTGCTTCTTCCCTAGGTGTTGATTGTGAATCCAAGCAAAATGAAATCCCTGACAACTTCATTCTTTTCTCCATTTATCAAGATGTTGCTTATTAGTCCAGTTATGAGGATTTTTTATTTCTTTATGTTGAGGTGCAATCCAGACTGAAGGCTGTAGTCTTTAATCCTCATCGGTAAGTGATTCAAGTCTTCTTCCCTTTCAGCAAACAAAGTTGTGTCATCTGCATAATGCAGGTTGTTAACAAGTCTTCCTTCAATCCTAATGTCACGTTCTTCTTAATATAGTCCAGCTTCTAGTGTTATTTACTCAGCATATAGATTGAATGCTGTTGTTAGTTGTTAGTTACCATTAAGTCAGCTCCAACTCATGGTGACCTTATGTGTAAAAGAATGAAACATTACCTGATCCTGCACCACCTGCATGATTACTGGTGTGTTTGCATCCATTGTTGCAGCTATTGCATCAACCCATCTCATGGATAGATTCCTTTGTTTTTACTGACCCTCTATTTACCAAACATGATGATGTATCCAAAGTAAGTGAGTTCAATTATTGCCATTCTTGAATCTAAGGAGCATTTTGGTTGTATTTCTTCCAAGACTGATTTGTTCATTCTTCTGGCAATCTTGACTTCCATGTCAAAGCCAGGATCCTGAAACATAATTAACAATCCAAGGAATAATGAGGACAGGAATAGCTTTGAGAAGAGGGGTAGGGCTCCATCTTCCTATTCTTGCTCTACATCATGGGTGGAAAGTGCCACATGACCTCTAATGAAGAGACCAAATTGGCTTGATCTAATTTTTCTCTCATTATTTAAGTGTTTAATATAAAATATAGTAAATAATATAAATTTAAACATGGAATTATAGAATTATAGGGCTAGGAGCCATCTTAGAAACCCTTTTGCAAGTCACTGCCATGTTGCTAAATCCTGTGTTCATTTTCAGGCTTCATCTTCCTTGACTGCTCAGCAGCATGGGACCCAGTTGATCCATCTCTTCTCTTAACAACACTCTCTTCCTTAGTTTCCAGGACATCTTTGTCCTATTTTTCCTCATCCCTCACTGACTTTCTTTCTCAGTGTTCTTTTTTTTCTTTCATATGTGTGTGTCGTAATACATACATACATATACACATATACACACACACACACACATATAAAACAAAATATTAGCCATTTAAACTATTTTAAGTGTACAATTCATTGATATTAGTTGCATTCATTGTGTTGTGCAACCATCACCACTATCCATTTAAAAATGTTTTTCATTATGCAAAAGAAACTTAGAACCCCTTAAACAACAACTGTCCTTCTCTCCCCTCCAGCCCCTTATAGCCACTAATAATCCTTGGCCTCTATCATTTGCCTATTCTAGATATTTCATATATGTGGATCATATACTGTTTGTCCTTTTGTCCATCTCAGTATATTTTGTTGGTTCCACCTCATTTCCATGACCTCTACACATTGGCTGCTCCAGTACACTCACTCTTCTGTGTTCTTATTTAATCTCACAGCTATTACCTGAATTTATATCTGTAGCTTAGAACTCTCCTATGAATTTCAGACTTTGATATCCAGCTGCCTACTCAACATCTCAATCCACATGTCTAACAGACACCTCACACTTACCATGTCTAAGCATAACTCCTGACTTTTACCTTTTCTTCCAACATCTTCTCATAGTCTTCCTTATCTCGGTAAGGGCCGTTCTGTTCTTCTATTTGTTCAGGTCAAAATTCTTGACTTCTGTTGTTTTTTTCACACCAAAATCATAAAAAATCCTCTTGGCCACCTTAAAATACATCCAGAATGTGAGTACTTATCTCTTTTATTGTTATCACCCTGGTCTGATTAACACCTGGATTATTGCTATAGCACTGACTTCCTCTCAGGTGTCCTTACAGTCTATTCTCAATATGCTAGCTCAAGTGATCATTTTAAAATGTGGATCCTCCAACTCTTTCTGAGACCAGGCACCCTACCCTCAGTTGGCTTTTGGGGCAGTAGGAACTTTTTCTGGAACCAGACACCTTGCCCACCGCTCCTTTTTGAGCCAACAAGAACTCCCACTGTAATCAAGTGTCTTGTTTCTAGTCATCTTTTGTACCAACAGGAACTTTTTCTGGGCCTAGACGTCCTGTCCCCACAAACCTTCTGGGCCAGAAGGAACTCATGTGGGATCAAGTACCCTGTCTTTAGTTGCCTTCTGGGAAGAGAGAAGCTTTTTCTTAGATCAGCCACTCTGTTCCCAGCTGCATTTTGGGCTGGCAGGACCTTTCTCTGGGTCCAGGCACATTACACCCAGCCACTTTTTGGGACAGCAGCCTTTTAGAACAGCAGGAACTTTCTCTGAGACCAGATGCCCTGCCTCCAGCTGCTTTTTGGGCTGGCAGGAATTCCTTTGTGAACTAAATATCTTACTTACAGCCACCATTCAGCTTGCAGGAACTTTTTCCTAGTCCAAGTGCAATGCCCAGACATCTTCTGGATCAGCAGGAACTCATCTGGGAAATGAGAAGGCCTCCAGTTGCCTTCTGTGCAGACAGGAACTAGTTCCAGGGCCAGGTAGCCTGCACTCCACCACCTGCTTGGCCAGCAGAAACACCACCTGGGTACACTGGACACCAAGTGTTTTTTGTTTGTTTGTTTGTTTTTGTTTTTAAGTTATACTTTTTTCCCTCCTTTCTTTCTTTCTTTTTACTTACTTTCCCTTCCCTGTTCTTGGTGTTTTTATTCTTTTCCATGGTTTTCTTCTTTTTGTTCTTCCCATCCTCTATTTTTCTTTTGGCATTTTACTCTCCATTTCCTCTTGCTCTCTTTTCTATTTTTCCTCTCTGCAGATATATATTTTTCTTTTTCTCTTTGTCCTTTTCTGGTCTGTTTTCCTTTTCATTTAATTTTTTTTCTTCTTGAAGTTATTTGTTTGTCCTGTTTGTAATATTTGTTCTCTTGTTTTTATTTTTTTGGTAGTGTTTTCTTTCTTTCATTTATTTGGTCTCACTTGGTGGGTGACAAAAATAGTTCCCACATGACTCAACCACATCCATACCTCCTGCAGCCCCACCCACTAGGTGAGTGCCACCACCTGCTTCTATACCAACCAATTAACAATAGTAGCAGCCAGCTAGCAAATATCTGTGCACACATTCTCATCTCCTATCACACACTGAAGATGGTTGGTGAGTGCCTAAGGGTTACCAAGCTAGTGAATAGCTTAGAACATCAACCTTGCTCCCCTGACTACATATAAAAAATAAAGCAAAAAAAAAAAAAAAAAAGTCAGGAATTACAGTAACATACAGTCACCAATTGTTCTGGTTATCTAGTGCCGCTCTGACAGGAATATGCCACAAATGCTATGGCCTTAACAAACAGGAGTTTATTCTCTTACAATTTGGGGGCTTTAAGTCCAAGTTCAAAGTGCCAAGCTCTAGGGGCTGTGTGAAAACCTCTCAACTTTGGGCTTCAGATCTGCCTTTTGCTTCTGGCCCACTGAAACTAGAGGCACCTCTTCATTCAGGCAGCTACTGGCTGCTGAGGCTAACAAGCCCAAGGTCAACAAATAAAATGGCACAGTCCTGATGTTACCAAACCCCACAGCAGGCCATTAATTTAAGTCCATTGTAAGTCCCAAGGTTGGCAGAGCATGGCAGGCTACTGAACAATGACATGACTACATGCAGGGTCCAAGCATGCCATAAGCTAGAGAGCATTCCCAAAGCTGCTTCTTAGATACAGGAAGCAGACCACATACCCAAAGCAGCCTCTCAGCTGCTTATGGTAGATCCCACCATGGAGTTGATTGCCAGTCTCATCATGGGGAATAATTACCACCAGCTGCCCAGCCACTCAACCAGGCCCAGCCAAGTTGACACACAAATATAACCACCACACCAGTGAAATATAAATACAATGGTATCACAATTTCTTGGAGAAAATTGACAATCCAGGATCACACAAAGAAGCAAGATAAAGTAGTATAAACAATGGATCAGAACACAGAGCCAGAAAATCTCACAGAGGAAGAAGCAGCATTGGAATTACCTAATAAGGAATTCAAAAGGATTATATTTAGGTACCTTTAAGGACTGAGAGACAGACCAGGGAAAACACTGACAAAATCAAGGAAAACATTGAGAAAATTAAGGAAAATATGGACAAAATTCTAGAACAATTTAGAAAAAATACAAGAAAAAACTAACAAAATGAATGACAAATTAGAAAGCATATAAAAGTAGCAAATAGAAATCTGGGAGATTAATACTAAGATATCAGAAATAGATAACACATGGTAAGGGCAGAGGAGCAGAATAGAATCAATGGAAGATAGAATTAGTGACATTGAAGCAAATATTTCAACACTACTTTAAGGGAACAATCAGAAAAAAGAATAAAAGAAAATGAACAAAGCATAAGATTCATGTGGGCCACCAGCAAGAGGAATAATGTAGGTGTGACCAAAATTGTAGAACAAGAAGAGACAAATAAAACAACAGAAAAAATTGTCAAAGATTTGGGAGAGAGTTTCTCTAATATGATTTAAAGACAAGAAATATGCATTCAAGGAGTTCAAGAAACCCCAAATAGGATAGAACCCAAAAGAAAATTACTAAGACAGATCATAATCAAATTTTCCATAACCAAACATAAAGAAGGAATCCTGAAAGCAGCTTGGGAAAAATGAAAAATTACTTACAAGGGCAAACAATAAGACTAAGCTCTGATTTTTCAGCAGAAGAAATACAGGCAAGAAGACAATGGACTAACATATATAAAACACTGAAAGAAAAAATTTGCCAAGCAAGAATTATATACTCAACAAAATTATCCCTCTAATAACAATAGAAGACAGACACAGAGTAATCCCTCACAGACATCCCAACACTGTGAGAGAGAGATCCAACAGAGCTACTACTTTAGTACCATAGTCCTGGGGTACACCAGACCCCATTGGCACAACAAAATACATGAAAGTGTTGCTCCACATCCTACGTTGGTGAGTAGTGACTGGGGTCTTAAAACCTTTCAAGCAGCCATCTAGGATGCAACTAATGGTCTCTTAGCATCGGAGGTAAAGAAGAACGTACACACACACACAAAGGGCATTTAGAAGCAATTAACCCTAGGACACAATGGCCCTCAAGACCAGAAGAACCAGATGGTGCCTGGCTACCAATGCCAACCACTCAGGAAAGGATCAAATCTGGAGATCCTGGACAGAGTGGGAGGGAAAACATGAAACAAAATCCAAAAACTCAATAATGACCAGAATTACTGGTCAGATGAAGTCTGGTGAGACTCCCAATACTATGGCCCTGAAATACATTTGGCACCTGGAATAAAACTCACTCCCAGGGGTGGGCTCTCAGCCCAATGGTTAGTGAGATGTACATGCAGACCATTCAGCCCAGGATGCTGCACCCACACACTCAATGATAATACATCCCCTAAAGCAATAAACCATGGGACACCAAAGGACCAACATTCAAACTGAGGAAATGCAGGACAAACAGGAGTGCATAATTATGAGGGGCATAGTGGGAGTGTTGCAGGGTAAGGAGGGGAGGAGACTGGGTTAGGGTTGGACATGGCAAATGGGTAATGAAACTAAATGTACGTGTGACTTTGAATGTAAAACAAGCTCTTAAAATAAAAAAATAAAGTTTACACCTAAGAAAACCCCATGAAGCAGTTCTACTCTGCATCACATGAAGTTGCTGTGAGTCAGAATTGACTAGATAGGCAACTAACACAGCAACAATGCAGGGAGAGTCTTATTCTACATGTGACTGCTCCAGGGCCCAGCACAGTGCTTAGTACATGCTCAGTAAATGATTTGATGCTAGATTAATTATTTCATTAATGCAATGCTCCTTCCAAAAAAAAAAAAAAAAATGTCCCTCTAATATGATGGTGAAATTAGGGCAGAAATTAAGGGAATTTTTAAAGTCAGACCAACCTTACAAGAAATCCTCAAGGGTGTCCTTTGGACAGAAAACTGAGAACTACAAACAATGACCAATGATTAACTCACTTGAAAACATAACTCAGAAACCAATCCAGATATAAAAGTAGCCAAAGTAAGATAAACTTACAAGACTATAAACAGGAAAACAGATATCAGTCAGTAAATGAAGACAACTACAAAGCAAAAAGAGGAAATAAATAGTGTTGTTTCCAAATGGAGAGGAAGTTAAGACAATTTTAAGACAGAATGGACAGTTTTCAACTGTAATAATTAATTACAGGGTAACATCAAAGAAAATGAATCAAACTTCTCATCAAAATAAAAAAGAGGAAAGGCAGAAATATTTAGCAAATATTAAAACAATAGCAATGTAGGAAATGATAAAAAAAAATTCATAAACAAAATGAGCTCAGCACAGAAAATTACATGGAATGAAGAAATCAGCAACACCATAAAAATCACTGAACAAAATGAAAGCAATAAATTCCTACTGGTTCATAATTACACTGAATGTAAATGGATTAAATTAATTAATCAAGAGACAGAGAGTTGCAGAATGGTTAAGAAAACATGGCCCATCAATATGCTGTCTACAAGAGACATATCTTAGACACAAAGACAAAAACAGACTAAAAATCAACAATTGGAAAAAAAAATTATCAAGCACATGGCAATCAAAAAAGAGCAGAAATGGATTTCGGGGGAGATGGTGCAATAGGCAGACAAGATAACAGAATTTCTGCAACAAAGAAATGAGAAACCAATTGAAAGAGATATAGAAGATAATCCTGGAACACTGAGATTTGCAGGAAAGGATAAAGAAGTGGATTAAATACCAACTAATAGAAAAACTTGAATGAAAATTGTAAGGAGACAGATGGAGCTGTGAACTGTTGCTTATTGTGATAGCATGGCCAATTTGAATATTTACAAGTGGTGTTCTGATCCAGGCACCAACCTAAGAATGGGCGCTGCTTGCCAAGGACTGCTTGGACAACTGCAGTGGTGACTCACAACTAGATAGGAAAACAATGATTAAGGAGACAAAGAGAGCAGTAGACTTTCAGCTCTCCTGAGGGCATAGTCATTTTGAATATTTGCAAGTGGCATTTCAATCTGGGCATCAATCTAAGAATAGGCTCCGTTTGCTGAGGACATCATGGGCAACCACACAAGAGGCTGACATTTAGAAAGGAGAGATCTTCCCCTTATTGCTCTTGTACCTACACCCTCTCGGTGAGTGTAGGTTTGGCCATGCTCCACCTCTACTCGTCTTCTAGATTGGCAGGAATTCCACCCTGTCTGAGAGCCTTGACAGAGCCTGCATTCCCTGCTCATCCCAGTTTTGTTTTTGTTTGTTTGGTTTTACATTATTCTTTTTTTTTTTCTCTTCCTTTCTTTTTATTTTAGTCTATTTCCTGCCCACAGTTATTATATCCCCCCTCCCCTTTTCTGGTTCCTTTTTTTCTTTTGCTTTCTGCTTTTCTTCTTTTGTTTTTTTTTCCATTCCTGTTTTGCTTTTTTCTCATTTTTTCTTTACAATTCTTTTCCTACGTCTCTTTTCCCTTATTTCTACCTCCTCTGATATTGTTGTTTTTTGCCCACCCCCCCCCCCTTTTTTTTTTTTAATTGGATTTCTTGCCTTTTCTTTTTTTGTTATCATTGCTATTTGTTTATGAGTTTGCTTTTAGGTCTCTTGTTTTTATTTTATGCCTAACCAGGTGGGAAATTGGTTACAGATAATTGAAAAATGGTTGCAGCAGTATATTGACAGAAAACTCCCAGAAACACAAGCTGGATTTTGAAGCAGACATGGAATGAAGGATATCATGGCTGATGTCAGATGGATCTTTGCTGAAAGCAAAGAATATCAGAAAGATGTATGCTTGTGGTTTATTGACTATGCAAAAGCATTTGACTGTGTGGATCATAACAAGTTATGGATAACACTGAGAAGAGTGTGAATTCCAGAACACGTAATTGTACTCATGAAGAATCTGTGCACAGACCAGGATGTTGTTGTTCGAACAGAACAAGGGGATACTGCATGATTTAAAATCAGGGAGGGAGTGCATCAGGGTTGTATCCTTTCACCATACTTATTCAATCTGTATGCTGAGCAAATGATCTAAGAAGCTGGACTATATATATGAAGAAGAACACAGCATCAGGATTGGAGGAAGACTCATTAACGACTTGAGATATGCAGATGACACAAACTTGCTTGCTGAAAGTGAAGATGGTGAATCACTTACTGATGAAAATTAAAGACTACAGTCTTCAGTATAGATACAATATAAAGAAAATTAAAATCCTCACAAATAGGCCAATAAGCAGCATCATGATAAATGGAGAAAAGATTGAAGTTGTCAAAGATTTCATATTACTTCAATCCATAATAAACAGCAATGGAAGCAGGAGTCAAGAAATCAAACATTGTATTGCACTGGGCAAATCTACTGCAAAAGACCTGTTTAAAGTGCTGAAGAACAAAGACAACTCTTTGAAGACTAGGGTGCACCTAACCCAAACCATGGTATTTTCAATCACTTCATATACACGTGAAAGCTAGATAATGAATAACGAAAACTGAAGGAGAGTTGATGCTTTTGAGTTGTGGTGTTGGCAAAGAATACTGAAAGTACCATGGATTGCTAGCAGAACAAACAAATTTGTCCCGGAAGAATTGTGGGCAGAATGTTCCTTGGAAGACAGAAAGGCCAGAATTTGTGTCACTACTTTGGTCATTTTGTTAGATGGGTCCATTCCCTGGAGAAGGATATCATGTTAGGTAAAATGGAGGGTCAGTGAAAAAGAGGAAGGCCCTCATTGTGATGGATTGACACACTGGCTGCAATGATGAGCTCATGTATGGCAAGGATTGTGAGGCTGGCACAAGACTGGGCACAGTTTTTTTCTGTCATACATAGGGTAGCTATGAGTCAGAGCCAACTCAACAGCACCTAACAACAACAGCAACAGGTGGAAAACAGTAAAGATGGCCACATGACCCAATCACACCCATACCTCCTACAGCCTCACCCACTCAGTGAAAGCCACCACTTGCTTCAGTACAAACTGATCGACAATAGATAGCAGCCAATAGCATCCCAATTCACCCTCCACTGGGTTCACAAACAGCTAACAGAGATCTGTGCACACACTTTCATTCTCTATTACATCCATCAGGAACAGGTGGTGAGTGTCTAGGTGCTGCCAACTAATGAGTGGAAGAGCATAATAGCCTTGATTATCCAAATATATATAATAAATAAATAAATAATAAGACAAACAAAAATCTGGGAGAGGCCCACCAAGATACAACAACCAATTATGTGTGTTTGTGTGTGTGTGTGTGTGCGATAGTTGGAGTTGTATGTCAACGTGGCTGGACTACAATTCTAACTGGTTTAAGCAGTTGTGATGTGGGTTATTCCCATGATGATATCAGATGTATATGTTTTGAGAAGCCAACCCATTGAAAGGGAGTTTTCCTAGGGGTGTGGTCTGCTTCCAATATATTTATGGACATCCTGGAGAAAAGAGACACTTTTCTATGGATCAGGATCCAGGTGTGCTGTCTGTGAGTGAACCAATTCAGCATTCAGCCTGGAGATCTTGGATTCGTCATTCACTGGAGACAACAACCATTATACTGCCTGCCAACCTTGAACTTGTCAGTCCCTAGTCCCTACAGCTGTCTGAGTTGGGAAAAGCCTCCAGCTTGATGTTTGATCCAAGAACTTGGGTCTTGATAGCTTCTATAAGTGTGTGAGCCATTTTCCTAAGATAAATTTCTCTTTCTCTCCCTCTGTATAATCTTTACTGGTTTTGCTTCTCTAGAGAACCAAGCCTAACACATTTGGTACTGGGAGTGGTTCTAGAGAGAAAAAATCATAAGGATGGGCTTCCTAAATTGGTATTCTTCTGTGGATCGGGATTCTGTTGTGCTGCCTACAACTGTCTGTGAGCAAACAATCCACCATTCAGCCTGGAGATCTTGAATTTGTCATTCACTGTAGTCAACAGCCAGTATACTGCCTGCCAACCTTGATGTTTGATCCAAGAACTTTGGACTTACGACCTTCTATAAGTATTTGAGCCATTTTCCTAAGTGTCTTAGACTGGGTTCTCTAGAGAAACAAAAACCAGCAAAGCTTGTATATATATAAAGAGAGAGAGAAATTTATCTTAGGAAAATGGCTCACAAACATATAGAAGCTGGCAAGTCCAAAGTCCCTGGAGGAAAGTTCAGGCTGGAGGCTTTTCTTAGCTTCCACAACTGCAGGGGCCTGAAAAGCTCAAGGCTGGCAGGCAGTGCACTGGCTGTTAACTCCAACAAAAGACGAATCCAAGATCTCCAGGCCGAACAGTAGTCTGTTCACTCACGAAAAGTTGTAGGCAGCACACCAGAGTCCCAATCCACAGAAGAATGTCTCTCTTCCCAGGATGTCCCAGGATATCCTGGAAGCAGGCCACACCCCTAGGGAAACTCCCCTTAACAGATTGGCCACTCAGAACACAGTCATCTGATCTCATCATGGGAACAACCACATGGAACTGGGGTCCAGCCAAGTTGACACACAGTTCCAACTATCACACTAAGATAAAATTATCTTTCTCTACATATATAAGCTTTATTGGTTTTGTTTCTCTAGAGAATCCAGTCTAACACACTTGGTACCAAAACCAGGCAAAGGAATCATTAAAAAGGAAAACTACAGACCAATCTCCCTCATGAATATAGAAGCAAAGATCTTCAACAAAATCCTAGCCAATAGACTCCAACAAGATATCCAAAATATAATACATTATGACCAAGTGAGGTTCATATCAGGTATGCAAGGATGGTTCAGTATTAGAAAACCAATCTACATAATCTATAACATAAATAAAACAAAGGGAAAGAATCACATGATCATATCAATTGATGCAAAAAAGGCACTTGATAAAATCCAATACACATTCCTGATCAAAACTCCCAGCAAAATAGGAATAGATGGGAAATTCTTCAAATAATAAAAGGTACATATGCAAAACCAAAAGCTAACATTATTCTCAATGGAGAGAGACTGAAACTATTCTCCTTGCAAACAGGAACCAGACAAGGATGCCCTCTGTGATAGTTGGACCTGTGTATCAACTTGGCAGGACCACAAGTCTGTGTGGTTTAAGCAATTGTGATGTGGGTTATTCCCATGATGGGATCAGATCTATATGTTTTGAGCAGACAATCCGTTGAAAGGGAGTTTCCGTAGGGGTGTGGCCTGCTTCCAATATATTTATGGACATCCTGGGAAAAGAGACACTCTTCTGTGGATTGGGATACTGTTGTGCTGCCCACAACTGTCCATGAGTGAACAATACACCATTCGGCCTGGAGATCTTGAGTTCATCATTCATTGGAGTCAATGGCCAGTATACTGCTTGCCAACCTTGAGGTTGTCAGTCCCTGCAGCTGCATGAATTGGGAAAAGCCTCCAGTCTGACATTTGATCCAAGAATTTGGGACTTGCTAGCTTCTATATGAGCCATTTTGCTAAGATAAATTTCTCTTTCTCTGTATGTATATATAAGCTTTACTGGTTTTGCTTCTCTAAAGAACCCAGCCTCATACACCCTCTATCACCACTTCTATTTCAACATTGTATGGGAAGTTCTAGCTAGGGCAATAAGGCAAGAAAGGGAAATCAAAGGCATCCAGATTGGTAAGGAAGAAGTCAAACTATCCCTACTTGCTGATGATATGATGCTATACATAGAAAATCCAAAAGACTTAGCAAAAAAAAAAAAAAGAAAAAAAAATCTGCTGGAACTAACTGAGAGATTTAGCATAGTGGCAGGATACAAGATCAACATCCAAAAATCCTCTACACCAGCAAAGAGATTGCTGAAAAGGAAATAAAGAAATCAATACCTTTTACAACAGCTACCAAAAAAAAATAAAATAAAATACTTGGGAATAAATCTCACTAGGGACATAAAAGACCTGTACAAAGAAAACTACAAAACACTACTTCAAGAAACTGTAAGAGATCTACATAAATGGAAGAACATACCATACTCATGGATAGGAAGACTGAACATTGTGAAAATGTCAGTACTACCCAAAGCAATCTATACATTCAATGCAATCCCAATCCAGATCCCATCCACATTTTTTAAGGATATGGAAAAAGCAATCACTAATTTTATATGGAAAGGAAAGAGACCTCTTTTAGTTGTTCCTAGGAGGGACAACTAAGGCAGGTTGTTCCTAAGCAAAGCACTATTGAAGAAGAACAAAGCAGGAGGTCTCACACTCCTTGGTCTCAAAACCTACTACTCTACAGCCACAGTAGTCAAAGCAGCCTGGGATCCATACAATGACAGACACATAGACCAGTGGAACAGAATTGAGAACCCAGAAATAGATCCATCGACCTATGGTCAGCTGATCTTTGACCCAAAATCCATTAAATGGGGAAGAGAATGTTTGTTTAATAAATGGTGCTGGCAAAACTGGAGATCCATTTGTGGAAAAATGAAACAAGATCTGTACCTCACACCATACACAAAAACTAACTCCAGATCGATCAAAGACTTAAATGTGAAACCTAAACCTATAAAATTCCTCAAGGGAAAAATAGGAACTAATTTAGGGACTCTCATTTATGGCATAAATAGACTGTCAAACATAACTTATATGTACAAACAGCAGAAGATAAACCAGATGAATGAGATCTTCTAAAAATTAAGTTTTTATGTGCTTCCAAAGACTTCTCTAAAAGAAGCAAAAGAGAACCTACAGATAGGGAAAAAAAAATATTCAGCAATGACAAAGACTTATCTCTAAAATTTATAGAAAACTCCAAAACTCAACAACAAAATGACAAACAATCTAATTAAAAATGGGCAGAAGACATGAATAGACACTTCACCAGAGAAGATATTCAGGTGGCCAACAAACACATGAAGAAATGTTCATGATCATTAACCATTAGAGAGATGCAAATCAAAACAACAAGGAGATACTATCTTGCCCCAGTACTAATAGCAAAATTCAACAAGACAGAAAATACCTAATGCTGGTGAGGAAGTAGAGAGATTGGGACTTTCATACACTGCTGGTGGGACTATAAAATGATAAAACCACTGTGGAAAGCAGTATGGCAATTCTTTAAAAAGTTGGAATTAGAAATACCATTTGATCCAGTAATCCCATTATTAGGCATATATCCTGAAGAAGTGAGAGCCAGAACAAGAACTGATATATGCACACCCATGTTCATTGGGGTGTTAAGGTGGGGGCCTGAGGTAGGTGGGCACTTGGCTGAGGGCTGCTTTCAGTTGAGGGCAGCTGTAGCTTAAGGCCTGGGCCTGAGATGTGTGCACACTTGGCTGGGGGCTGCTTTCATTTTGGGGCAGCTCTATTTTAAGGCCAGGACAAGAAGGGAGTGGGCGTTGGGCTGAGGGATGCTTTTGCTTGGGGGTGGCTCTATCTTAAGGCTAGAACACAAGGTAGGTGGGTGTGGGGCTCAGGGTAGCTTTTGCAGGTATGGGGCTGTGGGCTGCTTCACCTGTGAGTGGCTCTGTTTTAAGGCCGGGGCCAATGGTAGGTGGGCATAATGCAGCTAGGAACAACTAAGGGAGACTAACTTGTCTGTCAGTTTGCTGTCTTGTGGTGGCTTACATGTTGCTGTGAGGCTGGAGGCTATGCTACCAGTGTTGCGAAATGCCAGCTGGGTTACTCATAGTGGACAGATTTCAGTGAAGCTTCCAGGCTAAGACATTCCTTGGAAAGAAGTTTGGGCAATCTACTTCCATAGTGATACCACCTCAGAAACCCAAGGAGGGGTCACTATGAGGTGGATCTGACTCAATGGCAGTGCGTTTGGTTTTTGGTTTTGGTTCCAGGCTAAGACAGACTCAGAAGAAGGAAGAGGCCATCCACTTTCCAAACAATTGGCGGGTGAAAACCTTATGAATGGCAGTGGAACACTGTCTGATATACTGCTGGAAACTTTATGAATAGCCCTGAAACATTGTCAGATATAATTCCAGAAGATGAGCCCATCAGGTCAGAAGGCACTCAAAATACGACTGGGGAAGAGCTGCCTCCTCAGAGTAGAAATGGTCTTAATGATATGCATAGAGTAAAGCTTTTGGGACCTCCATCGGCTGATGGGGCATGACTCAAAATGAGTAGAAAGAGATGCAAACATCCATTAATATTCAGTACGTGGAATGTAAAAAGTATGAATCTAGGAAAATTGGAAGTTGTCAAAAATGTAATGGAATGCATAAAGATCAATATCCTAGTCATTAGTGAGCTGAACTGGACTGGTTTGGGCCATTTTTAATTAGACAACCATATGATCTACTATGCCAGGAATGGCAAATTGAAGAGGAACGGTGTGGCATTCATCACCACAAAGACTGTTTCAACATCTGTCTTGAAGTACAATCCTGTCAGTGTTAGGATAATATCCATATGCCTATAAAGAATACCAGTTAATACTATTATTATTCAAATCTGTGCACCAGCCACCCAAAGCAAAGGTGAGGAAATTGAAAATTTATACCAGCTTTTGCAGTCTGAAATTGACCAAACATGCAATCAAGATGTGTTGATTAACACTGGTGACTGGCATGCAAAAGTTGGAAACAAAGAAGAGTTACCGGTAGTTGGAAAATATGGCCTTGGTGATAGAAATAACACTGGAGATAGCATGATAGAATTTTGCAAGACCAATGACTTATTCATTGCAAATGCTTTTTTCAACAACATAAGTGACGACGATACACATGGACTTCACCAGATGGAATACACAGGAATAAGATTGACGACATCTGTCACAAGAGGTGATGGAGAAGTTTAATATCTTTGGCCAAAACAAGGCCAGGAGCTGATTGTAGAACAGATCATCAACTGCTCATAAGCAAGTTCAGGCTAAAGTTGAAGAGAAAAGAATTCCACAAGAGCCAAAGTACGACCTTGATAATATCTCTCCTGAATTTAGGGATCGTCTAAAGAATAGATTTGATGCATTGAACACCAATGACTGAAAACCAGAGGAACTGTGGGATGACATCAATAATATTATCCATGAACAAAGCAAGAAGTCATTAAAAAAATGAGAAAGGAAGACCAAAATGGATGTCAGAAGAGACTCTGAAACTTGCCCTTGAGTAGAGAATAGCTAAAGCAAATGCAAGAAATGACAAGATCATTTGAGCAGATTTCAAAGAGCAACTCAAGAAGACAAAGCTAACTACTATAATGAAATCTGCAATGATCTGGAGTTAGAAAACCAAAAAAGGAGAACACACTTGGCATTTCTCAAGCTGAAAGAACTGAAGAAAAAATTTAAGCCTCATGTTGCAACATCAAAAGATTCTATGGGCAAAATATTGAATGATGCAGGAAACATCAAAAGAAGATGGCAGGAATACAGAGTCACTGTACCCAAAAGAATTGGCCCATGTTCATCCATTTCAAGAGGTGGCATATGATCAAGAACCAGTATTGAAGGAAGAAGCCAAAGCTGCACTGAAGGCATTGGCGAAGAACAAGGCTCCAGGAATTGACAGAATACCCACTGAGATGTTTCAACAAATGGATGCCACACTGGAGGCTCTCACTTGACTATGCCAAGAGGTTTGGAAGACAGCTACCTGGCTAACAGACTGGAAGAGATCCACATTTGTACCCCTTCCAAAGAAAGGTGATCCCACCAAAAAATTACCAAAAACTCACTGCTGTCAAGTCAGATCCAACTTATAGTGACATCTCCTTGGGTTTCTGAGGTGGTATCACTATGGAGTTAAATTGCCCAACCTTCCTTCCGAGGAGTGGGTGGTGGGTTTGGACCACCAGCCTTCTGGTTAACAGTCAAATGCCTTAGGCACTATGTCACCATAGCTCCCAGGTGATCCTACAGAATGTGGAAATTATCAAACAATATCATTAATACTACATGCAAGTAAAATCTTACTGAAGATAATTCAAAAACGGTTGCAGCAGTATATGGACAGAGAGCTTTGAGAAATGCAAGCTGGATTCAGAAGAGGACGTGGAATGAGAGATATCATTGCTGATGTCAGATGGGTCTTAGCTGAAAGCAAAGAATACCAGAAAGATGTTTACTTATGTTTAGTTGACTATACAAAAAAAGCATTCAATTGCATGGATCATAACAAATTATGGATAACATTGAGAAGAATGAGAATTATAGAAGACTTGATTGTACTCATGAAGAACCTGTACATGATCAGGAGACTACCACTTGAACAGAACAAGGGAACACTGCATGGTTTAAAATAAAGAAGGGAGTGCATCAAGGTTGTATCCTTCCACCATACATATTCAATTTGTATGTTCAGCAAATAATCCAAGAAGCTAGATTATATGAAGAAGAATGTGGCATCAAGATTGGAGGAAGTCACCAAGGAGGATATTCAAGCGGCCAACAAACATATGAAGAAATGCTCACGATCATTAGCTATTAGAGAGATGCAAATCAAAAC
>NW_006921591.1:20588724-20593380 GCF_000298275.1 Orycteropus afer afer
AAAAAAAAGATTGGAGGAAGACTCATTGACAACCTGTGATATGCAGATGACACAACTTTGCTTGCTGAAAGTGAGGATGACTTGAAGCACAGACTGATGAAGATTAAAGGCTACAGTCTGTAGTATGGATTACACCTCAATATAAAGAAAACAAAAATCCTTACAACTGGTCCAATAAACAGCTCCATGATGGATGGATAAAAGTTTGAAATTGTCAAGGACTTTGTATTTATTGGTTCTACAATTAACAACAATGGAAGAAGCAGTTAAGACATCATATAGCATTGTTCTGGTTACCTAGTGCCACTCTGACAAGAAATATAACAAATGGGATGGCCTTAACAAACAGGAATTTATTCTCTTACAGTTTGGAGGCTTTAAGTCCAAGTTCAAAGTGCCAAGCTCTAGGGGCTGGGTGAAAGCCCCACAGCCTTGGGCTTCAGCTCTGCCTCCAGCTCCCAGCCCACTGGAGCTAGAGGCTTTTCTTCACTCAGGCAGCTGCTGGCTGCTGAGGCTGAGAAGCCCAAGGCTGACAAGTAAAATGGCACAGTCCCGATGTTACCAAACCACACGGCAGCCATTAATTTAAGCCCATTGTAAGTCCCAAGGTCAGCAGAGCATGGCAGGCTGCTGAAAAATGACACGGCTACATGCAGGGTCCAAGCATGCCATAGGTTAGAAGACCATTCCCAAAGCTATTTCTTATATGTGGGAAGCAGACCACATCCCTAAAGCAGCTACTCAGCTGCTTGTGGTAGATCCCACCATGGAGCTGATTGCCAGTCTCATCATGGGGAATAACTACCACCAGCTGCCCAGCCACTCAACCAGGCCCAGCCAAGTTGACACAAAAACATAACCACCACAGGCATATTGCATGGGGGCAAATCTGCTGCAAAAGACCTCTTTCAAGTAATGAAGAGCAAAGATGCTTCTTGAAGACTAAGTTGTATCTAACCCAAGCCATGGTATTTTCAATCACCTCTTATGCAAGTGAGAGCTGAACAGTGAATAAGGAATTCTGAATAAGAGTTGATGCTTTTGAGTTGTGGTGTTTGAGAAGAATGCTAAGAGTACCATGGTCTACTAACAAATCTGTCCTGGAAGAAATGCAGACAGAATGCTCCTTGGAAGTGAGAATGGCCGGACTTTGTCTCACCTATTTTGGTCATGTTGTCAGAAGGAACCATTCCCTGGAGAAGGATATCATGCTTGTTAAAGTGGAGAGTCAATGATAAAGGAGAAGGCCCTCAATGAGGTGGATTGACAGAGTGGCTGCAATGATGGGCTAAGGTATAGCAAGGATCATGAGGCTGGCACAGGACAGGGCAGTGTTTTGTTCTGCTGTGCATTGGGTTGCTATGAGTCGGAGATGACTAGCAGGCACATAACAACAAACAACAACATGTTCATTGCAGCACTATTTACAATAGCAAAAAGATGGAAACAACCTAGGTGCCTATCAACAGAAGAATGAATAGCCAAACTATGGTACATTCACACAATGGAATACCATGCAACAGTAAAGAATAATGTAGAATCTAAAACACCACATAACATGGATGAACTTGGAGGACATTATGCTGAGTGAAATAAGTCAATCACAGAAGGATAAATATTGTGTTAAGTCATTATTGTAAAAAGTCAAGGAAAATTTTATATATGGAAGGAAACATTTCTTGTTGGTTATGGGTGGTGGACAAGAGGGGAGGAAACAGTGTAAAAATAAAAAATGAAAATAAATAAAGAATGTCCATATATATAATAAAACTAATGGGGCAAAGTGATGATAACGTCTTAGCCATGGCCAAACACCCTGAGGGAATGAGTAACTGGGCCTACAGGCTCGGGACCATGGTCGTGGGGGACATCAAGCTCAATTGGCATAACATAGTACACAAAAAACATTGTTCTCCATTCTACTTTGGTGAGTTGCTGTTGTTGTTATATGCCGTCAAGTCGGCCCTGACTCATAGCGACCCCTCCTTGGGCTTCCGAGGCAGTATCACTACGGAAGTAGATTGCCCAACCTTCCTTCCGAGGAGTGGCTGGTGGATTTAAACCACCAGCCTTCTGGTTAGCAGTCAAATGCCTTAGGCACTATGCTACCAGAGCTCCTACTTTGGTGAGTAGCAAGTGGAATGTTAAAAGATTGCAAGCTTTTAAAATGCAATAATTGGTCTATCCTTGTCTGGAGCAAAGAAGAATGAAGAAACACCAAGCCACATGGAAACGATTAGTCTAAGGGATTAGTGGACCATGTGAACCTCAGCCTACATGACCCAGAGACCAGAAGAACTAGATGGTGCCTGGCTACCACTGTCAACCACTTGGAAAGGGATTAGTGTAGGAGATTCCCAAATAGAGTGGGAGGAAAATGTGGAACAAAATTCAAAATAATAAAATTAGACCAGGCTTACTGGTCTGATAGAGATTGGTCAAATCCCTGAGACTATGGTCCCTAGTCACCATTTGGGCTTGGAATTGAACCTGTGGCTTCTAGCCAAAGAACAGACAGATGTATAAGGTGAACATTAACACCAGGTGGATGCGCTCCTTAGTGTGATCAACCATGTGAGATCAGAAAGGTATCATTTACACAGGGAGATAGCTCAGAGGGGAGGAATGCATAGGAAAGAAGGACACAGGCAAAAGGTAAACACAGGTAGGAAGTTGGAAATGAGCTGTTATACTGTGGGGATTGCAATCAATGTTGTAAAATGAAATGTATATCAATTTCTGTAAGGAAAAGGTTTTTGCTCTGTTAATTTTCACCCAAATCACAATTTTAAAAAAGAAAGAAAGATGAAAGGAAACAGTAAACACAAGGAAAATTGGAAAGAGTCCTGTTACATCACAGGGGTTGCAATAAATGTCAGAAAACAAAATGTGACTGAATTGTTTAATTGAACGTCAATTTACTCTGTAAACTTTCACCCATATCACAATTTAAAAAAAAGACAGAAGTATATACACTTAAATTATAATGAATATCCATGAACTCAATATCAATGAGTTATCTGCAGATCTTGTTAATTTTACCCCTAAACCTAATTTAGCCCCAGGTGCTTCGACACCCACCTGCTGGCACCAGTAATTATTCTTCCTTCAATACCATTGGTACTTGATCATATGCCATTCGTGAAATGGATGAACATCGACCAATTCTTTCTGGTACAGAGACTCTGGGTATTTCTTCCATCTTCTTTTGATGTTTCCAGCATCATTCAATACTTTTCCCATAGAATCTTTTAGTATTGCAACTCGAGGCTTGAATTTCCTCTTCAGTTCTTTCAGCTTGAGAAATTCCCAGCGTATTCTTCCCTTTTAGTTTTTCTAACTCCAGGTATTTGCACATTTCATTATAGTAATTGGTTCTGTCTGCTGGAGGAGAAAGCTTTGAAATCTGTTCAGCTTGTTTATCTTGTCATATCTTCCATTTGCTTTAGCTACTCTGCATTCCAGGGCAAATCTCTTCTGACACCCACTTTGGTCTTTTCTTCCTTTCCTGTCTTTTTAATGACCTTTTGCTTTCTTCATGGATGATGTTCTTGAGGTCATCCCACAATTCCTCTGGCTTTTGGTCATTAGTGTTTAGCACATTAAATCTATTCTTTCTTTCTTTATTTTATTGTGATTTGGGTGAAGATTTACAGAGCAAATTCATTTTCCATACAGCAGTTCACACACACTTTGTCTCATGACATTGACTACAGTTTACCACAATGCAACAGCTCCCCTCCCTCTCCTCCCCATAGTTACCTCTTCCCATGTCCATCCCTCAATGGACTCCTGCCCCCTGAGCTGTCTCCCTGTGCATAAGCAGCCTTCTTTCTCCCATAATTGTTCTCTCCAAGAGTGTATCTACTTGAGGAAAATGTTCCACTCATATGTGTTTTGTTTGGCTGGAAACCACAGGTGGGGGTTCAATTCCAGACCCGAAGGGTAGGTAGGGGCCATAGTTTCAGTGGTTCCACCAGGTTCTATTGGACCACCAAACCTGGTTCCCCCCTTTTTTTTTGCTCCAAATGATTTTGAGTATTGTTCCACATTGTTCTCCCTTTCTATCCAGGATCTCCTACATAGATCTCCTTCCAAGTGGATGACAGTGGTAGCCGGGCACCATCTAGTTCTTCCAGTCTCATAGTCGTATATGTAATGCAGAGCTGCCGAGACACCAGGACACGAAGTTGTTTCAGAGAAGCAGTTTATTAGCGCTCCCGGGCGAGGTTCTCATGCCCTAGCATCAAGGCCAGAGAAGTCGCACCCCCGGGCTGGGGGAATAGATTCTTATAGACACAGAGAGGACCTAACTTGGGACACTAAGGAAATGGCAGAGTACAATTAGCTGTTGGCAAGGGTCTGCACCTAATTAGCAAGAGGGGGCTTCACAGGAGGAATTTTGTCATCACGTGGGACTTTCCAGCCTGGGCGAGTTCTGCCACCTCGGTTGTCTTATCAGGCTGTCTCATCAGGACCTGACACCTGGAGGAAGCTGCCAACTGAAATGTTGATGGCTTGGGCTTACTTCGGCCTAACAGTATAGGCTGCAGATCAGATGGTGTACCAGTCGCTAGGACTAATTGTTTCCATGAATTTTGGTTTTCTTCATTCTTCTTTGCTCTGGATGAGGAGAGACCCATCATTGCATCTAGA
>NW_006921591.1:20594198-20596916 GCF_000298275.1 Orycteropus afer afer
TTGCATAGTATTCCATTGTGTGTATGTACCATAGTTTGGTTATCCATTGCTCAGTTGATGGACATGTAGGTTGTTTCCATATTTTGGCTATTGTAAATAGTGCTGCGATGAACATGGGCATGCATATATCTGTTCTCGTCATGGCTTTCACTTCTTTAGGGCATATACCTAGTAATGGGATGGCTGGATCAAATGGTATTTCTAATGCCAACTTTTGAAGGAATCGCCATACTGCTTTCCACAATGGTTGTACCATTTTACAGTCCCACCAGCAGTGTATGAGAGACCCAATCTCTCCACAAACTTGCCAGCATTTGTTATTTTCTGTCTTGTTGAACTTTGCTAGTAGTGCTGGAGCAAGATGGTGTCTCGTTGTTGTTTTTTAAATCTATTCTTTAGATGGTCTCTAAATTCAGGAGGGATATTATCAAGGTCATATTTTGGCTCTCCTGGACTTCTTTTGTCTTCAGTTTCAACTTGAACTTGCATATGAGCAGCTGATGGTCTATTCCACAATCAGCTCCTGGCCTTCTTTTGGCCGAATATATTGAACTTCTCCTTCATCTTTTTTCACAGATGTAGATCTGATTCCTGTGTACTCCATCTGGCAAAATCCATGTGTATTGCCACCATTTATGTTGTTGAAAAAGGTATTTGCAACGAATAAGTCCTTGGTCTTGCAAAATTCTATCATGTGATCGCCAGTGTTATTTCTATCACCAAAGCCATATTCTCAAACTACTGGTAATTCTTCTTTGTTTCCAAGTTTTGCATTCCAATCATCAGTGATAACACATCTTGATTGCATGTTTGGTCAATTTCAGACTGCAGAAATTGGTAAAAATCTGAATTTATTGACCCATGTCAGTTTAGTTTTGTGTATTTCACTGTACATAAATTATATTTCAATAAAATATATTTTAAAAAGGAAAGAAATTGGTAAAAATCTTCAATTTCCTCATCTTTGGCATTGGTGGTTGGTGTGTAAATATGAATAACAGTAGTATTAACTGGTCTTTCTTGTAGGATATGATTACTATCCTACCACTGACAGCATTGTACTTTAGAATAGACCTTGAAACATTCTTTGTGACTATGAATGCCATGACATTCCTCTTCAATCTGTCATCCTGGCATAGTAGATCATATGGTTGTCTGATTCAAAATGGCCAAAACCAGACCATTTTAGCTCACTAATGCCTAGAATATTGATCTTTATGTGTTCCATTTCATTTTTTACAACTTCCAATTTTCCTAGATTCATACTTCATACATTCCATGTTTTGACTATTAATGGATGTTTGCAGCTGTTTCTTCTCATTTTGAGTCATGCTGCATCAGCAAATGGAGGTCCCAAAAGCTTTACTCCATCCACATCATTAATGTTGGCTCTATTCTGAGGAGGCAGCACTTACTCAGTTGTATTTTGAGTGCTTCCAACCTGAAGGGCTCTTCTTCTAGGATTATATTGGACAATGTTTCAGGGCAATTCATCAAGTTTTCCAGTAATATATCAGACAGTGTTTCACTGCTATTCATAAGGTTTTCAGTGGCCAATTTTTTGAGAAGTAGATGGCTCCTTTCTTTCTCTGTGTCTGTCTGAGTCTGGAAGCTCCACTGAAACCTGTCCACCATGGGTGACCCTGCTAGTATTTGAAATACCAGTGGCATAGCCTCCAGCCTCACAGCAACATGCAAGCCACCACAGTATGACAAACTGACAGACGAGTGGTGGATGGTCTGCGTGACCACATGCATTTCAAAAATAACTTATTTTTCACATATTTTTCCACACATCAGCTAATCTGTTTCCCACATAGATTTCTTAAGATCCAGCTGCATCAGCACTTTTATAGCCCTATTGTTATCATAGTGTCACCTGCTTCTGGGTAGTATTTTCTGAGAATGACTAACATTGTGTCTTATCTCTCTCTTTTGGTATCCCTTGAATGATTCAGGTTAACCCCTTGTTGAGATGTGCTCCAAACACCTCCTAAGTTTTATACCCTGCTAACACATTCCCCCTTTTGATCAAATTCCCACTATGGGGCACTGATCACTCACAATTGAGTATTCCTCCTTCTGTAAAGATTTTGATCAACAAATTCTGATTATACTCTTCTTATTGGGAGAGGTCATATCTTTCTTCATTTACCAAGCTCTTGGTCCCAGTCTTGAGGGAGTGAGTACATTATCATTGGAGTCGTGGTAGCAGGCCAAATGGGAAGAAGAAAGTAGAGGAGTGTCAAATAAATCTAATTTCATTCTATGGATTCCATTTATCTAAATTACACAAATTTATGCATAGGTAAAGTGGGGTTAGTTTTGTTAAAAGTGTTAGATAAACATTTCATAATGCAGCCAAGTAGACTTTTGGTGGATATTTCTAATGCCTTGCTCTATTTCCCTTGAGGTGGTCATCAAGTCATAGCAAGAGGTGTTTACAATGGCACAGACCCTAGCTTGTTGAACTTAAATAAAGTCAAGGGCTATTCTACTAACATAAGAATTTAGAGACTTCTTTTGAGTAGCTATTCCATTTGTGATATCATCAGCATTTGAGCCATTGTATGTCATAGGCTGACACATATAGCTTGTTTGAAGGTAGTGCTGAAATTAACAGTAGCACTGGATACAAAGCTATGGCTTAACAGAAGTGATGCTAGAGGAGCAGCCTGAGTAGACAAAGCCAATTACTATAATGAAATGTGCAAAGAC
>NW_006921591.1:20598432-20608789 GCF_000298275.1 Orycteropus afer afer
AAGGGACCATTCCCTGGAGAGGGATGTCATGCTTGGTAGGGTGGAGGGTCAATGAAAGAGGGGGAGGCCTTCAACGAGATGGATTGACACGGTGGCTGCAATAATGGGCTCAAGTATAGCAGGGATTGTGGGGCTGGCACGGGATCGGGCAGTGTTTCATTCTGCTGTGCATGGGGTCTCTATGAATCTGAAACAACTCAACGGCACTTAACAACAACAACAACAACATTGTTATCATACTTACACATGCTTCGGGATGCATTCTGGGTGAATGCATATACTTCTGGGTGCATTCTAGGTGAATGCATTTCACTCTTACTTTCCTCTTTTGGTTTCTATTGAACAATTCAGGTTAACCCCTTGTTTAGCCATGCACCAAATGCCTCTTAAGTTTTAGAGTCCACTAACACACTTTTTATGCCAACCAAAAATTTCAGCCAGCACTACACAAAATAAAGCAAATAGCAACCCAGTGTGGCTCTGAAGTGAGAACAGAAGGAACCCATGCTTAGAATACCTACATCCCTAAAATGACTATATCAAAACTGAAGTCCCTGTCAAACAGCTGTCTAAAGGCACAAGGCAACTTACAGAGCAAAAGGGGGAGTAAATAGTGATGGAAAAATAACATTAATTAGGTGTAGGACTGCACAGCCGGTTATTGCATTTGCTGTCAATAAGTTGTACACCTGTAAAAAATTGAAGTGGCAAAAGTTATGTGACAGATTTATTTACAACAATGATTTATTTATTTATTTATCTTTAAGAGAGGGAATAGGTGCTGAGGTTGCTTATGTATAGCCAAACACCTCATGGGATTTGGTTCCTTGGTTTGGAGGTTTATAGTTATTGTTTCATGGGAATCCCAGTTAATTGGCCTAGTAATGTGTTTAGTGCTTCTGTTCTACCTCTTAGTTTGTTGCATAGTGCCTGGGGTCTTTAAAGCTTGCAAGCATGCAAGCAGCCATCTAGATGCAACGATGGGTCTCTCCTCATTCAGAGCAAAGAACAATGAAGAAAACCAAAGACACATGGAAACGGTTAGCCAAGGGGCTGGTAGACCGTGCGATCCTCAACCTATATGACCATGAGACCAGAAGAACTAGATGGTGCCTGGCTACCACTGTCAACCACTCAGAGGGGGATCCATGTAGGAGATCCTGCATATAGTGGGAGAACAATGTGGAACAAAACTCAAAATCACAAAAAAAAAAGTCCAAGTTTGCTGGTCTGATAGAGCCTGGTAAGACCCGTGAGACTATGGGCCCTGGATACCCTTGAGGTCTGGAATTGAACACACTCCTGTGGCTTCCAGCCAAACAAAAGACAGGCATATGGGCTGAACATTTGCATCAGGAAGATACACTACTTGGAATACAGAAGGGCAGTGTATGCACAAGGAGACAGCTTGGAGGGCGGGAGTGTATGAGAGGAAAGGACACAGGTAAGAGGTATTACAGGCAGGAAATGGGAAAAAAAGGTGTTACATTGTGAGAAATTGCAGTCAATGTCATGAGACAAAATGTGATGAACTTACTGCTTACTGGAAAATGAATTTGCTCAGTAAACTTTCACTCAAATCACAATAATTTTTTTTTTAAAGGTTAAAAAGAAAAAAAAAACCAAACTTATAAGTAGCCATCCAAAGTACAATTGGTCCCTATTTGCCTGGAGCAACAGAGGAAGAGAATCAGGAATAAGAGGAGGATATGGAATGTGTGGCTAATTGCCGTCATGAACAACTGCCACCTCTGTCATGAGATCACAAGTAGATGGTACTCAGCTATCATTACTGAACATTTTGATTAAGGATTTGTGATAGTTAAGGTGTGTGTCAACTTGGCTGGACCATGATTCTGAGTGGTTTAAGCAGTTGTGATGAGATCTGATGTAATATAATCACTTCCATGATGAGATATGTTATGAGGAGCCAGTCAGTTGAAAGAGAGTTTCTTCAGGGGTGTGGATTGCCCCCAATACATATATGGACATCCTGGGGAAAACTCTCTGGCTTTCTGCTGGATCTTGGTCCTGAATCTAGCTCATCATCTCCAGAGCTGATCAGTGGCCTGACAATCTTGGGATTGTCACTGTTCTGGTTACCTAGTGCCGCTCTGACAAGAATATACCACAAATGGGATGGCCTTAACAAACAGGAGTTTATTCTTACAATTTAGAGGCTTTAAATCCAAGTTCAAAGTGCCAGGCGCTAGGGCTTGATGATAGTCCCTTGACTTTGGGGTCCAGCTCTGCCTCTTGCTCCCAGCCCACTGGAGCTAGAGGCGTTTTTTCACTCAGACAGCTGCTGGCTGCTGAGGCTGAGAAGCCCAAAGTTGACAAGTAAAAAGGCACAGTCCCAATGTTAACAAACCACACGGCAGGCCATTAATTTAAGTCCATTGTAAGTCCCAGGGTCAGCAGAGCATAGCAGGCTACTAAGCAACGACATGGCTACATGCAGGGTCCAAGCGTGCCATAAGCTCGAGACCATTCCCAAGGCTTCTCCTTATATACAGGAAGCAGACCTCATCTCAAAGGCAGCTACTCAGCTGCTTGTGGTAGATCCCACCATGGAGTTGATTGCCAATCTCATCATAGGGAATAACTACCACCAGTCACCCAGCCACTCAACCAGGCCCAGCCAAGTTGACACACAAACTACCACAGTCACCTTTCAGCCTATGCACCATTTTACCTGCCGATCTTGGATTCATCATCTGCTGATGCTAGCAGCCTGCTATACTGCCTGCTGATCTTGGGTTCATCAGACCTTGCAACTGCATAAGACAGGAAAAGTCTCCAGCTTGATGTTTGACCCACGAACTTGGGAATTGCCAGCCTCTACAATTGTGTGAGCCATTTCCCTGAGATAAATTTCTCCCTTTCTCTCTCTTACCTTCACTGGTTTTGCTTCTCTATAGAACCCAGGCTAAGACATTGAATCATTCTTGTATCAAATCACACCAAATTGTGCACATAAGATATAGACGACAGACACTAAGACCAACCAGTATATCCACAATACTGCATTACCATTAACACCAAAGCTTTTAAGACCCCAGGCACCAGGCTACAGACAAACACATAAATATCTGGGAAGATCAGATGGGGGTCAGTGAACAGGATTATACTCTACACCAAGGATAGATTCAGCTGAAGCTAATCTTGCACAGATACCAGTGACACAAAATACCTGCAATCCTTATAGAAACAACAGGAGACATAGAGTAATCCCTCACAGACAGTCGGACACTGTGAGAGAGAGATCCAACAGATCTACTAACTCAGGACCATAATACTGGGGGACACCACACTCAATTGGCACAACAAAATACATAAAAATCTTGTTCTTCATCCTACATTGGTGAGTAGTGACTCGGGTCTTAAAAGCTTTCAAGTGGCCATCTAAGATGCAGCTAATGGTCTCCTATTGTTGGAAGTGAAGAAGAGTGCAAAAAACCAAGGGCATTTGGAGGCAATCAGTCCTAGGACATGATGGACCTTGAGACCAGAACTAGATGGTGCCTGGTTACCAATGCCAACCACTCAGGAAAGGATCAAAACTGGAGATCCTGGATAGAGTGGGAGGAAAAATGTGGAACAAAATCCAAAAACACAATAATGACCAGAATTACTGGTCAGATAGAGTCTGGTGAGACCCCCAGTACTATGGTCCTAGGATACATTTTGGGCCTGGAAGAAAACTCACTTCCAGGGACTCACTCTAAGCCCAATAGTAAACAAGATGTACACGCAGACCACTCAACCCAGGGTGACTCACCCACATACACTGTGGAAATGCATCCCTTGGAGCAATTGACCACAGGGCACCAGATGGGCAACATCCGCACAAAGGAAATGCAGGACACACAGGAGTCCATAAGTATGAGGGGCATGGGTGTGTGGGGGGTGTTATTGGACATGGAGGGGAAGAAAAGAAGAAGAAGGATAATAATTAAAAAAAAAACAGAGAGAGGAAAAAGAAAATGTTTTTTATTTCTGTGAGGGTGAAGGAGTTCTGGTGGTGCAATAGGTAAGGCATTTGGCTGCTAACCAGCAGGTCAGTGCTTCAAACCCATCAGCTGCTACGTGGGAGAAAGATGAGGCAATCTATTTCTGCAAAGATTTATAGACTTGGAAACCCAATGGGGTTCGCTTTGAGTTGGAATCTATTTGATGACAGCAAGGTTCTTTTTGTTTGTTTGTTTGTTTTTGGTGAAGGGTTATTGTGATAGTTAAGGTGGTATGTCAACTTGGCTAAGCCTGGTTGAGTGGCTGGGAAGCTGGATATAGTTATTCCCCATGGTGAGACTGGTAATTAATTCCATGGTGTAATCTACTGGAGCAGCTGAGTAGCTGCTTTAGGGATGTGGGCTGCTTCCAGTATATAAGAAGCAACCTTGAGGAAGGTCTCCATCTTTTTGGCATGCTTGAGCCCTGCATGGAGGTGAGTCTTCATTCAGCAGCCTGTCATGCTCTGCCAATCTTAGGACTTTTAATGGATTTGAATCAATGGCCTGAGGTATGGTTTGGTAATATTGAGACTGTGCCTTTTCACTTGTTGACCTTGGGGTTGTCAGCCTCAGCAGCCAGCAGCTGCCTGAGTGAAGTGATGTCTCTAGCTTCAGTGGGCTGGGAGCAAGAGGCAGAGTTGAAGCCCAAGGCCAAGGGGCTTTCACCCAGCCCCCAGAGCCTGGTACTTTGAAGTCAGACTTCCAGCCTCCAGAACTATAAAAAAATAAACTCCTATTTGTTCAAGCCATTCCAAGTGTGGTATATTCCTGTCAGAGTGGCAATAAGTAACCAAAACTGTTACATAATTCTTTCTACATTAAGATAAAATCAGATAACTGTTTAAGTACAAATTTGCAGGTTGGGAAACAGCTATTCAATAGACATGTAGTAAACTATTGGTTGCATTTTTTATTATAGGAGGGATCAGGAGGTTTTGTTGTTTTGTTTTTTTTTAAAAAAAGCTAAATAAGCTACAATATTTATCATAAAGTTTTAAAGCAGAAACAAAAGTTGTAATGAAAAGTGACATACTCTTTCAGAAGAGAAAATTGTTAGTAATTGACCTTTCTCATTGCAAAAAATTTCTTTGGTTTCTCTTGCCATAGCCCTGCTTTCCCATCAAACCAGCTTTATAACTACTTACCGTTGAGTTGACGCTGACTCGTGGCAACCCCATGTGTGTCAGATCAGAACTGTGCTCTTTCTGGTGTGACCTGGGTGACCTCATACCTCCAACCTTTTAACATACTTAGAGGTGCCAAACCAGCCTTCTAGAATTCCTCTTTTGAATAATGGGATCATAGAATAGACTTGTGAATGAAGCTGTTGGAGGACAACAGCATTGCTCATGACGCACTTGCTATGGAAACTGTTTGGCAAGTATCATTATCTGAACTTCTTTTCCTGTGCATGTCAGGACTGACAGAGTTTATTTATTACAGGGTAAATGCTACAAATGGTCACTGTCAATGCAGAAAAGTCATTTCCACGACACTGCTGCAAATTGATTACCTTCTTTCAGTTAGCACAAGGACAAACAAAGCAGGCTGCCCCGCTACTTGGCAAGCAGCTTAATTATAAAATTCAGATTGTTTACTCGAACAGGAAGAATTTGTAGTGAGTTATGTGAAACACTCTCTAAGTGGATCAAGGAAACATTAACTTCTAAACTAAGCCCCAACTTCCTAGTTTTGTTTCATGTTTTTGTTTTTTTTGAAAGGAAATGGGCCAGAAACATATCATCTAGATGTAACTTAAATAATAATTCCAAAATATGAAATTCACTATATGAAGTCTTATAGTTGGTGGTTCAAACCCACTAGCCACTCCACAGAAACAAGACTGGGCAATCTACTTCCATTAAAATTTACCACCTCAGAAACCCAGTGGGGGTCGCTATGAGTAGGAATCAACTTGATGGCAGTGGGTTTGGTTTTTGCTTTTTTGTATGAAGTGAAAAATACCCAAGATTCCAAGTCCAGTGCTTACCTTGTGCTTATAATTTAGGCCTCACAAATAAAAAATAAAACTTAAACAGTAAGTGGAAAATAGAAAATACTCTGAAAACCAAAGACAATGGTATTTAGAATGGTTATGGTAATAAACAAAGTTCTCTCCAATTAAATTTCTTTTTAAATAGATCTGACCAAATTCTAATATACTCTTTGGATCACCAAATTATAATTATTTCCTTATTCACATAGCTTATTCAAAACTATACGTAATTTCATAAGCTAAAAACTTTCATAGTTCATACTATCATTATGTTGCACAGCTGGTGACATTAAGTCTTTTGGAAAATACAATTTTGTTTACTGTGCTGTTGTTGAGAATATACACAGTACAACATACACCAATTCAAATTCTACATGTACATAGATTACATTCTTTATGTAACCATTTTTATCCTCCTTTACTGACTTCTTCCTCCTCCATTAACTTAAACTCACTGCCCTCTATGGTTCCTATCTTTCAAGTTGATGTTGTCAATTTGAACCCAAATAAAAAGAGCATAATGTTCCAGGCAGACATTTTTCACTAGATAAGCTAAACTACTGTTTGGTTTTAAGAAGACTTTTGGGAATATTTCTGGTTCAAGGTTTAAAGGTTATCTCAAGGCTATAGTTTCAGGGGTTCATCCAACTTTCATGGCTTCAGGAAGTCTGAGTCCATGAGAACTTGAAATTCTGTTCTGTGTTTTTCCCCTCTTGATCAGGATTCTGCTACGGAGTCTTTGATCAAAATGTTCAGTAATGGTAGCCAGGCATCATTCAGTTCTTCTGGTCTCATGGCAAAGGAGGCAGTTGTTCATGTGGCAATTAGACGAACATTTCAATCCTCCTCTTATTTCTGACTCTCCTTCCTTGAATGATCACTTGCAAGCTTGTAAGACCACAGGCACTACACATAGAACAGAAGCATTAAACACCTTATTAGGCCAATTAACTGGGATGTTCCATAAAACCATGACCCTAAATCTCCAAATGAAGAAACCATACTCTGTATAGTGTTTGGTTGTACATAAGAAGCCACAGCAGCTACTGTTACTTGTCATTATTGTAAATATAACACACAACTTTTGCCAATTTTTTACAGGTGTACAGTTTATTGACAACACTTAGGATAATCAGTTGTGTAAATCTCCCCTTAATCAACATATTTTTTTCCATCACCATTAACCCTCCTTTCCCCCTCCCACCTGCCCCTGGTAACCACTAATACATTTCAGTCTTTGCACATTTGCCTTTTTCTTGTCTTTTTATGTATGTGAGTTCAAACAATATTTGTCCTTTTGTGATTAACTTATTTCACTCAGCATAATGCCGTTAAGCTCCATCCATATTGTAGCATGTAACAAGACTTCATTTCTTTGACACTGAAGGACTTGGCAGGGGAAAAAAAATGGAAGAATAGGCAGACAAACTATACAGACCTTCTTCGACAAAGAAAGATAAACCAATTGACAGAGATACAGAAGATAATTCTGGAGCCCTGAGCTTTGAAAGAAGTATGCAGAAGTGGATTAGGCACGAACTAATGGAAAAACCTGAACAAAAACAGTGAATACGGAGACAGTCACAGAAGTGGATGAAGTATCCAAAGTAATAAGCCTACAAGATTCTAAACAAAGAACCAGAGACTCAATTGACAAATGAGGACAACCACAAACCAAAAACAGGAAAAAAGGTGTAATTACAAAACTTCTAAATGGTAGGGAAGTCAAGACAACTACAAGATAGAATGGACCGTTCTAAACTTAAGAAGAAAACTATTAATCACAGGGTAACCTCAAAGGAAAATGATAAACCTCCACATCAAAATGGAAAAGCAGACCAGCACAAATATTTAGCAAATACTGAAACAATAGCAATAAGGAAGTGATAACACAATTCATAAACAAAATGAGCTCAAGACAGAAAATTATATGAAACAAAGAAATCAACACCACAAAAAAGCACATAGCAAAATGACAGCAACAAATTTATTCTTGTTGATAATTACATATCTGGCAAGGGACTTATCTCTAAGATTTATAGAAAACTCCAACAGCTCAACAATAAAGGGATTAACAATCCAATTGATATATGGGTAGAAGACATGGATAGACACTTCACCAAGGAGGATATTCAGGTGGCCAGCAAATACATGAAGTGATGTTCATGATCATTGGCCATCAGAGAGATGCAAATCAAAACAACAATGACATACCTTCTCACCCCAGCACTGATGGTAAAGGTTCAACGAGACAGAAAATAACAAATGCTGGTGGGGATGTGGAGAGATTGGGAGTCTCATGCACTGCTGGTGGGACTGTGAAGTGGTAAGGCTGTATGGCAATTCCTTAGAAAGTTGGAATTGGATATACCATTTGACCCAGCAATCCTATTGCTAGGTATATATCCTAGAGAGATGAGTGCCAGAACAGGAACAGATATATGCACAACCATGTTCATTGCAGCACTATTATAATAGCAAAAAGATGGAAACAACCTACATGTCCATCAATGGAAGAGTGGATGACCAAACTATGGTACATATACATAGTGGAATGCTATGTAGCACTAAAGAATAATGTAGAGTCTGCAAAACACTGCACAACATGGATGAACTTGGAGGACATTATGCTGAGTGAAATAAGTCAATCACGGAAGGACAAATATAGTATTAGTTTGTTGTTGTGGAGGGTCAAGGAAAGGTTTATATATGGAGGAAAACATTCTTTGTTGGTTGCCAGGGGTGGAGGGGAGGGAACACTGCAAAAAAAAGGATGCACTGACCCACGTCACTTTAGTTTTGTGGATTTCACTGTACATACATTATATTTCAATAAACTGCATTAAAAAAAAAGACTTCATTTCTCCAGCTCTCTGAGTAGTATGCCATTGTATGTATGTACCACATTTTCTTCATCTGTTCATCTTTCGATTGGCCTTTAGGTTGCTTTGTCCTTTTGGCTATTGTGAATAGTGCTACAGTGAACACTGGTGTACAAGTCTCTGTCTCTATCAAGTCTTTTGGGTATATACATAGGACTGGGATTGCTGGGTCATATGACAGCTCTATTTTTTAATTTTTTGAGGAACCGCCATACTGTTCTCCACAATGGCTGTACCATTTTGCATTCCATTAGCAATAGATAAGGACTCCAATTTTCCCTGGAACCTTGCCAGTATTTGTTATTTTAGTTTAGTGGGTTTTTTTTTTTTTTTTTCCAAATGTTAACTATCCTAGTGAGAGTGAAATTTTATCTCTGGTGGTTTTGATCTGCTTCTCTCTGATGGCTAATTATGCTGAGCATCTTTTCATGTGTTTGATCATTTGAATATCCTCTTTGGTGAAAAGTCTATTCAAGTCCTTTGTCCATTTTACGATTTTTTAAAAACTTTTTGTTGTTGTCAAAGTTTTATATATAGTTATGCTTCTTGTCAGATACATTGTTCCCAAGGATATTCTCCCAGTCATTAGCTTGTTTTCCCATCTTTTTGGTGAAGTCATTTCATAAAGAAAAGTCTTTAATTTTTATGAGGTCCTATTTATTCATCTTTTATTTTTTGTGCTTTTGTAATTATATTAGATGATCCATTTTTGAAAGCTAGGCCTGACAACACTGACCCTGCTTTTTTGTCTAGAATTTTATGGATTTAATTTGTACATTTATATCCCCAATCCATTTTGAGTTTTCGCATATGGTGTGAGGCATAGAGCTTGTTTCATTTTTCTGCATGTGGAAATCCCATTTTCCCAGCACTATTTATTGAAGAGACTTTTCTTTCTCCACTGAATGGACTAAATACTTATATAAAAGATCAGTTGACCATAAATGTGTGGGTTTATTTCTGGACTGTCAATTCTATTCCATTGGCCTATGTGTCTATTGTTACACCAGTTCCAGGCTGTTTTGATTACTGTAGTTATATAGGATGTTTTAAGATCAGGAAGTGTGAGTGACAAATACATTTTTTAACAATTATCAAAAAGACATTTTTTAAGCACTGACTTGGTTCAGTCAGTTGATAGTGATAAATTTCCTTTTTAGTTGTCTAGACCTAAATTAGTGCTGTATGTATGCATGTAGGCTTACAGATACATGTACATATACACATGTGCATACACATCATAAATATTTTGATATTCTGAGGTTACTGGTGGGTTTTTTTTAAAAGGTATGTTAACATTAGAACAAACATCCATTAATTTTTCCCGTCTCTTAAAATGAAATGATAGATAGAGATAAATATTGATTTGGGTGAAGAGAAGGGCAATGTACCAAATGTGAGTGACAATATGGCAGCATTGAGGATGAGAAAGACAGAGAGAGTTACATGGGCAGTACAAACAACAA
>NW_006921591.1:20608979-20639528 GCF_000298275.1 Orycteropus afer afer
TTGGTCAATGACATGAGACAAAGTATATGTGAACTGCTGTATGAAAAGTGAATTTACTCTGTAAATCTTCACCCAAATCCTAATAATAAAAAAAAAAAAAAATGAAATGAGTGGACTGTAGATTTTAAGTACATGTGGTTTACAGCCACCAAGTGTTATGTTGCTTTCAGTAATTCAAAGGTTAACACAAAAGGATGAAAGTTTTTTTTGCCTTCTTCTCCCATCTCCTCCAAACCATTCCCCCCTTGAAATCCAAAAGGTCATGAGGTCTTGTCAGTGCAAGGCTTTTGCACCTTTCATTTTCATACTCACCCCATTATAAGTAAACTTTAATGGTTTGAGCCAGATTAACTGTCAGTGTTCAAATCCTGGCTCACCATATACTGTCTGTGAGCCTTACTTTTAAGTTCTTTGGGTTTCCATTTCCTCTTTTAGATAGGAATAACAACATCTCTTTACTTCATAGCATTGTTCTGATTTAATGGGTTATTTAAAGTGTTTAGTATACCTCACACATGCATTTAATGTTAATTACTATCACATATATCATGCCTGAATCCTTAAATGAAAATACAAGTGCTACAGTCTATATTTTCTTTAATAGGATCAGGAGGCAGGAGTCTGGCTCCCTATGAGGATTTGAACTGTTTTGAGGTCTATTCTGTATAAAACAGCCTTTGATGAATATGTGATTTGCCAATATTTTCTCTGTGGTTTGACTTTTCATTCTCTTAAGCTTTAAATTTTAATTAAGTCCTATTTATTTATTTAGTGGATCATATTTTTGGTGTATGTCAAAGAACTCTAACCTCAGGCCACAAAAGTTTTTGTTTTTCTCTAATGAATTTGTAGCTTTATATTTTACTTTTAGGTCTACGATTCCATTTTGTGTAAGGTTCTATCATCACAACAATTTACAAATGTGTGTTAAGGTCGATTTGTAGTAAGATTTACGTATTTCATTTCCCAAACTGTCTCTTCACATAGGTAAGTACTGCTAAGTATTGATGGCAATCCTTCAATTCGACTCATAGTGATTTACAATATATGGAAGAAACCCTCCCTGGGTTTCTGAGGCGGTATCTCTAGGGAAGTAGATTGCCCAACCTTCCTTCCAATGAGAGGCTGGTGGGTTTGAACCGCCAGCCTTCTGGTTAGCAGTCAACTGCCTTAGGCACTGTGCCACCAGAGCACCTTAGTTGAAAATCAGATGGAAGCTTTACCATTCAATTAGACTCTTTTGCACTTGTATTGAGGTCTGAAACACACTGTTCAAGCCGTAGTTTGAGCTCAGAAAATACATCTGCTGCAAATATGTGTATGCAACTGTGGTGGCAGTGGGTAAGGCATTTTTCTGGCTGTTAACAGAACGTCAGTGGTTTCAAACTCACCAGCCACTCTGTGGGATGAAGATGAGGAATTCTACTTCCGTAAAGGTTTACAGCCTTGGAAACCCAATGGGGTTGGTATTGACTGTACAGCAGTAGGTTTGGTTGTTTTGGCAAATGTGTGTGGGTATAAAGCTCTCAGTTGTTTTAACTACTGACAGCCCAGGAAGTGTATAAAACAGCCCGACGTTACTTTTAACACAAACATTAGTTGTCATCAAACATAAATTTCAAATACTAGTATTTTGTATTTTTGGTTGTAATTAAGAAACATTTTCAAGTCTAGAGCAAAAGCTAATTTTCAAAGCATTCAGTGTTGGATTAACCGTGATTGAGGGAGGTTCTTCTTATTTAGAAAAATTTGTCTTTGCCTTTAGCTCATACATAAAACTACCAAAACTAACCCATGAATAACATATATGCCTAAACATCTCACAAGTGTAAATGTGTCCACGTAAGCCCTTTTCTGCTCCACATATATTTTTAACACTATCAAGTGTGACACACCTTAGTTCAGTTGTACTGAAATTTTTTCCAACTTCTTTGAAAATATTCTTGCCCATCAAAAGACTTAACAAACTTTTCAGAGAGCCTGCTTCTCTAGTCATTTCTAGGATGACAAACTATCCCAGTCTATCCAGGACTGAGAGGGTTCCCAGAAAGTGGGACTTTCATCATTAAATTCAGAAAGGTACTAGGCAAACTGTGTTAAAATGGTCACCTTAGCACTTCAAACTTGGCACTCTCAAATAAAACCATTCAGCAGTACTACTAACATATGAGCTCATACTGCAAACATTAAGGAAAATCATTCAAAATTTGCCATGTTTTCATATTAATTATTAATGTTGTAGAACTCTTGCTCGACCACAGTGAGTTTGGTTTTGAACTCTTGGTAACATAGTGGTTAAAGTATATGACTATTAACCAAAAAGTTAGCAGTTTGAATCCAACAGCCGTTCTGTGGGAGAAAGAGAAGGCAGTCAGTTTCCATAAGGATATACTGACTTGGAAACCTTATAGGATCGCTGAGTGGGAATCAAATTGATGGCAGGTTTTTGGTTCATTAATGTTGTTTCCGATGTCTCCAACTTTTCAAGTAACTGTTCTGAAAGACTGTTTTAAAATGTTTCTCTGGACAGATTTCTGGTTGCTGTAATCAAACACAATTAACTCACCATTTCCTTGTTTTGCTGACAAACAGCTATTTGGAAACTTTCTTTGGTTGTAGCTTCATTTGCACTTTTTAATAAATTCTGTAATAAGATATCCCATTTAAAATTTTCTGCTGCTTTCCTGAGAGATGGGGATGAGTGTCTAAACTGGTAATGTTAACATATTTTGTATTTAGCACCACTGGAATATCGTTGCAAAATAAACACAATGCTTTGTCATCTATTTTCATAAATAAAATAATCCACAGTCCACTATGGATATCTGAAGTCCCACTTTTCTTATTTGACATGACATGCACGCAGGGGTAATAAAATCCACAGTACCATGATGTGGTACTCAAAATGTGCCAAGTAGCTGCATCACTGCAGCTTAAAGTGCATTAAGCAGTCAATGAGAGCATACGTGTGCTGTTACATCTTACCTCTTATAGCGCAAAAACTGCCAGACAGTATATGAACAAGTGTGGCAGTGTCCCAATAAACCTTTTATATTTTACGTTATATTTTTTCTTTTCCAAATCATTTAAATATGCCTAACCATTCTTAGGAGCTCTGGTAGCGTAGTACCTAAAGCATTTGACTGCTAACCAGAAGGCTGGTGGTTCAAACCACTAGCCACTCCTTGGAAGAAAGTTGGGCAATCTACTTCCGTAGTGATACTGCCTCAGAAACCCAAGGAAGGGTTGCTGTGAGTTGGGTCCGACTCAACGGCACGTAACAATAACAATAAGCCATTCTTAGCCACCTTCTGTCCATAGGACAAACCCCCCTTTCCAGTTAAATTTGGGCCAACTGCCCTAAGATGCCTAACCTGCATTAGTATTTGAGTAAGAAAAAACTTAAAGTGTATTAAACTGAGATTTTGGAACTTATGTTAGGATAATAGAAACCCAATCCTGTCAAGTTACTTCCCGCTCACTGCGACCCTCTAGGAGATAGAACCACCCTATAGGGTTTTCAGGGCTATAAATCTTTATGGAAACATTGCCAAATCATTCTCCAGTGGCTGGCAGGTTTGAACTGTCGACCTTTCAGATAGAGCTGAATGTTTAACCACTGTGCCACCAGAGCTCCTTCATATTAGCCTAACTTATCCTAATTCTACCACCTGGTGTCAGTTTGTCATACTGTGGTAGGCTGTGTGCAGCTATGATGCTGGAAGCTATGCTACCAGGTCACCCATGGTTGATAGGTTTCAGATGCAGACTAAGTAGGAAGAAAGGCCTGATGATGCACTTCTGGAAATTAGCCAACGAAAACCTATGGGTTACAACAAAACATGGTCCAACTTGCTTACTTTCAACAAATCATCAGGAAAGACTAGTGGCTGGAGAGGGACATTGTATTTGTGGAAGATAGGGGCTGGGGAGATAAATGACATCAGAATTAGTCTGTGTGTGGATATGCGCATCTTATGTTTTCTCATAAGATAACCAAAGAGATATCCAGACCCACAAAATTTAGAGATGGTTGAAAAAGGAAGGTAGTTGTTACCCATTCATTTCAACACACACACACTGAACATTTTCTGTATGACAGGTATTAGTCAAAGAGTATATTCCACCATCTACATTAATTTAATTTTGTTTGTATTTTATATTACAAGGCCAGTGTTTTATATTAAAGACTTCTCAATTATTGGCTGAAAAAATGCTCGGTAGCAATGGATATTAATTTAGTGTAATTAACACAAAACTACATTTCAATGCATTATAAACTTAATAAATAGAAGGCAAAACCCCACTTGTTTCACTTGCATACAAATAAATGAAGGAAATTTATTTGGCCATTTTTTAAATAGTAACTAAGGACAGCTATGAAACATGTAAATGAGAGGAGACTAACAGGGCAGAGTCAGCACGACCACTGCAAGCTCCATGTATGTCAATAAGGGTAGGCAAGCCAGAATTACTGACTGCTTTTGCTTGAACCAATGTTTTTCCTCAAAAAATTGTGCCAATACCTGTATATCTCTATCTCTCCACCTAGTAAAATACAGAATTGGCTCTAGTAACAAAAACACCCATTTTTCAGAAGAAACATTATACATAATACATTCAGAATCACTGTTTGCTTCTTCTTCTTCTTCTTTTTTTTCCTGAACGTATAGGTGTTTGAGCCTCTTGTATTTCTTCTTTTATATCAAGTACAGGCTGTTTAAAAGTGATTTCATTATCTTCATCATCATCATTCATTTCAGCCACTTCAGATTTTCGTCTCTCCAAAAATGTTGGCGTACAAACTGGTGTGGAGCCCTGGATTCAACAAGTATAAGATTATATATTGCATATAAACGTGGGGTGCTGTTAGGAATGACTTTACCCAAAAATACCACCTCCCCTCTACTTCTGTAACTTGTGCTAAGCCTTTTTTAAGCCAGAGGCTTTCTTTTGGTGATACAATCAATCACACTAACGCAGAGCTCAGACACACATCAAACCTTGTATGGAAATTCAAAACCAGCTGGAATAGGAACTTACTGCATTATAGGGTTTTCAGTAGAAAATTCTAATCTTACATTTATAAATACAGTGGCAAGTCTCATTTCCCTCTGCTGAAAAGGTAAAAATGACAATAAACTCATGACAATCTTTGCTAAGCTCTCCAAACACAATATACCAGAGCAAGGATTTACAGAAAATGTCACATGTCAAGATTACATATAAAAGTCTAACAAACTGGTAATAATTTTGAAAATGCTTTTCATCTTCTAAACTATTTCTATATCTGGTGCCCAGAATAATTAATGAATAATTAAGCAACTTTTCTTGGCTATTCAGTCTTCTCAGGACTGCTAGGAGTGCCAAAAATCTTTTTTTTTTTTTTTCATCATAGAGAAAACCTTAAATAAATTTTAAAAGACCGCACAAACTTGCACATTTATCTGTTACAATAGGCTTGAATATATTTTACTATTGCTCTGTCTTTAATACCTAGTGTGTAACAGGATAAATAAAATTTTACCTGGTTATTCATAGAATTCTGAAGGTCAGTATTTGAAGCACTTCCTTTTTTCTTTTTTGGTAAAATCTTAAGTAAACAAAGAAATAATAAACTTTTAGTTTCACATTTTTTTTCATGCACTGTTATATCCTCATACGTATTATTAGTAAAGCCTCCCTAAAGAACTGAGCACTTAGAAACTTGAAAGTACAATGAATGGTCTTAAGTAACAAGCAAAACAAGAGGGGATCAATTGAGGAACCCTTCCAGAGCTTGGAAGAGAAGGACAAAATATTACCATACTGAATCCTGAATCAAGAAGGTGAAACTAGGAAGAATGTGAAAATGCAGGCCCTGGAAGTGGCCTGTCCTGGCTAAGTTTAAGACCGTGACAATGAAGTAGGCCTGCTTTCCTACAATCAAGCTACAAGACTAACAGTTCTTGGTTGCCTGCTTTCAAGCTTCACTGATCCAGCTTCTAAATGATTCATGAACTAACTAGGGTTGAAGGCCTGTGACACAATGGTTTAGTATTGTTAAAGACCATGTCTGGGATTTAGACAAGTATGAACCATCAAGAACTGGGTCAAACAAGGCTATTTCAGTCTACTAGCCATATCTTTGCAGCCTTCAATCCTGTTTAGTAGCAAGAGATTCTTACTGTAAATGCTAGAAAACTTTCCTTACTGTGACAGACAGAGGAAAGACTCAGAAAGATCTCTTTATTCAACAAGAAAAGAAATAGGAACTGGGTGAAAATCTGTGCTAACTCATCTTCATGTAAAAAGGCTTACTATATTTCAACCCTACTCATATAATTCATGGAACTGATACTTACTGGTTAATTCTGATTATGCATTTTAGTAATATTTATAATTTAAAAGAATATGGAAAAAAAAGACTAGGAAAATGTAATCTTATGTGCTATCCAGTTGGCTGTAACTCACATCAACCTTATGTACAACAAAATGAAACACTGCCTAGTCTTGCACTGTCCTCATAATCATAATATGCTCAAGCCCACTGTGGCAGCTACTGTGCCACTCCATCTCATTGGGGGTCTTCCTCTTTTTGGCTGACCCTCACTTTAACAAGCACAGTTTCTTTCTCCAAGGAGTGGTCCCTCCTGGTAACATGTCTAAAGCACATGAGATAAAGTCTCACTATTCACCCTTCTAAGGAGCATTCTGGCTAAACTTCCGTATGGCAGTCCATGGTATATTCAATATTCTTTACCAATATCATGACTCAAATGCATCAATTCTCCTATGGTCTTCTTTATTCATTGTCCAGCTTTCACATGCGTATAAGGTGACTGAAAATGCCATGGGTTGGGTCAGGGGCACTCAAATTGACATCTTTGCTTTTTAACACTTTAAAGAGGTCTTTTGCAGTAGGGTTGCCCAATGCAATAAATATGTCATTTGATTCTTGGCTGCTGCTTTTCCTGTGGATCCAAGTAAAATGAAATACTTGACAACATCAGTATTTTCTCCATTTATCATGATGCTGCTTATCTAGTTGTGAAGATGTTTTACTTTGAACTGTAATCCATACATAAGGCTATATGTAGTCTTTGATCTTCATCAGCAACTGCTTCATATCTTCTTTGAAGATATGAAGACACCAAGCAAGTCAGTGACATCTGCACATCACAGGTTGTTAATGAGTCTTCTTCCAATCCTGATGCCACGTTCTTCTTCATACAGTCCAACTACTATGATTTGTACTCAGCACACAGACTGATTATGGATGATTAAAGTATATAATCCTGACACATACCCTTCCTGATTTTAAACCATTATCCCCTTGTTCTACTCAAATGACTGCTTCTAGAACTATCTGTAGGTTTCACATGAGCACAATTAAGTGTTCTGAAATTCTCATTCTTCACAATGTTATCCATAATCTATGATCCACACAAGTGCATGCCTTTGCACTCAATAAAACACAGGTAAACATTTTTCTGGTATTCTCTGCTTTCAGCCAAAATCCATCTGACATCAGCAATGATATCCCTCATTCCACCTTCTGAATCCAGCATAAATTTCTAGCAGTTTCCTGTTGATATAATGGTGCAAGCCTTTTTAAATTAGTTTTGGCAAAATTTTGCTTGTGAGTAATATTAATGATATTGTTTGGTAATTTTCGCATTCTGTTGGATCGCCTTTCTTTGGAATGGGCATGAATATGAATCTCTTATAGTTGGTTTGCCAGGTAGGTGTCTTCCAAGTTTCTTGGCATAGATGAGTGAGTACTTTCAGTTGCATCTGTTTGTTGAAACATCTCAATTGGTATTTTGTCAATTCCTGAAGCCTTGTTTCTTGCCAATGCCTTCAGTGCACCTTGGACTTTTTCCTTGAATACCGTCAGTTCTTGGTTGTAAAGTACCTTCTGAAATGGTTGAATGTTGACCAGTTCTTTTTGGTACGGTGTCTCTTTCATCTTCTTTTGACATTCAGTATTTTGCAGTTAAATTATTTTGTCCATAGAATCCTTCAATATTACAACTTAAGGCCTGAATTTTATCTTCAGTTCTTTCAACTTCAGAATTGCTGGGCATGTTCTTTCTGTTTGGATTTCCAAGTCTGCATGTTTCATTGTAGTATTTTACCTTCCTTCTCAAACTACCCTTTGAAATCTTCTTTTCAGCTTTTACTTCAACATTTCTTCCATTCACTTTTGCTACTCTACATTCAACAGCAAGTTTCAGAGCCTCTTCTGACACCTACTTTCGTTTTTTTTTTCCCCTATTGTTTTAAATGATCTTTTGGTTTATTCATGCACAATGTCCTTGATGTCATCTTACAACTCATCTGGTCTTCAGGCATTAGTGTTCAATACGTCAAGTCTGTTCTTCAGACGATCTCTTATTTCAGGTGGGATATACTCAAGGTCATATTTTGACTCTTGTGCACTGTTTGGCTTCAATTTGAACTTGCACATGAGCAACTGATAGTCTGTTCTGCAGTCAGCCCCTGGCCTTATTCTGACTGATGATGCTGAGTTTCTCCATCGTCTTTCCACAGATGTAGCCACTTTGTTTCCTGTATATTTCATCTGGTGAGGTCCCCATGTATTAGTCACCATTTGTGTTGCTCAAAAAGAAGAGATTTGTAATGAATAAGTTGTTGGTCTTGCAAAATTCTATCATGTGACATCCTGTGTGGTTTCTATCACCAAGGTTCGCTCTATTTTCTAACTACTGATCCTTCTTTGTTTCCAACTTTCACATTCCAATCACTAGTAATTTTCAATGCATCTTGATTGTTTATTTAATCAGTTTCAGACTACAGACATTGGTAAATGTCTTCAATTGCTTCATCTTTGGCATAAGTGGCTGGTGCATAAATCTGGTCTTCTTTGTAGGTGTATGGATATTATCCTATCACCGACAGCATTGTACTTCAGGAAAAATGATGTTCTTTTTGATGATGAATTTGAGGTCATTCCTCCTCATAGCTGTCATTTCTGGCATACCAGGACCATGATTCTTCAATTCAAAATGACATTTGATTGTTGTTATTAAGTACTGTTTAGTTGGGTGTGACTCAGTGACCCTATGTACAAGAGAATAAAAACAGAGCCCAGTCCTGTGCCATCCTCACAATCATTGCCATGCCTGAGCCCACTGTTGTACCAAATGTTTCAATCCATCTTGCTGTCTTCCCCTTGGAAGATATTGATGTTCATGCGTTCCATTTCATTTTTAACAAAATTGAATATTCCTAGTTTCATACTCAATGCATTTCATGTTCTGATTATTAATGACTGTTTGGTGCTGTTTCTTCTCATTTTGAGTCATGCTACACCAGCAAATGAAGGTCCCACAAGCTTGACTTCATCTATGTAAAGTTGACTATTTTGAGAAGGCTGTTCTCTTCATCAGTCTTATTTTAAGCACCATCCAACCTCAGGCACTCATCTTCCAGCACTATTATCAGACAATGTTCTGCCACTATTCTAAGTTTTCAATGGCCAAGTTTTTTAGAAGTAGATCACCAGGTTCTTCTTAGCCTGTGCTAGTTTGGAAGCTCTACTAAAACCTGTCCACCATAGGTGACCCTGCTGGGATTTATCTGATAACCTCTTTAAGGAGTTCCCTTTTCTGCATAATGGAAATAAAAAATTTGCTCTGACAAGGTTTTAGGAAGAACCTACAATGCAAATCAGTGTTTCACAAATTTAGTCAAAACCAGGTATGTGATAAGGCTAGATAATTTATGTGATTATAAAGGATAATACACACACACACACAAAAAAAACTGTTGTTGCCACTGAGTCAATTACGACTCATGGAGCCCTCATGTTAGAAGTAGTAAAGTACAATCCCTCCCACAAAAAAACATTTCATGAATGAATATTTACCAATGGAGGAAAATTGTAAACAATTCCCTTTTTAGCTAATTTCTTCCTGAGTAATTTTTCTTTGTTTTTAAATCGCTTCTCCATCCGTAGCTTTTCTTTAAGTGTCCGTTTCTTATTATACCGTTTCACTGCTGGATAGGATGGCTTTGAAAATGGAACATCCCAGTCTTTGAAAAGTTCTTCATGTATTTTTTCAGGTGGCATAAAATCACCTATATTAAAAAAAAAAAAAAAAAAATTCAACTAAGTGGAAGGAGGGAATTTTACCATTAACTTCAATATAATTCTCCATAGCTTATAACCATGATAACATGGCTAATTTATTAGCAGGATAAATCAGTCAATTCTACCCTAATGGAGTCAATGTTTTACAGCAGAAGCAACAAAATTTGAGTTCAGACTGTTTTTGCTAAATTGTCAGAACTCAGATTTGACATCTCATTTACCTCACATAAGTCACAGAACCTTACAGGTCACCCAACTGGCTAACTTCCTCCTGGTAGTAGTCACATTTTAATGCTTGCAGGATCCTGGCCTTAGGCAGGCTGTTTGGATTTTCTCTTACAGCAAGGGGAGCAGCTTAAGTCAATGTAGGTGAGTCTGCGTACCTGCAGTGGCCACACTCTGCTCATGTACATATTGTCGCTTTAGGCACTGGGATCAGTTGACGATGTTCTCCATACTTTCTGAAAACACCTAGTCAATGGCTTTTCTTGCTTCGTTCTGAAGGACTAACTTCTAATGTGGAGTCCCTGGGTGGCGCAAATGGTAAGTGCTCAATAACTAGCCCAAATATTAACAGTTCAAACCCAGCCAGAAGTGCCTTCAAAGATAGGCCTGATGACAGGCTTCCAAAAGGTTATAGCTTTCAAAACACTGTGGAGATTCTAGAAAGATGGCAGTTTATACAGATCACTGCTCTGACCCTCACCCACAAATACAAGGGAAAGGTGCTTGGCCTCGAGGGGCTCTGATTAGGGAGCAGAGGACAACAGCAAGGAACTGTGGACAGACAAGAATCAGTGAATCAACAATAAGTTGCATACAATAGGAGAACCATTCTTCTACAGACCCTGTCCCTCCCCCAGCCATTCAAGCTGCTGGGAACTGAGGAGGTGGCCCTGGCCATAAAAAGCCTGCCTTGTGGATTGGTACACCGTGTGATCCTCAGCCTATACAACTATGAGACCAGAAGAACTAGATGGTGACCATCTACCACTGTCAACCACACGGAGGGAGATCTATGTAGGAGATCCTGGATAGAGTGCAAGAACAATGTGGAAGAAAACTCAAAATCTAAAAAGAATAAAAAAAGGGACTAGGTTTGATGGTCTGAAAGAGCCTGATGGAACCCCTGAGACTGTGGTCCCTAGCTGTCCTTCAGGTCAGGAATTGAACCTACTCCTATGGCTTCTAGCCAAACAAAAGACAGGCATATGAGCTGAATGTTTACATTAGGTAGATACACTCCCTGGAGAAATCAATCATGGGAGAACAGAAGGACTGTGTATGCACAGGGAGACAGCTCGGGGGGCAGGAGTACACGGGAGGGAAGAACAGAGGGAAGATGTGGCTGTGAGGAGGAAGTGGAAGGAGAGCTACTGCATTGTGGGAGATTTCAGTCAACGTAATTAGACAAAGTATATGTGAACTGCGTGAACTGCTAGACAGAAGATGAATTTGCTTTGTAAACTTCACCCAGTCACAATAAAAATTAAAAAAAAAAAAAAAAGCCTGCCTTGCTAAACACCATGCCTTTTGCCTGTCTAAAGGGGCAGGACCTCAAGCTTCTGCTCTAAAATCAACAAGGCAAACCTCCCAAGGGGTCTGTCAGAGTGTGCCAGCACTGCTCCAACTCAGACATTGTCAGCTACTAGGCTGTTGTAAATTGCTAAAGAAAGCTCCCTCCATTGGAGTCTGCTCCCATAGTCTATATGCCTCCCTGTGCACCCCACAGCTCAAGCCTCTAAAACCAACAGGGCGGACATCCTTGGGGGTCAGTTTGGGTCTGTCTGTCCCCCTTCCACTCAGCACTTAGGCTTGCTGACTGTACCAAGGAAGCAGGCGTTGTGAGTGGAGGCTACACCCACAGCCAATATTCTGGAGGCTGGGCAGTGATGGTGCTCTAATAGGAATAAGGCAGACTGTTCAGCAGAGCCATCACGAGGGTCACCTAAGTGCAGACTGCTCCCCCAACTACCACAGGGCCACTGGGGCTATGAAACTAGTAAGATAGATGTGTCAGACGTCCTTCTGGGGAATGCCAGCCCTTTTTCCTTCTAATAAAGAGGAAAGTGGCATGTGCTTCCCCTGAAGCCAGCTCAGACATAAGAGGCCCCCCCACAAATACAAAAGTCAGGTTTCGGCGAAACCAAAGGTAAAACAGAACAAAAACTGCAGGGCAACACCCAGGGGGCTTGCAGGGTGTGGGCTTTCTGACTGAGCAGAGGCAGCAGTAAAAAGCAGAGAGAGGGGCTGCACACCCCCTGGTGGATAGACTGATTCATGCCCAACATCCTGGCTTAGTTATGGTGCCCTCTGGTGGACAACTGATCACAGTGTGTTTAGGAGATAATGAAAGTTGAAAATTAAGATCTGGAATTGTCAAATCCTAATAAATCAGGTACAGTAAAGGAACTATCACAGAGAGGAAGAAGAAATAGTACAGAAGAGCTGAAGGGTCTGCCCACCTGAGAGCTTTTTTCAGAAAGTATTGTGAGCAAAAACACTAAATATTGGGGAGAACTGAGAAAGTTAACATCCTTGAAAATTCCAGTGCTCCAACAACAAAAAAATAATCACAAAACACACCAAGACAAAGAAACAATGACCCATTCAAATGAACATGACAAAAGGAGTGAAATCACATCTACAGAAGATGGAATTAGGAAAAGAATGGAATAATCCAAAATTAAACATTATTAAAGAGCTAAGGGAAAACAAAGATCAGAAAAACAGTGCACAAACAAAATTCTATGGCACACACATGGGGTCACCAGGAATCACAATCAACTCAGCCAACAAGCCTCTAATCTGGTGTTGTCACTCCTGTTCTACTCCTCACGGATTTTCTTTTAGAGTTAAGAGTTAAAGTCAAATCACTTAGGCTGGCTCTTAACTGTGATCCTCTACCTTTGATGTTATTCTATCTAGAACCTGTTAATAGGTTCCCAATTGCCTGCAGAATAAATTAAAAATTCCCTAACTTTGACTAATTAGACCTTCAATAATCTGACCTGCAGCCTGCTTCCTGAACAGCCAGCCTTCTGGTTAGCAGTCAAATGCGTTAGGCGCTACACCACCAGAGCTCCTTCTGCCTTGTCTCTCTCATTCATTTCTCCTCACATTCCCTCCCAGGCAAATACTTATCAGTCACCTTGGGCTTTGTACTTGCTGTCCCCTCAGCCAGGCTCAATCCCCTTTACCTGGCTCACTTCTATTAAAAATCTCCAGGTTTCAACTTAAGTATTACTTCCTTAGTGAAGCCTTCCATATTCTATTAAGTATGGGTAACTGCTCTTCCTATGTGTGCCCAAACTAACTTGTCCCGATTCCATCTTAGCACAGTTAAGTCCTTAACTCTAAAGATTTAAAAATTCTAATTAGAATCTACCTGGAAAATGCACTCAAATTCTTGCACCATTCCTTAATAGTTATCACCCCAGAGACAAAGCAGGGTGTCCAAGCAGCTAGATGATCTTTCACACCAGTCACCCAATAGTAGTAGGCATCTACTTAACCTTAAGGGTAAGAATACTTACATTTCAAGAGTCTTTCACCAAAAAGGTAGTTGTTCCTTGTTTCAGCAACTATCTTGGCAACATCATCAGATTCAAACTCCACAAAGGCATAGCCTTTGCTATTTCCAGTCTATAATGGAAAATCCACCACAAGATATAGGCCAAATAAATTTTAATGCATTATTAAACTCATTTTTAGCTACTCATTTAAATAATGTATATTAGCCTAATTATCAAATAACACTGACATTTTAAATTTCAACTTCAATTTATAAGTCTGGAGTTAGCTATGGGAGAAGATTCAAAACACTCTGAACACATAGTCGATTTTCAAGTATTCCTAGAATTTTGGTTACATATGGTAAACACATGATGACTGTGGCTGAAATTTTTCAGTAGCAACACCTCATTGTATAAAGGAAGTAGTAGGGCTTCTCACAGTCCTTTACTCGTTATCTGTTTCACTGAAGGGTATATTATCCCTGTATTTCCAACAGCTAGGTGGTATGACGCTTCACAACAAAATGTAGGAAAATATCATTACTATTCTGTGGGTAAGCACTGAGAAGAAACTATTTCACCAGTATCTCCCAGCTAAATAAAAAAACACTGCAGTGACTGGCTGCCTTCCCACATGGGAGCAAAGGATCTGAACAACACTCTGAGACGCACCTTTTCAGCCCCAAACTATCTTAGTTAACAACTGTGTGAGTTCTGGAGTCAAAATGCCCAGGTTTGGATCCTGCTGACAGTTACTTGAGTATATAACATTTAAGCTTTCTGAGCCTTTTTTTAATCTACAAAATGGATGACAAAATAACCATTCTCATAGGGTTGCTGTAAAGATAGGGTGTTAATACACAAAAGCTCAACATGGTGTCAATTAAGTACTCAGTAACTGTTACCAATTGGGAGTTCTGGTGGTTAGTACCTAAGTACTGCTAACCAGATTGGTATCTGCTAACCAGATGGCTGGTGGTTCAAACCTACCAGCCACTCCTTGGAAAGAAGATTAGGCAATCTACTTCCCTAAGGATATTGCCTCAGAAGCCCAAGGAGGGATCGCTATGAGTCGGATCCAACTCCAGGGCAGTGAGTTTGATTTTTGGTTAACTGTTACCAATTATTAGGGACAACTAGAAATATTTCACAATCTTGCATTAAATATTTTTAGATCAAAATAAAAATTGGTGATGTGATTCTAGAGATAACTTAAAAACTGCATGGCTCAACAGATTAGGAATCAAGAGGCTCATTTCTAGCACCTGCTGTGGCATAACTGGCAACTGGGGCAGGTTCACAATTTTGCGTCTCAGTTTACTTCTCTGCAAAATAATTTTCATAAAAATTTAAATGCCCAAAGTCCTATTTCTCAATCCCAACTCTCAACAGACGGGGGAAGACAGTGGACAAAACAGAAGGGAAACACTTAAATCCAACACAACCTACCACCACTGTGAACAGATACAAACTTTTGAAAAGTGATTTGAAAATATATTTCACATGGCAAAATATTTATATTTTACCCAGTAATTTCAAGAATGCTGGACACACCAAATAGTCTTACATGTGAAAATGCTCTGTAAACTGTCAAAAGATTATATATACACACATTTGAAAAATAGGATAAATAACATAATTCAAATTTTAAAATGTTACCTTTTTACTTCTGGACAATTTGAGTCTTGTAACAGTGCCAAACTGGGAGAAATATGCCTTGAGTTGGGGTTCAAAAAGGCCTCGAGGTATGTGGCCAACATAGACTACTCCAGGGGTAAGTTTCTCTTGCTAGAAATATAAAGATCAATAAATGCATATACTCTTAAATAAATAAATAACACACAATGCAATAAAATCCCTAGCTAAAGACTCCAAGAACTACCCTGTATTTCCACTTATCACAACTGTAATTGAAAATTTACCGGCTTAACGCGTATCTCCGCACTAGAACAATCGTCAAGCACAGCGCAATATAAGAGCTAAAAACTCTTATGTTCAATAGATAAGCAAATAATTCTTTGAACATGTAATTTTAAATTTCCTGCCTAGAGAACTTTGCATAAATGTTTCTTTCAATTTTGGGGGCAGATCACTCACTTGCACATAATCGAAGAAATTCGAGAAGTTTGCTAACGTTCACAATGAAGACTGAGCTTTCAGCATCTGTTATCGCATACTAACATTGTAGAACAAAAACTTTATTAGTTTTCCACCCGCGTATTTTACGCTACAATCGAACCAAATATAAACTTCCTGTCAGGCACCCTAGTCATGGAACTTCGCAAAAACTATCTTCTAAAAGAACTCCAAAATCACAACATGTCTCGGAACCCCGTTTTCGAGGGCAAAGCGTTAAGCGTGACAGCTCTAACCCCACGTTAATCTGAGGCGTGGTAGGGCCATTCCCACCGGCGGGCATTCTCTTCTCCTCTTGCGTCACCCCAATTCTGCCCGATACCTCCTAAAGATGACCCAAAGGCCAACCACCGTAAACCTCCACGTAGCAGGGAAACTTTGACCCGTGCCACTAGAGAGAGTCATTCCGCTTACCAGCTCTTGGGGGGCAGTTCCTAATTAAAAGTCAGGCGCTTTCTTGGGGAGACCCTGGGGAGCAGATGCGAGAGGGCCAGGCGCGCCTGGGCAAACTCGGGCTAGGGTGCGCGCGAATTCTGAGGCGCCCCCAGACAGTCCATCGCCCCTACTCGGAATCTAGGCCGCGGCGGCCGCTCACCTGGGCTGCGCGCTGGCGGACTTGCGCCACTTGCTTCTGAAACTTGGCCTGCTCCTGCGGGTTCAGCGACAGGAGCGGCTTAGCCGGACCAGAAAAAGCCGCCATTCGCCAAATTCCAAAACCGAAGCTCCCCACGCGGAGCTCCCGGAAACGCAGGCAGGCCACTCCCTCAGAGAGGAAGTGAAGGGGCTAGGGGGCGGGGAATGCGTGGGGGCGAATCAAGATGTGTGGCTCCGCACGAGGGGCGGGGTACGTGTCCGAGCAGTAGAGAAGTGGGGCGTTTGCACGGTTGGGATATATAGGTGGTTACTTGTTCACATTTACTTCGTGGCTGCACGATTTTCAAGAGGAATTAAAAATAAACTCCAAAAACATATCCTTGCCCTTTCTGAAATATTCCTTCATTTTTTTATTTATATTTTTAGAGCAAGAAAATCTTTATACTTACTCAAAATCACACACAACTCATCCATTTTCCCATGGTGAGTAAAAAAAAAACAAAAACAGTTAAACTGAACAGATATACTAAACAGCATGTTTCCTATTTTGGCTCTTCTGCATTAATAATCAGAGAAAATCCTTTGTTGTTTTCATCTTGGTTTGAACTTAATGGTATCAGTATCGTTTTCTTCCTCTGAATTTTTATCTGTAACCCAACATTGACCTTTCACATTCAAAAAATAACTATTTCAAAGCTTTGCAGCTTCTTTCCTTCAAAGATTGCGGAAGAGTTTCCCTTCCTGGACCAGCACACAGTCCGACTGCAGTAGACTTGTGCCTAAGTCCTCTTCACGTCAGCACCTGTGCGGCCCTCTGGCTTGTCCGCAATATCAGGTGTGACTCTTGACGCCCATCTGTTCTGGCTCCTATCCTTCACAGCCTGCCTCACGCGTTTATTCTTTCTTTTTTTACTCATTTGTGTTTTTGAGCCCCCAGTACATTTTCCTGTGTTGCTGCCTTAGGGAACCTAGAGCTTGGAGGGTGGAGGTGGATAAGGAAACTTGTGGGAGAGGGGGAGCTGCTCAGAGACACGTGACATTGGGTGACCAGGAGGTCTTCCTGCAGGAGTCATGTGAGTTGAGATTTGAGGCTGCCGTTCAGGCGTGCAGGTCCCGCGCACAGCACGGTGTTTATGGGGCTGGCATCCACAGTGTGATTGGAGTCAAGGAAAGAGGGAAGGGTAGGAGATGGGAAGGGCGAGGTGGGGCAGGAGGGCTTTCTGGTGAAGGTATAAAGTTTGGTCTGATTTTGAACACAAAGGGATGTGAAAGTTTTAAGCAAGGCTGTGGCTGTTCTGATTTATATTTTAAAATTTGTTGTTAGCTGCCATCAAATCAGCAATGTTCCATTGCAGTTAGGACTGTTGTGATCCATAGGGTTTTCACTGATTTTCTGAAGTAGGTGGCCAGGTCTTTCTTCCTAGTCAATCTTAGTCTGAAAGCTCTGCTGAAATCTGTTCAGCATCACTTACAAAAGAGTGGTGGCTGGATATGAGGTGCATTGGCCTACCCTAGTAAGTATTCTAGAGAATAGATTACAGGAAGCAGAGAAAGAAAGAAAGCTAAGCAAAGGTCCAGGTAGAAATGTTCTCTGGATAGGGGGCTTTGTACTCTGGAACCAGTGCTGGAACATGGATGGGAAATCTAGTGAAAGTGGCAGAGTGGGGAGGGAGATCACATAGGGAGGGCCAGCTGCTTCCTTTGGGAGCTCCCACTGCTTCTTTCCCTTCAGACACCCTCAATACTCAGCTCCATGTCCCCCTCAGGGAAGGCATCCAGACCTGTGCTGGGACCAGCAGCTCCTTTTGGATGTTCTCTGTCACCACTGTGCTTGCATGGACAAACTGGCTTTCAGGGTGAAAACTGCAGAGAGCAGTTTCATTCTTCCTCAGGGATGCTCCTTCTCTGAGCTTGCACCTTCTCTCCTTGGATGAAATCTTGGAGAGACCTCATCAGCCCAGTGGCTTTTCACATATTAGCAAATAGAATAATTTCCCAGGTTTTTAAACTCTAATGTCAAATGGCTCCTATCCTGAGTCTACCTAGACAGATAAATTCTTGTCTCCATCTTCTTCTTTATGCCCCAGCTACGGCTTCAGACACCTCCAGGGTTGGGACAGAAGACAGCAGAAGGAGGGGAAATAAGGAGTTACTTGACTGGCCGGTGCCAGGTGCCCTAGCAGTTTCTGGCTGCTGGCTCTTTCTCTACTTTTTCTAGTTGTGGTGAAGTATACAACAAAACAAGACACTCTGACAGCACAATGCCTAAGGCATTTGACTACTAACCAGAAGGTTGGTGGTTTAAAACCACCAGGCCACTCTGCGAAAGGAAGACCAGGCAATCTACTTCTGTAAAGATGTACCACGTTGGAAACCCAGTGGGGGTCGCTATGAGTCGGAATCAACTCAATGACAGTGAATTTGGCTTTTTTTGGGGGTTTATATAACAAAACATTTGCTTTTTCAACCATTTTTACATGTACAATTCAGTTATTAACTATGTTTGACATGTTATGCAACCATCACCATTATCTGTTTCCAATTTTTATCATCACCCTTAGCAGAAACTCAGTGCCCCTTAAACAATAGTTCCCCCTTTTCCCCTCCCAGCCACTCCTGGTAACCACTTACCTATTACGGTCTCCATGCATTTGCCCATCCTAGTTATTTCATCTAAGTGGGGTCATATGTTTATCATTCTCTGTCTGATTTATTTCACTCTCTGAGCACACTTTTGAGGTGTTCCCTGCCTGGCTGTTCATGGCCCAGCTCACCTGCTACCACCTGCTGAGTGCTACACTACTCTCAGGAGCTTTTCTTGGGAAAGTCTTTCTAAGCTAAACCTGGCCTTCCCCACACAGCCTTTGCTCTCTTTGTGCTGCTGCTAGACAGCCCAATGTTTGGTGAATGAGGCAGGCACAGATTCCTGTATCCTCTAAATTCCAGAGAATGAGGACCAAGCTCTGTAGTTCTCTGGAAGACCTTCCCTTGGTATGTGTGTATGTGTGTGTGAGACACCCCCTCCTTTTCCTGGATGGGACTTGAGAGTCATCACAGCTGCTATGGGAGCATGGGAACAAAGAAGGAAGACAGCACATTGACAGTTCTCTCCCAGGAAATCCTCTTTCCAATTTTCCCACTGTCAAAGACTGAATTGTATCCTCCCATAATATTTGACTAGATCATGAGTCCCAGTATTGTGTGGTTGCCCTCTGTTACTTGATCTTATGTAGTTATCTTCTATTTTGTGATATTCCATTTTATGTGTTATAAATTCTAACCTCTATATGTTATTGAGGCAGGATTAGCATGGGGTGGGTCTTGAGTCACAGCTCTTACAAGAAGAATGACTCAAGTCATACCCTAATTCAAGTACTCAAGCTATACCCTTCAGTCACAACTTTATTTAAGTCTTGTGTGTGTGTGTGTTCAAATCCAGTTTCATTAAAAATATTTGGCAATTATGGTAACAGTACAAAGTCTTTGACTGTGACCACTTGTGATAGTTGGAGCTGTGTGTCCACTCGGCTGACCACAATTCTATCATGATTTCTAGCATCATTTCTGTCACCAAGGCCAAATTTTCCAACTACAGGTGATTCTTCATTTCCAACTTTTGTATTCCAGTCACCAGTGATAATTAACACATCCTGATTGCATGTTTGGTCAATTTTGGACTGCAGAAGCTGATAAAAGTCTTCAATTTCCTTATTTTTGGCTTTGGTAGTTGGTGCATAAATTCGAATAATAGTCATATTAACTGATCTTCTTTGTAGACATATGTATACTATCCTATCACTGGAAGCATTGTACTTCAGGACAGATCCAGAAACATCCTTTGTAATGATGAATGCCATGCCATTCCTCTTCAAATTGTCATTCCCTGCATAGTAGACAACATGGTGGTCTGATTCAAAATGGCCAAAACCAGTCCATTTCAGCTCACTAATGCCTAGGAAGGCTGGCAGTTCAAACCCACCAGCCACTCCTCGGAAGGAAGGTTGGGCAATCCTACTTCTGTAGTGATACTGCCTCGGAAACCCAAGGAGGGGTCGCTATGAGTTGGGGCCGACTCGACGGCAAATAACAACAACAACAACAATGCCTAGGATATCAATCTTTATGCGCTCCATTTTTGACAACTTCCAGTTTTCCTAGATTCATGCTTTGTACATTCCATGTTCTGATTATTAATGGATGTTTGCAGCTATTTCTCCTCAATTTGAGTCATGCCAATGGAGGTCTCGAAAGCTTTACCTTATCCATATCATTAAGGTTGGTTCTACTCTGATGATGCAGCTTTTTCCTGGTCCTGTTTTGAGAGCCTTCCAACCTAAGTGGCTTATTCTCCTGCACTGTATCAGACAATTATTATATTCTTAATTATTCATAAAGTTGCCTAGTAATGTATCAGACAGTGCTTCTCTGCTATTCATAAGGTTTTCCCTGGCCAATTCTTTGAGAAGTGGATGGCCTCCTCCTTCTTCCTAGTCTGTCTCAGTCTGTAAGTTGTTGAAACCTGTGCACTATGTACAACCCTATTGGGTTTGAGACACCAATGGCACAGCCTCAAGCCTCACAGCAACACACCACCACAGTAGGACAAACTGAGAGACAAGTTTGTCTCCCTTAGCTGTTCAAAACCTCTCCACCCTCCCCACCCTCCCCTTACATAGATCCCTGCCTCCTTCCCACCACTTGGGAGGGGTGTGGCCTGGGTCCCTGGCCTTACCTGGATTCTTGCCTGTGCTTCCTCGCTCTGTCCTGTGTCCTCCCCGCCCCCCTCCCCAGCTTTTTCTCTGCTTTCCCACTACTTGGGAGGGCTGTGGTCTGGGTCCCCGGCCTTACCTGGATTCCTGGCCTTACCTGGATCCCTGTCTCTGCTTCCTCACTGTATATATAGTGCCTAAGGCACTTAACTGCTAACCAGAAGGCTGGTGGTTCAAACCCACCACCAATCCTCAGAAGGAAGGTGGGGCAATCTACTTCCGTAGTGATATTGCCTCGGCAACCCAAGGAGGGGTCGCTATGAGTCAGGTCCAACTCATCAGCACATGAAAACAACAACAACAACATGGTAAGCAAGTGAAGCCTATTTTTGCTTGCTACTCAATCAGAGCGCTTTTTGCAAATATTCAAAGTGGCTGTGCCCTCAGAATAGCTGACAGTCCACAGGTCCATTTGTCTCCTTATTCAGTGTGTTCATCCAGATTCTTCTACTATTTGGTATTTAATCCACTTCTTTCTCCTTCCTTTCAAAGATCAGGGTTCCAGGATTGTCTTCCATATCTGTTTCACTTGGTTTCTCCTTTTTTTTGTTGCATAGGGTCTCTGTAGCTTCTCTGCCTATTCTGCCATCTTGCCAGAAATGTCAAACCAAAATACAGCACCTCTGTATTGTTTCTAACAACTGTATATTAATCTACAATTATTTCAAAATAAAAGATTTAATTAAAAATCTTGCTGGGTTGATGATTGGGATTGTGTATTGATTCTCTCTGCTGTGGTCTCAGGTCAAGGATGCACTCCATTCTTGTTTCCACACTTTTGGTATCTGTCAGAGCAGCACTCAACTCACTCGGTACCTTATTCTGTTTTGTTTATCTAGTGTTGCTCTAACAGTAATACTGCAAGTAGATGGGTTTAACAAATAGGAATTTATTCTCTTATAGTTTAGGGGGCTAGAAGTCCGAGTTCAATGTGCTTGCTCTAGAGTCTGGGTGGGTGAAGGCCCCTCGACCTTGGACTTCAGCTCAGCCTGTTGCTCCTGGTCTACTAGAGGTAGAGGCTTCCTGTAATTCATGCAGCTCTGGCTGCCGAGGCTGACAAACTCAAGGCCAGCAAGTAGAATGGCACAATCCTAGGATTGACAGGCATATGGCAGGCCACTGGTTCAAATCTAGGAACAATCCCAAAATCAGCAGGCAACACAGCAGGCCACTGGATGAAGACTCAGCCAAATGCAGTATCCAAATGTGCCAAAAATCTCGAGAACTTTCTCATAGCTTCTTCTTACATACTGGAAGCAGGCCATACCCCAAAGGCAGCTACTCAGTTACTCACAGCAGATTCCACCGTGGAGTTGATTATCAACATCATCATGAGGAATAAATACAACTAGCTTCCCAGCCACTCAAAACTATAGCCCAGCCAAGTTGACACACAACCTTAACTACTACAGATTGTATTGAATCTGTAGATCAATTTGGGGAGAATTGACATCTTAACAATATTGAGTTTTCTGACCCATAAGCAAAGTATATCTTTCCATTTATTTACCCATTGTCATATAGTCAATTCTGACTCATCATGACTCCCATAGGGTTTTCAAGGCTGTAAATTTTTACAGAAGCAGACTGCCTCATCTTTCTCCCATGGAGCAGCTGGTGGGTTTGAATTGCTGATCTTTAGGATAGCAGATCAATGCCTTAATCACACCACCACCAGAGTTCCATGTATTTAGGCCTTCTTTAATTTCTCTCTGCAATATTTTATATTTTCAGTGATTAGGTGTGAGGTAAGCTGAATGATGGCCCACAAAGAAGTCCATGTTCTGGATCCTGTGAATATGTTTCCTCATGTTTTTGTTCTCTAGTGCTGCTCTAACAAAAATACCAAAAGTGCTGCTCTAACAAAAATACCACAAGTGCATGGCTTTAACAAACAGGGGTTATTCTCTTACAGTTCAGGAAGCTAGATGTCTGAGTTCAAAGTGCCAGCTCCATGGGCTGCGTGAAAGTGCACTGATCTTGGGTTTCAGCTCTGCCTCTTGCTCCCAGCTCACTGAAGCTGGAGGCTTCTCTTAATTCAGGCAGCTGCTGGCTGCTAAGGCTCACGGAAGGTTGTAGTCAGCACACCAGGGTCCTGATTCACCAAAGAATGTCTCTCTTCCCAGGATGTCCCTGGATATCCTGGAAGCAGCCCACACCCCTAGGGACACTCCCCTTGGGCAGACTGGCCACTCAGAACACAGTCATCCAATCCCATCATGGGAACAACCACACAGAACTGGGGTCCAGCCAAGTTGACACACAGCTCCAACTATCACAGGCCCCATCCTACTCAGCATCAGAGACCCTTGGGACGTAAGTGCCCCACTAACTGTATCAAAATCCATATTACCAAAAAAAATTTTTTTGCTTTTCATTTCAATAAAAATGCCTTCTATTACTGAAAACACATCGTTTCAACAAAAAATTCAAAGCAGAAAATAATTCAGTCTTGACTGGGTTAAATGGAATTGACAGGAAAGGTAACTAGCAACAATAGCTGATCATAGCAGTGATTGTTGTTGTTAGGTGCCGTGGAGCATTACACTACCAGAGCTCTCATAGCAATGATTGTTGTTGTTGTTGTTATGTGCCGTCGAGTCGGCCCCGACTCATAGCGACCCCTCCTTGGGTTTCCGAGGCAGTATCACTACGGAAGTAGGATTGCCCAACCTTCCTTCCGAGGAGTGGCTGGTGGGTTTGAACCGCCAGCCGTCTGGTTAGCAGGCAAAGTGTCTTAGCCACTATGCTACCAGAGCTTAGATTCCTTCAACAATTACTAGCTGCATATGACCTTAGGCCAATCAATCAATCTCTTTCTACCACAGTTACTTCCTTTATAAAATAGCAATAGCATCTACCACACAGGATTATGAGGATTAAACCCTATCCTGTAAGTTCTTAGAACAATGTCTGGTGCAAAGCAAATACTAAACATTCATAAGTACTTATCATTTAGTTGATAAGCAATCATTCAACTTCCTTTGATGAGTGCACCATACACAAAGTTTTTGGGATGGCGTAGTGCCTAAAGACATTTGACTGCTAACCAGAAGGCTGGCGGTTCAGACCTACCAGCCACTCCTTGGAAGGAAGATCTACTTCCACAGAGAAACTGCCTCGGAAACCCAAGGAGGGGTCGCTATGAGTTGAATCAACTCCACGGCAGTGACTTTTATTTTTTTTAGTTATATTTGTACAGTATATGTATGCAGTAACTGAGAGAACAAGAAACCATTACAATGGTTGCCTCAAGGAAGGGTATGTGGTGGTGAATCTTAGAAAACTGAGATGCTAGCATACCTGGGTAAGATGACTTCAGACCTAAATCGAAACTCCATTTTAAATTAAGATTTTAATTTCTCCCTTTCTAAAGAAAGCCAGTCAGCTTTTTTCTTTATCAAAATGTTACTATTTGAATTACAAAGAAGACAGAAATAAGAACTTCTAGCCCAGGTGAAGAACAATCCTGGCGGTTCAAACCCTCCAGGCACTCCTGGGAAGGAAGGTTGGGCAATCTACTTCCGTAGTGATATCGCCTGGGAAACCCAAGGAGGGGTCGCTATGAGTCGGTCCGACTTGAGGGCACGTAACAAACAACAACTCTGAATCACCAGGGCTACCGTCTGAGAAATAGTCACTTCCCCTTAGCCAGGAAATACTGTTTTACATTTCAGAGGCTTCAGATTAGTTAGTTCAACCCTAACTAAATCAATCCGTTTTCCATTTCAGTAAATTCAGCTAGAATTGACCTGATTTACATTCAATAACAAGACTCCCACATCAAAATGTTTTCATTGTGTGCTTTAGAAATGTTGTCAAGTTTAATCTGGAGATAAGGAATTGTTTGGCTAAGAATTGTTAAGAAAGTGCATGATTTGACAACTCTTTGTAAAATTTCTCTTTTTCTCTACACTTTTCTCATTGATGTGATACCATCACCCTTTGTTTGCTTCATCAAATAACACCTGTCTGCTTCTCCCACAGGGAAGCACACATGTGCATCTTCTCCATTTCATGAAATGCAATTATTCACAATAAAATCTTTTCGTATTTTCTAACAGCATTTCTTTCGTGTTTCCAGTAAGACAGGGGCTTCAGCGAAGGAGGTTTAAGTTGGGTATAACAAAAACTTGCATTCTGGGGCTGATTGATTACCCACTAAACAAGGTAAGGACGGGTTTACTCGTGCTTACTTACTAGTAAGTAGTGAACAGTTTCACGCTTTTCAATTACAGATTAGGACACAAGCGCAAGTAATCCCGTACTTATTAGGTAACCCGACATTGCTTTCGTCCCACCACACAGGTTTAACCAACTCTTTTATTTTTAGGTAACACAATCATACATTCCAGGAATCCTAAAATAAAAAGAAAAACGTAAAGAAAATTCTCGCCCAATCCATTCCTTATTCACAATCTCACCGTACACTTTTATTTTCCCACGTATTCGTTAAAAATAACATATTATTTGTGTCCCTCTTTTTAGTCTTCAGCATCTGTTCTTCCTAGGCATTCTCTTTTGCAGTGAAACATTTCCTTCTGTCACAATACACACAACATAACAGCCTCACTAGCTCCCGCCATCTCTACACCCGCTCAGCCTTCCCCGAGGCCCACGTGCTCCAAGGGCCTCCATCGCGGTTGTTCCGGCGTTGCCTGTCCAAAGTCCCCAGGCGGAAAGTCCGCTCGTCACCCCTCCCTTCGGCCTTTGGGCGGGCACAACCTACGGCCTTGGCTCTTGACTCAGTGGCCGTGCTTCAGGCAGCGCGGCGGGCAGCCCCGTCTCCGGCGCGTCGCGGACCTCGAAGGACCCCGGTCGCGGCCGTGGCGTGGGGCCCGGTCGACGCGACGGTGGCGGTGCTGGTGGCGGGCGGTGCTGTTGATTGCGTTTGTTGTTCCCGGGAAGCGCTTCTCTGGCCGCCCTCCCTGCAGTAGCTGACTGTTGTGCCACCAGCGCCATGTCTGTGAGCGAGATCTTTGTGGAGCTGCAGGGTTTCCTGGCTGCCGAACAGGACATCCGAGAGGCGAGCCCCCTCCCTTCCATACCCTATTCTTTTCCTTGCTTTGCTGGGCAACTTTACCTGGGCTCCTCCTCCCTTGGTCTAGGGCGGTAGGGATATTCCCGGGCCCTCTTGTTGAGGCTTTGGGCGCTCCTCACCCGTTACTGCTCCTCTGGTCCCGAGCCACTTTGCCCTACTCTTGGCTCCTCGGCATCACCTGCCTTATTTGAATGTTAGTTTTCCTTCTTTTCAGCACTTGTTTTTGTCGAAGGCTCGGTTAGCGCCTGGGTCATTTAACACGTGCTTAATGTATTTATTGTTGGTCTCTTGAAAGCACATATGACTCCTATTTAAGTCACTCCTATGGCTTCTTGTACCACATAGGGTAAAAGTTCCTACTGTGTTGTGGCCTACAAGGTCCCTGTGTCACTATGTCACTAATCTCATTTTACGTTATTCTTTGTATGTTACACTCATTTTAACCTTTTTGTGCCTTCAGTACTCCAGATTTCCTGCCCTAGACTCTTCCAACTGCTGTTTGCTTTTCCTGGAATGCGCGGTCCACACTCTTCCTCATTATCTCATATTCATGACTTTATTCTGAATCTAACATAAATTATGCTTTCCCTGTTGTATTTTCTTGTAGTTCTTTAATTTTTCTGTCATTTGTGTGATTGTTATTTTTTAAACTACTCCTGAGCCCTACTACACTCTAATGTGCAAGAGGGAAGGGATTGTTGGCTGTGCTATCAGTGTTTATACAGTGCCTTGCACAGAAATGTGCTTAGTCAGTATAATTCACCCTTGAACAACATGTGGGTTAGGGGTACTGACTCCCATGCATATAGCTTTTGGTTCCCCAAAAACTGAACTATACTAATAGTCTACTCTTGACTGGAAGCCTTACTGATAACCTAAACAGTTGATTAACACAGTTCTTGCTGTACTGTTATTAGAACTTAATATGAAGACATTCATATACATACACAACAGATTAGTTTATTAAATTGTATGGCATGATTATTTGCAACTCATTAAATGGCAGTGGATCATCATAAAGGTCTACATCCTGGATGTCTTCAGGATTGAGTAGGTGGAGGAGGAAGAGGAGGGGTTGGTAGAGTTGTCTCAGATGGCCCAGGCCAAAGAGGTGGAAGAAGTGGAAGGGGACGTAGAGGCAGGCACACTCAGTATAACTTTATGAAAGTGTACTGCAATTTCTGTCTGACTTTGACTTTTCGTTTCTCTAAAAATATTTCTATATTTATCCCACTATTTGCTTTAGTTTCAGTGTCCATATCATAGAAGGATCCATGCCATAAAAGAAGTCAGAAGCAGTCTTGAATAATTGGAACCCTTCTACCAGATTGTCTAATGTTTTTTGGCACTGGTTCAGAAGCACTCATTGCTTTCAAGTCATCTGTTAATTCCTCTGGTGTGATGTCTATTCTTGAATTTTCCAACATCCATATCTTGAAAAATACCTGCATGTAAGTGGACACATGCAGTTTAAACCCATGTTGTTCAAGGGTCAACTGTTTTTGCAAAATGAATGGATTAAAAACTTGTATTGTGTTTAATTGTGTACAAATTGTAGTCATGCACATTATCTCTTTTAGTTTTTATAGTGGCTCTATGGGGTAATTGGGAGTGGTGGATGATTGTTCTTTGAAGTCTATAGATGAGGAATCGAAGTCTACAGACTAGGAATCTTAAGACTTTTTAGGGCCTGAATCAGGGTTCTCACAGAGAAGTGAAGGAATCAGAGTTCAAATTTGTATATGAGTTCAGTCCTAGTAAAGATCATTCGTGCTTTGGATGTATGTGAAAGTGTGATAGGTCTACTATGACATCTAGTATATTTGTTGTTGAATTTATATGTTGAATTTATCTGAGATTGTGATTTTTTAATTCTCTTTAGGAAATCCGTAAAGTTGTACAGAGTTTAGAACAAACAGCTCGAGAGATTTTAACTCTACTTCAAGGGGTCCATCAGGGTGCTGGTTTTCAGGACAGTAAGTTTTTTGTTTTGATTTTTAGCCAATTTGTCAATCTCCTGGTAGAAAGTTCTTTCCAACCAGAAGGCTGCCTTAATATATCAAGTCTGTATTTGTTATGAAAAATGCCTAACATGTTTTATGGTTAATTTTCCACTTTTACATACGTGTGGTTTAAATACGAATGCTTAGTGTGATGGAATGCTACTGATAGTAATTGTTAAAAAGCTCTCTTGTTTAATGAAAGCATCTAGCAACTTTTATTTGGCTTTTTTTTTTAAATCTAGTGTTTCAGTGACTGAATACAGATTAACATGCATTTGTAGATTGGAGATGGTCGATGTAAAACGTTCTTCAATCAAAGTGTTTACAGCCAACCCCTTGATTGGAAGGAGCTCTGGTAGCGTAGTGCCTAAGGCACTTGACTGCCAACCAGAAGGCTGGTGGTTCAAACCCACCAGCCACTCCTCGGAAGGAAGATGGGGCAGTCTACTTCCATAGTGATACTGCCCCGGAAACCCAAGGAGGGGTCGCTATGAGTCGGGTCCGACTCGACGGCACGTAACAACAACCACCACCTTGATTGGAAATCAAGTATGTCAAGTTTAAATATGAAACCTCCATTTTGGATGTAGCAAACACAGCTAATGTGTTTCAGGTAGAGATTGACATACTCGTGCAATTTATGGGCGTGAATTTATAGGCAAGATTTGTTAACTGCCAGAGAATTAGCCCCTGACTCATGGCGACCACATGCACAAGGAAGAAAATGCTGCCCAGTCCTGAGCCATTTCTTGATCAGCCAGTTGTGATCCATAGGGTTTTCACTGGCTCCATGCCATTTGTCTCAATGATACAGAGTTGGTCAGCCTGATCAAGAATTAGTGATGAAGCTCTTTTTGACCAAATCGTGGGAGCTAGAAGCAGTGTAATTTCTAGGTGTCTTCTGTAGATTGGATGGGAATAGCAGCTAGTACACAGTCCATTAGGGTTGAGGCTGTTTAAGCCACCTTACCAATGTCTTTCCTTACATATTCCCTTCAGCAAGTTTTTGTTTGTTTATTCTTCAGTATTTGTTAATTAGTAGGAAAATTAAAGATGATGTTTTGAGATGGACGGAAAGATGTGTACTTTACATTTGCTTATGAGATAAAAAAATGTTAGTTTGTTTCTAGATAGACTACACAGATTGTTAAGCCAGAATTTACCAATCTTAACAATAACTTAATAATAAAATAACTTAATAAAATTTGATAAGTCTTTCATTATTATGTTTATTTTTTTGTGATCAGTTCCAAAGAGGTGCTTGAAAGCTCGAGAACATTTTGATACAGTAAAAACACATCTCACATCTCTGAAGACCAAGTTCCCTGCTGAACAGTACTACAGGTGGATAAGAAAAATATTTTATTACATTAAATAAAAAAGCAGGAATGATGCACTGAATGAATGCTTTTGACTAGGTAAATTTTCTCTACATGGAAGAAACAACAGGAAATGGATCAAAGTGTTAATAGTGATGGTATTTCAGTGTTGATGAAATTAATGATTCTGTTTTTTACTCCTTTGTACTTCCAAAATTTTATTAAGAAACATATTAGTTTTGCAGTGAGAAATAATTCAAAACAAAATGCTTGCTCTGTGAAAGTCAAAATAGAGAATATGTCTTTGATTTGTTCAAGGTGTTGGTGAAATTGGGTAAACAGTTCCTAGGCTGTTAGGCTGCAGGATATGGGGCAATATATGCATATAACATTTACCTCAAAGATTGAATTTACTGCCTAGTAACTAGCTAATATTTTATGCCATATTTTGTTTAATCTACAATACTGTTAATTTAAGGTATACCATTATGTATCACTTAGCGAAGAAATGTTGCCAGTTACAATTTGAAGGTAGATTATAAAATGTATCCTGATTTCAGAGAGGTTAAACTTGAACAACTGAAAATTGTTAGAATATGGTAAATAAGAATTTCTGCATAATTTTGTTTTCTTTGACAAGTTTCTTTTTTAAAGACATGTATTTGGTTAATAAGTACGATGTGTATGTGAGAGGTGTGTAGAATAGACAGAATAGGTAGAATAGATGGTATAATAGTGTATCACTTACCAAGAAGATTCTTTAAGGTACGGGTCAGCAAACTACTTGTGGTCTGCTGCCTCTAGGAGTTAAGAGTTGCTTTTATATTTTAAAGCATTGTTAAAAGAAAAACACCCAAAGAAAAATATGTAACAATGTGGTCTGCAAGGACTAAAATGCTTACTGACCCTTTACAGGGAAAGTTTGTTGATACCTGCTTTTAGGTAGTGCAAAAACGACAAGGAGGCCACATGTTCTGACCTCCTCTAACCCTACAAGGGGAAGGCAGGATTACCAGCAGTAACCCAAGGCCTATTACTGCAAGGCCAGACATGCTGCCTCCCTCCAGCCCTTT
>NW_006921591.1:20639875-20648943 GCF_000298275.1 Orycteropus afer afer
TAAGCACCTGAGAGAGAGTGGGCATCTCCCAGAACATTGTATTGTGCCACGCCCAACAGAAATAACCCAGGTGGATAGCTTCAGCAATCAGGGGCTGCTCAGTTGCTCATACAAAATCCCACCTTGGAGTTGACAAAGACTTATGGGTAGAAAAGCCACACTAAGTAATTTACTACACCGCAGGTAGTAAGGGAAACACAGAAGTAGGACAGTAGAGTTGGAAGATTCTTCAGAGACCATATAACCTGGAGGCCAGTCCTATGGCTTGATTTGGGCCTTGGAGGCTTTGTTTGACTTGCATTTTGTTGAAAAAACTTGAATTTCTCACCACATTTGAGCATCTGTGTAGTTAAATATCTAATGGTTGTAAAAATTTCCTACTGTTCCCTTTTCAGGCCTCTAGCTCAGTTTAACTGTAGTATCCTGAGGTTTTAAGCCCATCTGTTTTTAGTGATGCAAATAGTTGTTTCTTCTATGTGTGAATCAGGATTTTCTTGATACTATACACTCACATTAAAATATAGGAGTAAGTTAGATGTTGAGACTCATGTACAGTGTCAGTTGTCACCCATAACCCATAGTTACAAATTTTAGTTTTTCTCAGAGTAGCATCATTACTCTTAGTAAAACTTCTAAATCACATTTAAAGAGCTCTGGTAGCATAGTGCCTAAGATGTTTGACTGCTAACCAGAAGGTTGGTGGTTCAAACCCACCAGCCACTGCGCGGAAGGAAGACTGGGCAATCTAGTTCTGTAAAGATTTACTGCCTCAGAAACCCATTGTGGGGTCCTTATGAGTCAGAAGTGACTCGATGGCAGTTAGTTTGGAAACCACGTTTGCTATTATCATCTATAATCTTTTTGTACTCATCAAAATTATATATCACTTTCTACTTTTTGTAAAATTTTGTACTCATGCTTTTCAATGATTAAACTTATAATAAGTATATTATAGATTTGAAATTGTAAAATTTATACTAAATTCATCTAATATATTTGAATGCCATATTGTTCTTCATGTTTTATATATTGGAATTTCACTTGAGATTTTATTTGAAAACAGATTTTATTTCTAAAATGTTTGAATGTGGTTATACCAAACCTGTTGTTCTCAAGGCCTCTATACCCTAATCTCTCAACCTAATAAACATGTTTACATTAATACAGATTTCATGAGCACTGGAGGTTTGTGTTGCAACGCTTGGTCTTCTTGGCAGCATTTGTTGTGTATTTGGAATCAGAAACACTAGTGACTCGAGAAGCGGTTACAGAAATTCTTGGCAGTAAGTAGTGGTGATCTGCATAATCAGGCATAGGAGCTTAATTTTTTGGTGGAAAGGGTTTTTGCTTGTATTGCTTGTATTAAGAAAAATAGAATTTTGCTTAAAGAGGTTGGGCAATCTATTTCTGTAATGATACTGCCTCGGAACCCAAAGAGGGGTCACCGTGAGTTGGATCTGAATTGACGGCAGTGCGTTGCATTGCATTAGTTGCTAGTGTTGTAAAAATTTGTGAGAAACCAGTTTGAAAGATTCATCCTTTCCGTACTAGTTTTGAGAATAATTGAATGTGTATACCTAGATCTAGATTAGATCTAGATATTCTCAGTCCTAAATTCCATTGTCATGATGACCTTAATTTGAATAATTTATTTTTCAGTTGAGCCAGATCGGGAGAAAGGATTTCATCTGGATGTAGAAGATTATCTCTCAGGAGTTCTAATTCTTGCTAGTGAACTGGTAAGAAACTTGCTTTTTGATCGCCCACTTCATTGTCAATTTTTTAAAATGAATATAAAAATTCAGAAAATCGAAAATAGTTTCTTACTTGTCTCTTAGTCACCAGGTAGTCATTGACTATATGCATTGCATGTTGCTGGTCATCAGATGAATGCTAATTCAAATGATGAGATGGTTAGTTACACTTAAAACTGTGTGAACTTTTATACATTTTAATATAATGACAAGACAGATATATTATTAACTGTTAATTCATAGATAGTTTTGGAGAACAGTGTATATAATTGTATAAATTATTCTTGTCTTTCATTCTCTTCATCTTTCTCCTGGAAAATTGCCCCATAAAAATAAATTCAAAAGGAGAAAAAAAGAGGTGTTATTAAGGTGTTCATGATAGCATTATTTATATTTATGAAAAATTGTAGATCACAGAAATTTTTACAAAAGGGAGATGAGTTTGTAAGTTATTAAGTAAATTAGTAATATCGAACAATTGTTAAAAATGGTAATTACAAAGACTGGTATAGGAAGTTTCTCTTTTTATGACTGTGTTGATTCATGCCAGATTGGAAATAAAACACCTGGTTTTTCTCAGAGTTTGAGATACAGCTCTAGAGCAGGGATCAGCAAACAATGGTTTGTGCTGCCTGGTTTTATAAATACATTTTTATTGGAGCATAGTGGCACATGTTCGTGTAGTTGTGGGCTGTGGCTGCTTTCACTGTACAGTAGCAGAGTTGAGTAGTTGTGACAGAGGCTATATAGCTTGCAGAGGTGAAAATATTTATCTGGCCCTTTAAGAAGTAGTTTGCCTATCCTTGCTCTATAGAAAAACTCCAGAATAAAATGAAGTGTTTATTCCAGGTATTCCTTGATCTTTGGCCCCAAGTCCTGTCAGCTTGTAGCTTCTTTCTGCCTGTGTTCCAAGATTGCATTACAGTTGTGGTCATTCACATCTTCATTCTTCATTGATCATAGGAAATGGGGAAAAGGCCCCCCCACACCTTTAAGGACTTTTCTTTGAAGTTTCACACATAGTTTCTACTATTTTAGTAGCATATATACGTAAGGGGGAGCTCTGGTAGCATAGTGCCTAAGGCACTTGACTGCTAACCAGAAGGCTGGCGGTTCAAACCCACCAGCCACTCCTCGGAAGGAAGGTTGGGCAATCCTACTTCCGTAGTGATACTGCCTCGAAAACCCAAGGAGGGGTCGCTATGAGTCGGGGCCGACTCGACGGCAAATAACAACAACAACAACAACATATACGTAAGGCAGAATCTGAGTAGGTGAGTGTGTGGCTAAGATGTGAGGAATTCTACTGAGGAAGACAAGGACAGCGGATACTCGGACCCAACAGGTAGTGTATGCCACTTGCCCCAGGCTTCTTACCTAGTTGGAGAGACTTAACCAGGGAACTCACCTTCAATATTAGTGGTCCAGTGTAAGGGGTGTGTTTAAAGTCATAAGTGGTGGGAATGCTGTAGAAAATTAGTTTAGAAAAGCCTGGAAAGAATAATGGGAAGGATTTTTATGGAGAAGGAGTTAGATCTTGAAATAAATCTTACCTATCCTTTAAGGCAATGTTGTATTGAGTAAATTTTAGCTTCTTAAACCATCTCTTTGTCTTACTGCTATTTGATGACTAAAGCTGTAGCTCGGTGGGGCAGCTCTAGAAATGTAATCATTTGGCTTAGAATTGAGGAGGTAGCAGAGTGGCAGTGATTACTCTGACATTTCTTTCATTTGTACATTAGCAGAAGTGAGCTGTAAAGTTGACGTGAATAATTTAACACACTTTTTTGCACAGAGCTCTGGTAGCGTAGTGCGTGAGGCACTTGACTGCTAACCAGAAAGCTGGCGGTTCAAACCCACCAGCCACTCCTTTGAAGGAAGATGGAGCAATCTACTTCCGTAGTGATACTGCCTTGGAAACCCAAGGAGGGGTCGCTATGAGTTGGGGCCGCCTTGACGGCACATAACAACAACAGTCAGTTTAAAAAATTAGGGAAATTTTAGAATATATTGATTGTATTAAATCTTTATTTGGTTAAAATTGTCTCATTTTCAGTGAGGTTCTTTTCAGTTGAGAAACTTACATTTAATCTGTGTTCACACACAGAATGAGAGGGAACATCAGCGTAGCTGTATAGGCCTGCCGTTTTCCTCATAGTTGTGATTCGGGGAGAGATGTGCTAAGGAGGTATCCTTTTGTAACGTGTCCCCTGTTTATTTTCTTGTGCAGTCGAGGCTGTCAGTCAACAGTGTGACTGCTGGAGACTACTCCCGGCCCCTTCACATCTCCACCTTCATCAATGAGCTGGATTCGGGTTTCCGCCTTCTCAACCTGAAGAATGATTCATTGAGGAAGCGCTATGATGGCTTGAAGTATGATGTGAAGAAAGTAGAAGAAGTGGTCTATGATCTCTCCATTCGTGGTTTCAATAAGGAAACGGCAGCTGCTCATGTAGACAAATAAGAGGCTCTTTCCCTCCTGACCTTGTTTACCTCAGAGGTAACAAGTGAGGGGTGAGCACAGTGCCTCTTATGGTAGTTAGGATGCCCAGTTGCTAAACACTGCGCTTTATTTTCTTAACCAGTTGTGTGGTGTCTAAGAAGTAAAACACTTTTTGGGGGTTTAAAAAAAAAAAATCAAGGACAGAATTTTGTTTGTTGTTACAGTGAATTTGCTCTGTAATTCAGTGTGTTTTAGTTTTGTCAAGAAGTGTAAATGTCAGTCTTTTGGTGAAGTCTGTTTCTTGCTTACCCTGATGTGTACTGATTGAGAAGTTTATTGTTTTGTTTGTGATCTGACCTTTGATGTTTTCTGTATACCATGTTAGCCATCCAGATCCAGGTATATCCTGGATAGCGTATAAAAAATAATTAAAATGGACGGTTGCCATGTAAAGGCAAAGAATAACTTATTTTATATTCTTTTTTCTTTATTTAAGCCTTATGAGCAAATCCCATGTAGAATTTTTTTTTTTTGCAAGGGAGTTCTAGCCCCCAGGGTTCTCTTTTATGGACCTCAAAATATAAAAGATTTCAACTGCAAAGGCAGGCTCAAGAGATTATCAGGAAGTTGTATTAAGGGATTTAGTAAGATCTTGTTATTGGGTCTGTTTTAAGGAACACTTTATCAGGTGGGGTGTAGGGCTTAATGTTTTAAAATTTGTTTTCTGATGTTGCCTTAACATTCTGCTATTGCAGGAAACGTCTGTTAATCTTCACACACATCTTGAATTCACACTTCATGAGATATCCTAAACTATGAAACCCCCTTTTTTTAGCAGCCAGCTAGATGGTTTGATCTCAGAGCATAAAGCCATCTAGAAGCATTAATGAGGAATGCCCTGACTAGTGCATTCTTTGAGACAAATGCCTGGCTTTGTGTTGAAGGAAAGTAAAACCTCTAATTTATTTTTTTTTAATTCAGCTTGATTTGATAATGTTTTTTAGAGTAAGTAATTTCAGATTGTTGATGGCTTTCCCAAAAGAAATATTTGCAATTTGGGGCAAGTCATTTAAATCCTGCTGTCCCTACTCATATTTCAGATAGTGCTAAGACTGTTTACCAGGTAACTTGGTGTTGGCTGTTCAGTTGAAATTAAGGTGGGGACATATCCATAGTCATTTAGAGCTCACTGAAAGGAAGGTGCTAGTATTTCCAGAGTAACAGGAAATAGACATGTCACCTTTTCACATCTAGTACTAATGTGGGCCTCCTGTTCATATGGTAGGATATTTGGCATTGCCATCAAAGTTTTTTTTTTTTTTATCTTGGGCAGAAGGAAGAGCTGACAGGTTTTTCCATTAAGAAAAGTGAGAATGTAGAAGTGAAGCATTGTTGGATTTTAGAACAATTTTCTTGACAGTTCCCTCTGCATAAGAGTAGGATGAAAAAAGTGTCAGGTTCTTGAAAAGCCTAGGTTGGGCACCTAAAATGTACAGTAATAGCACTGCTGAATTGAACATAATAGGTTTGACATGATCAGACAGATGTAGTAAGTTTGGTAATGGTTTTCTTTGCCTCTGAAAGCATTGATAGTGCTCGAGAATATTAAAGTTCTTGGCAGAATATTGAAGTTGTGGGTTTCAGTTTTAACATACATTTTTAAGTGGAGGAGCACATTCTGGTCTTGTCACTCTTTGAGAATTTAGAAATGTCATGTTTTTAATTACTCAGCTGTATTTGTTGCTGGCTTGTTGTAAAGCAATAAAAATCTTTTTGGTCTGTTTGTAATTTAGTGTGTTGCTATGAGAACTCTTCTATATAGAGAATAAATTACGAGTATTTTTTGAGGCTGAAGATGACCAGGAATTAACACATGCTGTGTGGTAGTTATATTACTAATCAAAAGACACCAGCCACTCAAGAGTTCTTTACTACAAAGTTCAGGTAATGCTTGTGTGGTCTGCCTTCATGGGGAATTAAAATAATTGTAACTGAAGATGAGACTTTTTGGCGCTGGTTTTGGGATGTCAGTGTTCTTTTAATTTTAGAAAATTAAACAATGTGGACATGAATTAGGGGATGCTTTCAATGTAGATTTATTTGGAAGATGAGGAAGAGATCTTGCCATTAGTACTAGGTGATACTTGCCTTGTTGTAAGCTTGAATAACAGTATGAGTAAATGATTAATGGAATTTAATGAAGAAGGAAAAATGATAAGGTAGGTTTTTAGGATCTTAAATAGGTGACTAAAGAGATGAGGTGAACCTGTACGTTGTTACTGGCATGGTTTTAAAATTGCATACTCAAAACTTTCTTGTTTCTTGGTCTGGACTAAACTATTTGTCTTTTTCAAATAGAGCATTGATGTCATTCCTGACACCAAATTAAGACTTTGCCTGAGCTGAAATAATTTATATCCCTAGTATTCACTGCTGTAAGTATTAAGCAAATAAAAATACACACCACTCCTCCAAAAACCATCAATACAGTTAAGAGAGGAAAAATTAGCACAGTGATCTGTCTGTCTACCTTGTACATGTAGACAGTCCTTCAAACTTCCAAGCAGCCATAAGACTGTTAGCAATGAGACCTGTACACCCACTGGTGTCAACCATTCCATGGGTGCTATGTTCTTCTCTGGTTGAGCTAGACATATGAGACACACTTGGCAAAGTGTGATAGCCATTATTATTTATAAACAGTAAACAACACCAGGTTCTCAAAAGGGAAACACTTGCCCTTTTCCAAATTACCTATATCCATTCTTAACTCTGGGCTGGCATGCCATAGGTCAGATGCTGTCTTCACATCTGCTGCCTCTGGCTACCACCATGCAGCCCAGGTTATTTCTGCTGCTGGGCACTGTGGGCCTTGCCTCACTGGCCGGAAGGACCCTGCACAGGATCTGACACTGCTGCTGAGCGCCATCAGGCCCCTGCTGCTGTCTCCCACACTGCCAAAGGGTACAGGGAGTGGAGAGTGGAGAGAAGCATATCGTACAGGGTACTTTCTGGCCTCTGTCTTGCATGGGCAAGTGTTAAAACTCTAGCAACAGGCAGATCTCATGCTCAGAGGCACTTGGTTCTCTGTGGGCCAAGTGTCCCATAACAGCTCATTCTTCACTATTAACAGCCTTTTCATCTGGGTCCAGGAGCTTCTCAGCGCAGGGGCCCAGGTACCAAGGATGTGCTCCATACCAAACTTGTTAGTAAACCCCACAACCCCCAAAATCTCTGAGATTAGCCCTTGTACAAAACCGACCAATCCTTTGCTAGAGTGCTAGGGGCTCAATCCTATTGGGTGGATTTTCAAGCCCCCAAACAAACCAAACTCAATGTCATCGAGTTGATTTTGACTCATAATAACCCTCTTTGGATTTCTGAGGCAGTAAATCTTTATGGAAGTAGATTGCCCAGTCTTCCTTTTGTGGAATGGCTGGTGGGTTTGAACTGCCAACCTTCTGGTTAACCCGTTTACGTATTAAATCCACCAATACCATGCACAATTTTAGGCCATTCAATCATCTTGTGAGAGTTACAAGACCAGGGTTAGAAAGGCCATATAAAAGTGATTCATTGCAACATAGCAGAAGAAGGTTGAATAAGGATGATGTGAAGGAGAGGGGGCAGCCTAACTACTATGTTTCTGACTTCAGTGATGTCTTAGTTTCCTAGTGTTGCCATAACAACATAAATGGGTGGCTTTAGAGAACAGAAATTTCTTTTTTTAATTGTTATTTGGGTGAAGATTTACAGAGCGGATTCACTTTCCATACAGCAGTTCACATACACTTTGTCTCATGACATTGACCACAGTTTACCATAGTGCAACAGCTCCCCTCCCGCTTCTTCCCCATAGTTACCCCTTCCCAGTGTCCATCCCTCCATGCACTCTTGCCCCCTGAGCTGTCTCCCTGTGCAAAAGCAGCCCTTCTTTCTCCCATGATTGTTCTCTCCAAGGAATGTATCTACCTCAGGTAAATGTTCAACTCATATGCCTGTATTTTGTGTGGCTGGAAACCACGGATGTACGTTCAATTCCAGACCTGAAGGGCAGCTAGGGGCCATAGTCTCAGTGGTTCCACCAGGCTCTATCGGACCAGCAAACCTGGTCCCCACCTTTTTTTTATTTTTCTCCAAATGATTTTGAGTTTTGTTCCACATTGTTCTCCCTCTTTATCAAGGGTCTCCTACATAGATCGCCTTCCAAGTGGATGACAGTGGTAGCCAGACACCATCTAGTTCTTCTGGTCTCATAGTCGTATAGGCTGCAGATTGGATGGTATACCAGCTAGGACTAATGGTTTCCATGAATTTTGGTTTTCTTCATTCTTTGCTCTGTATGAGGAGAGACCCATCCTTGCATCTAGATGGCAGCTTGCTGGCTTTTAAGATCCCAGTGGCTACTCACCAAAGTAGGAGTGGAACAGTGTTTTGTATAGTATGTTATACCATGAGCTTGATGTTCCCTGCAACTATGGTCCCAAGCCCACAGGTTCAACTACTCGGTCCCTCTTGGTAGCTGGCTGTGACCAAGCAGTGACCACAACATTGCCCCTTGTCAGCTCTATGATACACCTGGGAATTCTGATCATTCACATAAACTTATAGGACCATTGTCTGCCAACCCTACACATTGTCTTGGATACACTCCCCATTTCATAGACATACCTAATAGTTCAGTCTGTCCACCCATCTATCCACCCATATACCCATGTTTGCCTTCACTGACAAACTATGTGCAAAAGGGTCTATCTTTATTGTCTGTACTTCCAATGTTCTTCTCTATGTCTTTCTCATCCTCAATGCCACAATATTGGTCACTCACATTTGGTACATTGCCCTTCTCTTCACCCAAATCAATATCTATC
>NW_006921591.1:20659868-20660513 GCF_000298275.1 Orycteropus afer afer
CCATAGATATTTATTATGGTTATAGCTTCATGTTCAATTGATCCTTTAATCATTGTATAATATCCTTACTTGTCTCGTATGGTAGTTTTTGTCTTAAAGTCAAATATTGCCACTCCTGCTCTCTTACAGTTGCCATTTGCTTAATATATCTTTCTTCAACCTTTGATTTTTAGTCTAATTTTGTCTTTATCTCTAAGGTGTGTTTCTTGTAGGCAGCATATTGATGGGTTTTGTTTTCTTATCCAATCTTCAGCTCTCCATCTCTTGAGTGGTGCATTTAATCCATTAACGTTCAGGGTAATTATTGATAAGTTTGAATTTGTTGCTGTCCTTTTGTTATGTGTTTTTTCATGGTGTCTCTGGTTTCTTTGTTTCATATTATTTTCTGTGCTGAGCTCATTATGTTTATGAATCATCATTTCCTTTGTTGCTGTTGTTTTAGTGTATGCTGAATATTTGTGCTTGTCCTATTTTTATTGTGATGTGAAGGTTTATCATTTTTCTTTGAGGTTACCCTATGGTTTGTAATTTTCTCCCCGAGTTTAGAACTGTCCATTCTATCTTGCAACTCTCTTAACTTCCTCACCATTTAGAAGTTCTATAACTACACAGTCTTTTCCCTCTTTTTGTTTGTAGTTGTCCTCA
>NW_006921591.1:20661748-20668060 GCF_000298275.1 Orycteropus afer afer
CTGTGATGGTCTGTTGTCTCTGAGGCATCATGGTGTTGTTGTATTTAGATATCTCTTGACTGTGAAGAGCAGCCAAGGGTGATTCAGGCTGTTCTTGGTGGTTTTTTTTCATTGGCCCATTGGTGGAGAAGGAGGTAGTGGCTCTCGCTCAGTAAGTGAAGTTGCAGGAGGTATGGGTTTAGTTGTGTCTTATGGGGACTGTTCCTGTCTTCCACTCAGTTAGAGAAAAATTACAATTGAATATCATCAAAAAACTAAAAGCACATGAGCAAAAAACACACCATGTAGTCACACAGGAACAGTAACCAAAAAAAAGAAAAAAGGGATAAAGAAGAAGGAAAAACAAGAAAACCTGCAATATCTGGGGATAAGGCTCTAAGAGAAAAAAGGTAGAGAAGGAGGATAATGAAGGAAAAAAAATGGAAAAAACGCAAAAATAAAAGCAAGGAATGGCGTTAACTGTGAGAAAAAAAGGGTGGGAAAACCCTTAAGTTAAAAAAAAAAAATTAAGGAATTTTTTTTTTTTTTCACCCAGTAATAGGGAAAAGGAAAAATGCTGAAAACTAGGACCTGGGAGGCGAAGACTAAAAATAACAAGAAAAAGGACAAAAGTATTAACAATAATAGTTGTTTTTAAAACAAACAAATAGAAGCAAACTAATCCCCAGAAAAAAGAAAGTGAAAAAGAAAAAAATAAAAATAAAAAAAGAGAAAAAAAAAAATCGGTGGAGGACAGGGCAGGGCACCCAAGCTCCATCTGAGCACACAGACTGTGGTAGAGTTCCTGTGGGCCCAGAAGGTGGATGGGAGTGGGGGATGGCTGCACCTCCGTTCACTAAGCGGGTGTGGGGTATGAGAGTCACAAGAGGAATGTCTCACCTTGTCAATCTTGCATGTCCGGAGTGCCCTTGGGGTTGCTGGCAAGCAGAATGTGTTCTTAAGCCCCAGGGATCTGTGAGAGTGCTGTCTCTTTAAATATCCAAAATAGTCAAGCCGCTTTTAAACATGCAAAATGGTGGCGCCCTCTGGACCAGCAAAAGTCCACAGCTCAGCCCGCCTTTCTCTTCACCTTCTCTGTTTATTCCCCAGCCACCAGAGCAGTCCTCTGTGCAGTCCCTGGCTAGCAGGGCTGATTTTTAGGTTAATTTTTAGGTCCTGCCACCACTCGGCACTCTCAAAGCTGTCTTTGTTGTGCCGTCAGGATCGCTCAGGATTGCTGCCAGACCGCAGCTCTGTCTGTTTCCTTTTTTGGTATGTTCATGCAAATTCTTCTGCTAGTTGGGTTTTAGTCCACTTCTATATCCTTCCTTTCAAGGCTCAGGGGTCCAGGATTATCTTCTGTGTCTGTGTTAATTGGTTTCCCTTTTCTTTGTTGAGGAGGGTCTGTGCAGTATTTCTGCATAGTCTACCATCTTACTGGAACTCCAGAAATTTATTTTTTCATTTCAGGAGGCTAGAAATCTGATTCAGGGTACCAGCTCTAGGGAAAGGCAGGCTCTCTGTTGTTACTGGAGGGAAAGATTTGTTTCAGTTTCTGTAGCCCTGGCATCGCTCGGTTTCTTGGTGATCATGTGACATCTGTCCCCACCCCTTATCCTATTTGTATCTGATTGTTGCTGTACCTAGCTGACTCTATATCTCAAAAAGTAATTAGGTTTAAGACATGTACTACACTGACATGGCTTCATAACACAGAAACCTATTTTCAAATGGGATATGTTCATAGTTACAGGGGTTAGAATTCCTCACATTTTTGGGACACAATTCAATCCATAACAGATGATTAAGTGGACTTAGTTGCTGTTAACTGAGTAGTTATGTAGGAGGAAATCATGTCTGAAGGGCTGGGCTGATGATGGATTTGCTATTAATGGGATTTATGATGCTTTTGGAGCAGCAGGTGGAGGTGTCCAGCAGGATGTTGGGTATGAGGGAAGCTTGGAGCTGGCCTGAAGATAGCATTGGGTGTTTTAATCACATAGGTGATAGGTAAGTCAGGAGAGTGGGTAAGACTCCCATGGAGAACATGTAGAATGGGCAGAGGAATGAGCTGAGGAGAAAATCCATGTTAACAGTGTGGTTTAATGAGTTAAAAAGGAGAAACAACATGCATGAGAAAATGGAGAGATGGTTAAAGTGGTTGACAGTACAGGGAGAGTGGCTTGTCACAGAAACCAAGGGAATAAAAACCTGCAGAAGCATTTTCAAGTGGGAGAATTAAAATTTATAATTTCAGAGGATTCTGGGAAGATGGTGGCATTAACAGATCCATTATTCTACAAATATAGCAAGAAATACAAGGAAACTGCTTGGCTTTGGGGGATTCTGAATCGGAGCAGAGGAAAGCAGTACAGAACTGCAGACAGGCAAAAATCAACAAATCAATGAGATGCATGTGGTAGTAAAGTCGCTTTTCCAATTGTCCCTGTCTGTTCCCCCCTGCCCAACTCCATGGGCTGCTGGCTGCTACAAACTGGGGAAGAGACCTCAGCGAAAGAGCCTGTTTCCCTTACCACCACACCACCTACCTGTACACAGAAAGAGGACCCAAACTTCTTTTCACACCTCCCAGGGGTCTGTTTGTAGTGTGCCAGCACCTCCCCTTCCCAGACACTGTAGCTGCAAGCCTACTGTGAATTGCTACAGGTGGCTTTTGCAGTGGAGTCTGCTCCCATAGGCCACACTCTACCTATCTCCCTATACACGCCATAGCATAGGCATCTGTCTGCTCTGCCTTCTGGTCAGCTAACATTATGGAAGGCTCTGATAGCAACAAGGCAGACTTTCCTGGGGGTTTGTTCAAATTGTGGCAGTCCTTCCCCCATCTGTGCACTTACCTGCAAGGCTTCTGGGAATTACTACAGAAGGCCCCTGCAGTGCTCCCATTGTCAGCACTCTACCTGTCTTACTGTGTACTGCATAGCTCAGGCCTCTGAAGCCAACAGGACAGACCTCCCTGGGGGTCAGTTTGGGTTAGTCTGTCCCCACTTTCAGTCAGCACCGATGACTGATGACAGGCTGTTGTATGCTAGGAAGCAGGCATTTTGAGTGGAGGCTGCACTCAAAGGTAACAATCTATCTGGCAGACCTCCACTGGTTTCCAATTAGAGCATGACACCCTCTCCCCAACCTGGTTGCCAGGCTGTTGTTACTACAGAAGGCCCCCACAGTGGAGTTTGGTCTCATAGCCAGCACTCTATCTGCCTCCCTGTGGACCCCACAGTTGAGGCCTCTGAAATCAAAAGAACAGACATTCCGGGGAATCAGTTTAGGTTTGTTTGATACCTTTTATGGTTGACACTGAGGACTGCTGACTTGAATGATGGCAAACAGGCATCTTGGATGGAAGCTACACTCACAGCTGACATACTATGGGGCAGCCTTTGACAGCAACAAAGCAGAACTCCTTAGGGGTCTGTCTGGAGTTAGATAGCTAGCTCCTCCCTTAACCAGTAACTGTTGGCTGCTGACTGATATGAACTCCAAAAGAAGGTCCCCTGCACTGGAGCCAGGAGGTGGTCACTTAAGTGGAAACTGTTCCCCTAATCACCACAGAGCCATGGGGGTCTGAAACCAGGAAGACAGATCTCTTAGAGGCCCTTCTGGGGAGTGCCAGCCTGTCCTTTTGAAACAGAGGAAAGTCAGCCTACATTTCTCTCAATGTAGCTCAAAGTAGCCCCCACTGAGCAAGGAAGGAAGCTACAGACAGGCAAACCAGAAGGAAACACTCATTCAACCCTGAAGGAGGCTCCTTGGCTGTGAGTTTTCTGACTGAAAACATGATTGTAGAAGGGAAGGGAAGACAGAGAAGATTGTGCCCCCGGTGGACAGATTGATAAGTGTGCTTCAGTTTCTCACTTGAGTGGCAGTGTCCTTTGGTGAGCAGATTGACCACAGCTTGTCCCCTGGTATGTTTGAGAGACATTGAAAGTTGAAAACCGAGATCTGGAACTTTTGATTCCTAATTAAACCAGGGAGGGAGAAGTAACTATCAAAGAAAAGGGGAGGAAATGGTGAGTAAAGGCCAAAAGTTCTGCCCACATAAGAGGTTTTTTTTTTTTTAAAATTTTTTATTTATGGAAAATGTTGTTATGTGCTGTCAAGTTGGACCCAACTCATAGTAACCCCTCCTTGGGTTTCCGAGGTGGTATCACTACGGAAGTAGATAGTGTAGAAAAACCCCAAATACTGGAGAATACTGAAAAAGTTAACATCCTCAAAAGTTCCAGTGCCCAAACAAAAAATCACAAAGAAGAGATACGATGGCTCATCTGAATGAACATCATGAAGGAAGTGAAAGTGCATCTATGGAAGACCAAATAATGAAATAAACCAAAAAAACCAAACTCACTGCCATTGAGTCGAATCCAATTCATAGCAACCCCTCCTTGGGTTTCCAAGGTGGTATCACTACAGAAGTAGATTGCCCAACCCTCCTTCCGAGAGTGACTGGTGGGTTTGAACCGTCAGCCTTCTGGTTAGCAGTCAAATGCTTTAGGCACTATGCCATCAGAACTTCCATAACTATAGCAAGGACTTTTTATAATAGTAAACTCATACAATATCTGTCCTTCTGTGATTGTCTTATTTCATTCAGCATAATGTCCTCCAAGTTCATCCACGTTAGGAGATGTTTCGCAGATTCTTCATTATTCTTATTGCATAGAATTCATTTTTGTGTACGTACCATAGGAGCTCTGGTAGCATAGTGCCTAAGGCACTTGACTGCTCACCAGAAGGCTGGCGGTTCAAACCCACCAGCCACTCCTCGGAAGGAAGGTTGGGCAATCCTACTTCCGTAGTGATACTGCCTCGGAAACCCAAGGAGGGGTCGCTATGAGTCGGGGCCGACTCGACGGCAAACAACAACAACAACAACAACCATAGTTTGGTTATCCATTCATTCCTTGATAGGCAGTTAGGTTGTTTCCATCTTTTTGCTATTGTGAATAGTGCTGCGGTGAACATGAGTGTGCATATATCTATTTGTGTCCTGGCTCTCACTTCTTTAGGATATATACCTAGTAGAGGGATTGCTGGATCAAATGTCATTTGTATTTTCAGCTTTTTAAGGAATGTCATGCCATTTTTCACAGTGATTGTACCATTTTACTGCCCCAACAGCAATGTACAAGGGTTCCAATCCCTCTACACCCTCACCAGCATTAGTTGTTTTCTGTCTTGTTGAACTTTGCTATTATTGCTGGGGCGAGATGATATCTTGTTGTTTTGATTTCCATCTCTTGAATGGGTAATGATCATGAACTTTTCTTCATGTATGTGGTGGCCACCTGAATATCTTCATTGGTGAAGTGTCTGTTAATGTCTTCTGTACATTTTCATTGAATTGTCTTTTTGACATTGAAGTATTGAAGTTTTCTACAAATTTTAGAGTTGAGTCCTTTGTCAGATATGTCATTGCCAAATATGTTTTCCCAATCTGTAGGTTTTCTTTTTACTCTTTTAGTACAGTCTTTTGATATGCATAAGAATTTAATGTTTAGAAAGTCCCCATCATCTACTTTATGTTCTGGTTTTTGTGCATTTTTGGTTATGTTTGATATTCCTTTTATGCCATAAATTAGTGCCCCTACATTTGCTATTATTTTTTTCTTAGATGGACTTTATAGTTTTAGGTTTTACATTTAGGTCTTTGATCCATCTTGAGTTGGTTTTTGAGTCTGGTATGAGGTGTGTATCCTGTTTCATTTTTCTGCAAATGGATATCCAATTTTGGCCAGAATGATTTGTTAAAGAGATTGTCTCTTCTCTACTTAATGGATTTTGGCCCTTTGTCAAAGATCAGCTGTCCATAGGTGGATGGATCTATTTTTGGGTTCTCAATTCTGTTCCACTGGTCTCTATGTCTGTTGTACAGCTACCAGGCTGTTTTGACTACTGTGCCTGTATGGTAGGTTTTGAGGTTGAGGAGTGTAACACCTCTTACTTTGTTCTTCTTCAGTAGTGCATTGCTTATCTGAGGTCTCTTTCATTTCCATAAAAAATCAGTGATTGCTTTTTCCATGTCCTTAAAGAATGCTGATGAAATCTCGATTGGGATTGCATTGAATTTGTAGATCGTGTTGGGTAGTATTGGCATTTTCACAATGTTTAGTCTTCCTGTCTGTGAACATGGTACATTCTTCTTCTTCTTTTTTTTTTTTTTTTTAGATTTAATCTGTAAGCCTTTTACTTTTTCCTTCTTCTTCTTTTTTTATTATGATTTGAGTGAAGGTTTACAGAGCAAATTTACTTTCCATACAGTGGTTCACATATACTTTGTCTCATGACATTGACCACAATTTACCACAA
>NW_006921591.1:20668764-20672874 GCF_000298275.1 Orycteropus afer afer
CCACCAGCCACTTCTTGGAAGGAAGGTTGGGAAATCTACTCCCATAGTGATACTGCTTCGGAAACCTAAGGAGGGGGAGGGATCGCTATGAGTCAGAGGGGTTGCTGTGAGTTGGATCTGACTCGATGGCAGTGAGTTTGTTTTTTTATAATTACTTGTAGTAGTGTTCCCCACCCCATAGGTCCTTTGTGTCCCTGGTAAGATTTATTTCTAAGTATTTTATCTTTTTGGTAGCAATTATAAATGGTATTATTTTCCTTATTTCCTTTTCAGAGATCTCTTTGTTAATATACAGGAATCCAACTGATTTTTATATATTGGTCTTGTTTCCTGCCATTTTGCCAAATCTTTCAGTTAGTTTCAGTAGTTTTCTTGCTGAGTCACTTGGTTTTTCTATATATATGATCATATAATCTGAAAATAGAGATAATTTTACTTTTTCCTACTAATTTGGATGACTTCCCCCTCCCCGCTTCTTTTGCCATTTTGCGCTGACGAGGACTTCTAATACAGGGTTGAATGGAAATGGATGGTAGAAGGCATCCTTGTCTGGTTTGTGTTTGCAAGGTGAATGTTTTTAGTCTCTCTACATTGTGAATAATGGTGGCTGTTGGTTTTGCATATATACCCTTTATTATGTCCAATAATTTCCCTCCTATTCCTATTTTGCTAGGAATTTTTTTATCAAGAATGGGTGTTGGATTTTATCAAATGCCTTTCTGCATTGATTGATATGATCATGTACTTCTTTTCCTTTATTAATGTGATGGATTATGTTGATTGTTTCCTAATGATGAACCATCCTTGCATATCTGGTATGAATTCTACTTGGTCATGGTGTATGATATTTTTGATATTGTGTTGGATTATACTGGCTAGGATTTATTGACGATTTCTGTGTCTATACCCACCAGCCACTACTTAGAAGGAAGGTTGGGCAATCTACTTCTGTAGTGATACTGCCTTGGAAACTCAAGGAGGGGTTGCTGTTCTGGTTACCTAGTGCCACTCTGACAGGAAACATACCACAAATGGGATGGTCTTAACAAACAGGGGTTTATTCTTTTATAGTCTGGAGGCTTTAAGTCCAAGTTCAAAGTGCTAGGCTCTAGGGGCTAGGTGAAAGCCCCTCAACCTTGGGCTTCAGCTCTGCCTCCTGCTCCCAGGCCCCTGGAGCTAGAGGCGTTTCTTCACTCAGACAGCTGCTGGCTGCTGAGGCTGAGAAGCCCCAAGGTTGACAAGTAAAAAGGTACAGTCCTGATGTTACCAAAGCACAAGGCATGCCATTAACTTAAGTCCATTGTAAGTCCCAAGGCCGGCAGAGCATGGCAGGCTGCTGAACAATGACATGGCTACATGCAGGGTTCAAGGTTTCATAAGCTCAAGACCATTCCCAAGGCTTCTCCTTATATACAGGAAGCAGACCACATCCCAGAGGCAGCTACTCAGCTGCTTGTGGTAGATCCACCATGGAGATGATTGCCAGTCTCATCATGGGGAATAACTACAACCAGGTGCCCAGCCACTCAACCAGGCCCAGCCAAGTTGACACACAAACTTAACTACCACAATTCCACCCCTTGTCAACTTGGCATCTGTACAGATCTTCATTGGGTAGCATCTGCACATATCTCCACTGGGTGGCTCCCGTCCCCTAGTTCCTTGAAGTGGTGACTCACCCCCTTGGCCTGGTGGGCCCTGTTCCTCCCCCTCTTGGGCATGGCAGCCCCGCCCCCTCACTCTTGGGCAGAGGCTATGGCTCCATCCCACTGGCTCACATGAACAAGCAGCTCATGCTCCAGAACCAAGTTGGTGAAGGCCTGACTCTTTGAAACCTAGGGGGTTGTGATTGTTCCACCCCCAAAGGCCATGGTCCTACCCTTTCAGGCTGAGGCAGTTCTGCTTCCATTTCCTTGGTCTCCACTTCTGCTGATTAATGCCCGAGGACAACCCACTCCACCAGGAATCTTCTTGCCCCAAAGACATTTAGCTTTCTTGCTCTGTGGGCTGGCCAACCTGCTACTCCATTTCAAGCCAGTCTCTTCTACCAATTAATGACCAAAGGTAACCCACTCCGCCAGTAAGCCACCTAACCAAAGGCACCCGGCTTTCTCATCCGTGGGCTGGTAAGGCTGTTGCTGTCTCATGCTAGTTCTCTCAGCTGTGCTCCTGCCGTCTCTCATGCCGGTCTCTGGGCTCTGCTCCTGCCATCTGTCATGCTGGTCTCTTGCTCTGCTTCTGCCATCTGTCATGCCATATGCTGGGGTCTCTCTGCCAGGGTTTCGGGTCAAGGACGCACTCCACTTCTGTCTCTACATTTTAGGTATCTGTCAGAGAAGCACGCCATTCTCTTGGTACGAAATTCTGTTCTGGTTACCTACTCTGACAGGAATACCACAAATGGAATGCCCTTAACAAACAGGAGCTTATTCTCTTACAGTTTGGAGGCTTTAAGTCCAAATTCAAAGTGCCAGGCTCTAGGGGCTGGGTGAAGACCCCTCAACCTTGGGGTCCAGCTCTGCCTCCTGCTCCTGGCCCCCTGGAGCTAGAGGTGTTTCTTCACTCAGACAGCTGCTGGTTGCTGAGGTTGAGAAGCTCCAAGGTTGACAAGTAAAAAGGCACAGTCCCAATGTTACCAAAGCACATGGCCCCAAGGTTGGCAGAGCATGGCAGGCTGCTGAACAACAACATGGCTACATGCAGGGTCCAAGCATGCCATAAGCTAGAGACCATTCCCAAGGCTTCTCCTTATATACAGGAAGCAGACCACATCGCAAAGGCAGGTACTCAGCTGCTTATGGTAGATCCCACCATGGAGCTGATTGCCAATCTCATCATTGGGAATAACTACCACCAGCTGTCCACACACTCAACCAGGCCCAGCCAAGTTGACACACAAACATAACTGCCACAGTTGCTATGAGTAGGGTCTAACTTGATGGCACATAACAACAACAACATATTCATAAGGGACATTAGTCTGAAATTTTCCTTTTTATGTCTTTGTCTGGCATTAGTGTCAGCAAGTCTATGCTTGCTTCATAGAATGAATTTGGGAGTATTCCATCTTTTTCTGTACTCTAGAATAGTTTGAGTAGGATAGGTGTACAGCTGTTCTCTGTTTTGTAGAATTCTCCAGTAAAGTCATCTGGGCTAGGACTTTTTTTTGTTGGGATTTTTTTTTTTTTTTTAAATGATCTGTTCAATTAATTTTGTTATGAGTCTCTTCAAATTTTCTACTTCAGTCTGCATTAGGGATGCAATGTGTTTCTAGACCTGTCCATTTCTTCTTTATTTTCAAATTTATTGGAATACAGTTCTTCATAGTATCATGATGTTTTGGTTACCTAGTGCTGCTCTGACAGGAATATACCACCAATGGGATGACCTTAACAAACAGGAGTTTATTCTCTTACACCTTAGAGGCTTTAAGTCCAAGTTCAAACTGCCAGGTTTTGGGTCTGGGCTCCTCGACATCGGGCTTCAGCTCTGCCTCCTGCTCCCGGTCCACTGAAGCTGGAGGCTTTTCTTCACTCAGCTGCTGGCCACTGAGGCTGAAAAACCCAAGGTCGACATACAACAAGCTACAGTCCCAATGTTACCAAACCACATGGCAGGCCATTAATTCAAGTCCATTGAAAGTCCCAAGATCGGCAGAGCATGGCAGGCTGCTGAACAATGACTTGGCTACATGCAGGGTTCAAGTGTGCCATAAGCTAGCGACCATTCCCAAAGCTTTCTTGTATATGGGAAGCAAACACATCCCTAAAGCTGGTACTCAGCTGCTTATGATAGGTCCCACCATGGAGTTGATTGCTAGTGTCATTATGGGGAATAATTACCACCAGCTGCCCAGCCACTCAACCAGGCCCACAAACTTAACCACCACACCTGATAGTATTCTTTTTCATGTCAGTTGGTTCTGTCGTGACATCACCCATTTCATTTCTTATTCATGTTATTTGCATCTTCTCCTTCATTTCATTTGTTAAAATTGCCAGTGGTTTGTCAATTTTATTACACTTTTCAAAGTCTTGTTGATTCTTTCTATTGTTTTTATTTTCTTTCTCATTCACTTCTGCTTGAATCTATTATTTCTTTTTTTTTTTT
>NW_006921591.1:20673434-20674971 GCF_000298275.1 Orycteropus afer afer
TTCTGTAAAGATTTACAGCCTTGGAAACCCAATGGGAGTCACTATGAGTTAGAATCAACTCTATGGCAGTGAGTTTGGTGTATGTAAATAAATAAATAAATCTGTATGTATGTATATTAATTATTTCAAAGGAGCTCTGGTGGTGTAGTGAGTATGGAATTTATTTGACTGCTATCCAGAAAGTCAGTGGTTCAAATCCACCAACTACTCTGTGGGAGGAAGATGAGGCAATTTACTTCTGTGAAGATGTACAGTCTTGGGAATACATTGGGGGTTGCTATGAGTTGGAATCTACTTGATGGCAGTGTGTTTGGTATATAAGTTATCTAGTGTTGTTATAATAGAAATACCACAAGTGGATGGCTTTAACAAACAGAAATTTATTCTCTCATAGTTTAGGAGGCTACAAGTCCAAATTCATGGTGCCAGCTCTAGAGGAAGGCTTTGTCAGCTCTGGAGAAAGGTCCTTGTCTCCTTTCAACATCTGTGGCCCCAGTATCCCTTGGAAATCATTTTTTTTTTTTTTTAAATTGTGATTTGGGTGAAGATTTACAGAGCAAATTCACTTTCCATACAGCAGTTCACATATACTTTGTCTCATGTAATTGACCACAGCTTACCACAATGCAACAGCTCCCCTCCCACTTCCTCCCCATAGTTACCTCTTCCCAGTGTCCATTCCTCCCTTGGAAGTTTTCATGTATCTCAGAATCAATCCTTTCCTGGGTGTAGGAGGTTTTTAGTGCCAGAACCCTGGGTCCAAAGGATGTTCTGTGCTCCTGGATCTTCTTTCTTGGTTGTAGTCAGGTCCCTTTGTCTGCTTGCTTATTTAATTTCTTTATATCTGAAAGAGATCAACTCAGATACAACCTATACAGTCTCATTAATATAACTGCCTCAAGTCCTGCCCAATCAGCGGGATATTAGGATAGTTTAGCAGAGATTAGGACAGTTATATCAGATCACAAAGTGGAGGACAATTACATAATACTGAGAATCATGGCCTAGCCAAGTTGACACAATATTTCTGGGGACACTATTCAATCTATAACAATATACAACTTAAACAACTTAACAAAAAGACAAATAAGAAATCATAAAATAGGCAAAAAAGAATTGAAGAGACATGTCACCAAAAAACACATTCAAATGGTCACCAAACACATGAAAAGATGCTCAACATCATTAGCCATCAGAGAGATGCAAATCAAAACCATAATTTTAATCCCACTCTGGAATGGCTTAGACTTAAAAAAAAAAAAAAAAAGCAACTCCACAGCAAATAATAAATGTTGGCAAAGATGATGGGAAATTGGAACCCTTACCTAATCCTGATGGGAATGCAAAATGGTACAACTATTTGAGAAAACAATGTGACTGTTAATCAAAAATTAAAAATAGAACTACCCTATGACTTAGCAGGGAGCTCTGGTAGTGTAGTGCCTAAAGCACTTGACTGCTAACCAGAAGGCTGGCGGTTCAAACCCACCAGCCACTCCTTGGAAGGAAGGTTGGGCAATCTACTTCCATAGTGATA
>NW_006921591.1:20680436-20694468 GCF_000298275.1 Orycteropus afer afer
AGCAGGAACAGTTGGGTTAATCCCATCAAACTGAGGTGGAGGGGATGATGGTTTTACAGTAATCCCTTCAGATGGGAGGGATTCAACAGAATTTACAGGCTCCATATCCTGATCTTCCTGACTATCTTCCCATATGTCCTCATTCCAGGTATCAGGATCCCATTTTTTCCCAATCAATGCCCTCACTTTAACTTCAGACACCATTCTGGGTTGGCAATTTAATTGGTGTTGTAATTCAGCCACCCTTACAATAGACTCTGGGTTTGGTTTTGAGAAATATCAGCTCTGTTACTAGAAGAAATAAGGCATTCTTTCAGAGCACAACTGAAAACACTGAGGTCTTTTATGCAGCACTTAAGCCGAGACTCAGCAGCTCTGAGCTTATCTTGCTCTTTCACCACTTTGTCTAGTGTAAGTAGGACCAACCAACCAGCTTCTTTATACTCCTCATGCTGACAAAATTGCAGAAAATTATCAAATATGCGATCACCCAGAGCCTCACTTCTCACAAGTATTTGATCTATTGTAGATGATATTTTAGTGTAGTGCCTAAGGCACTTGACTGCTAACCAGCCACTCCTTGGAAGGAAGATTGGGCAATCTATTTCTGTAGTGATACCACCTCGGAAACCCAAGGAGGGGTCACTATGAGTCGGGTCCGACTTGATGGCATGTAACAACAACAACAACTTATTAATGTTGCCACTTCATGCCATGGATTAGCAGGGCCCTCTTTACTAACAGAGGCAGGGTCACTAGTGTCTTTATGATTAATCAAATTGGACAACCAATTTAGGAAGCCCATCCTTATGATTTTGTCTTTCTAGACTCCACTCTTGGTACCAAATGTGTTAGACTGGGTTCTCTAGAGAAACAAAACCAGAACGCTTATATATAGAGAGAGAAAGAGAAATTTGTCTTAGGAAGATGGCTCACACACTTATAGAAGCTGGCAAGTCCAAGGTTCTTGGATCAAATGTCAAACTGGAAGCTTTTCCCAACTCATGCAGCTGCAGGGGCTGAGGAGCTCCAGGTTTCAGGCAGTATACTGGCTGTTGACTCCAATGAATTACGAATCCAATATCTCCAGGCTGAATGGTGGATTGTTTGCTCACAGACAGTTTTAGGCAGCACAACAGAATCCCAATCCACAGAGGAGTGTCTCTTTTTTCAGATTGTCCATAAATATACTGGAAGCAGGCCAAACCCCTAGGGAAACTCCCTTTCAATGGATTGGTTGCTCAAAACATATACATCTGATCCCATCATGGGAATAACCACACACAGCTGCTATAACCACATCCAGAATTGTGGTCCAACCAAGTTGATACAAAACTCCAACTATTACACCTGCCAACAGATAAATGGATAAACAAAATTTAGTACCTACATACAATGGAATAATACTGAGCCAGTAGGGGAAATGAAGTCTTGCTACATGCTTTAGTATGGATGGAGCTTGAAGATATCATGCTGAGTGAAATAAGTCAATCCCAAAAGAACAAGAATTGTAAGACCTTACTTATATTAAAAGAGAAAAAAGGCAAATGTGTAAAAAACAGTTTGGTGGTTACCAGGGACAGGATGGAGGGAGATACAGGGATTATTTCTTATGGAGTACTGAGTTTTGGTTATGGTGACTGAAAAAATCACATTTATGCAAGGTGATTATTGTAATTGCTGTCAATAATTGTACACCTGTTTGAATTGGCAAAAGTTGTGTGATAGATATATTTGCAAAAATGACCAGAAAAAAAAAAAAAAGAAAGAAAAAAGAAAAAGGAAAATGAGTAGCTGCTGAGGCGGCTTATGGACAACCAAGCACCTCATAAGATTTGGTTCCTTGGTTTCATGGTTTAGACTCATTGGTTCATGGGACATCAAAGTTAATTGGCCTAGTAACGTGTTTATTGCTTCTGTTCTCCCTCTTAGTTTGTTGTTCTCCCTCTTAGTTTGTTGTATAGGGTCTTAAAGTCTTGCAAGTGATCATTCAAGGTACAACAATTTGTCCTTGCCTGCCTAGAACAACAGAGGAAAATGGGGAGTCAAGAAAAGAAGGAGGTAGTGGATGTGTAAATAATTGCCTCAATAAACACAACTGCCTTCTGTGCCATGAGACCAGAAAAACTGAATGGTGCCTGGCTATCATTCTCAACATTTTGATCTTAGATTCTATAGAAAAATCTTGATCAAAAGGGAAAAAATGTAGAACAGAATTTCAAATTCTCATAGAATCCAGTTTCTAGAGCCATGATTGCTGCATGAACCCCTGAAACTACTGCCCGGAGATAATCTTTAAATTTTAGATCAAAACTGTTCCATGAATTCTTCTTAAAACCAAACAATAGTTTAGTTTACCTAATAAAGAATGACTGTCTTAATCATTATGTTCTTTTAAGATCTATCTATTTCAGATCAAATTAATAACAATAACTCAAAATATTAGCTAAGAACCTTAGAGGGGCAGTGAAATCATATTAATGGGGGAGGAACAACTCAGAAAAGGAGGGTGAGAATTACACAACTCAAAAATTATAATCAATCACTGAATTGTACATGTAGTAACCATGTAATTGGTGTATTTTTTACTGTATACATTCTCAATAACAATGAAACAAGAAAAATAAATTATATAAAAGATTACACACACACATATATTTATATTTATATATTTAATTTCACAGCCTGGGTGCTGTCAGGATAGGCTTGCTTATGCTGTGGTAATAGCCCCAAATACTCATAGAACTCTTGCTACCTGTCCATTGCAGGTCACTTGGGGGATCCACTCCACATTTGGGCAGTTATTAGTTGCTGTGGGACAGGGAAAGAGCTGTGTGTGTGTGTTGTTGTTGTTGTTTTGTGCCGTTGAGTTGGACCTGACTCATAGCGACCCCTCCTTGGGTTTCTGAGGCGATATCACTATGGAAGTAGATTGCCCAACCTTCCTTCTGAGGAGTGGCTGGTGGGTTTGAACTGCCAGCTTTCTGGTTAGCAGTCAAGTGCCTTATTCTGTTGTTTGAAAGTGATGCCTTACTTCCTCTAATAATTTATTGGTTAGTACAAGACATGTGGCCTGGCTCAACCATCAAGGCGCCATGACAATACCCCTGATATGAAGAATGAGATCCCAAGAAACTCAATGTTGAAGATTAGGGACAATGGTTAGTCCCTTTTATTATATATATAGGAGTATTTCTGGTCACACCTAAAGTTCTGTGGGCTTGGGAGGGAGAAAAGTTGTCCCAGAGCCATGCTTGCCTTGGTGGATGACAAGAAGAGGGTAGATCTATAGTATCCACTGTTGATGAAGGTTGTTTTCCTGTTGGAAAGAAAGTTCTCAGGTATGTGCACTGGTGTTGTATTTGTGTGTGTGTATGTGTTAAGTCAACATTTAATGAGCTCTTAAGTGTTCCAAGCACTAGGATAAACATTTTCTCCAGATTATCTCATTTAATCCTTATAACAACCCTATGAGGTAGTTGTTGTTGTTGTTGCTATGTGCTATCGAGTCAGGCCTGACTCATAGCGTATCATTACGGAAGTAGATTGCCCAACCTTTCTTCTGAGGAGTGGCTGGTGGGTTTGAACTGCCAGCCTTCTGGTTAGCAGTCAAGTGTCTTAGGCGCTACGCTACCAGAGCTCCTATGAGGTAGTAGGTTCCATTATTTTTCTCACTTTGGACATGGGGAATAGGTTTAGAGAGGATAATTAACTTGCCCAAAGATCATAGCTATTAAGTGGGGGAGCTAGGATTCAAGCCCAAGTATTCTAATTACATCCACATTTCCATCTTCCCCGATGCTCTTGTATGGCAGTTTTCCATAATCAAATGGGACAAAAATCAAATCCACAAGTAGTTATCAGAACACATTGCATGTTTGAGCTTTGGGTTAGGTGTAGCTAATCATAAAAATTAGAAAGCCTGAAAAAATAAATGGAAAATTTTATCTGTATCCTCAAGATGTGTGGTAGTTCAGTTTGTGCGTCAACTTGGCTGGGACTGGTTGAGTGGCTGGGCAGCTGGATGTAATATTCCCCGTGATGAGACTGGTAATCAACTCCATGATGGGATCTACTGTGAGCAGCTGAGTAGCTGCCTTAGGGAATGTGATCTGCTTCCTGTATATAAGCAGAAGTCTTGGGAATGGTCTCTAGCTTATGGCACACTTGGACCCTGCATGTAGCTGTGCTGTTGCTCAGCAGCCTGCCATGTTCTGCCGACCCGGGGACTTACAATGGACTTGAATTAATGGCCTGCTGTGTGGTTTGGTAACATCAGGACTGTTGCCTTTTTACTTGTCAACTTTGGGTTTGTCAGCCTCAGCAGCCAGCAGCTGTCTGCGTGAAGAAACGCCTCTAGCTCCAGTGGGCCAGGAGCAGGAAGCAGAGTTGGACCCCAAGGTTGAGGGTCTTCCAAGCCCCTAGAGCCTGGCACTTTGAACTCAGACTTAATGCCTCCAAACTGTAAGAGAATAAACTCCTGTTTGTTAAGGCCATCCTATATGTGGTATGTTCTTGTCAGAGTGGCACTAGGTAACTAGAACAAGATGTTTAGGATCTAATTTCAGGGGAGAAGAGTGGTAAGAAAAGATATAAACAGGCAAGATATTAAATTGTCAACTAATATTTAAGTACTACTTCTATTTATTGTTTTTAACAATTTTATCGGATATAGCTACAAAATACATCCATTTCAAGTGTATAATTAAATGATTTTGGTAAATTTACCAAGTGGTGCAAGCATTGCCATAAATGAGTTTTAGAACATTTTTATCCCCCAATAGCATCATTCATGCCTGTTTATAATTCCTGTACCCACTCCTAGCCCAGGCATTAATCACCTTTCATTTTCATATAAATGAAATCATGTAATATATTTTGTTTTATGCCTAGCTTCTTTAATTTGTTGTTGTTGTTGTTATGTGCCATTGAGTTGGACCCGACTCATAGCGACCCCTCCTTGGGTTTCTGAGGCAGTATCACTATGGAAGTAGATTGCCCCATCTTCCTTCTGATGAGTGGCTGGTGGGTTTGAACCGCCAGCCTTCTCGTTAGAAGTCAAGTGCCTTAGGCACTATGCTACCAGAGAGATTCATTTGGGTCATAGTATGTGCAAGTAGCTTGTTCCTTTATATGTTTGTATAGTATTCCATACTTATCTGTCAGTTTGTTGTACTGTTGTGGCTTGTAGTGTTGCTGTGAGGCTGGAGGCTATGCCACTGGTATTTCAAATACCAGCAGGGCCACCTATGGTGGACAGATTTCAGCCAAGCTCCCAACTAAGACACACTTGGAAGAAGGAAGGGGCCATCCACTTCTCAAGGAATTGGCCAGTGAAAACCTTATGAATAGTGGTGAAACACTGATATATTACTGGAAAACTTCAGGAACAGCCCTGAAACACTGTCCCATATCATGCAGAAAGATGAGCCTCTCAGGTTGGAAGGCACTCAAAATATGACTGGAGAAGAGCTGCCTCCTCAGAGTAGAGTTGACCTTAATGATGCGGATGGAGTAAAGCTTTTGGGACCTCCATTTGCTGATGTGGCATGACACAAAATGAGAAGAAACAGTCTCAAACATCCATTAATCAGAACATGGAATGTACGAAGCATGAATCTAGGAAAATTGGAAGTTGTCAATGAAATGACAATGGAATGCATTTCATTGACATTGAGTTGCGACCCCTCCTTGGGTTTCTGAGGTGGTATCACTATGGAAGTAGGTTGCCCAACCTTCCTTCTGAAGAGTGGCTGGTGGGTTTGAACTGCCAGCCTTGTGGTTATCAGTCAAATGCCTTAGGCATCTTAGGCATTAGTGAGCTGAAATAGACCGGTTTTGTCCATTTTGAATCAGACAACCATATGGTCTACTATGCTGGGAATGAAAAATTGAAGAGGAATGGTGGCATTCATTGTCACAAAGAATGTTTCAAAATCTATCCTGAAGTACAATGCTGTCAGTGATAGGATAATATCCATATGCCTATAAGGAAGACCAGTTAATACTACTATCATTCAAATTTACTCACCAACCAGCAAAGCCAAAGATGAGGACATTGAAGATTCTTACCAACTTCTGCAGTCTGAAATTGACCAAATATGCAAGTAAGATGAGTTGAGTATTACGGGTGATTGGAATGCAAACTTTGGAAACAAAGAAGGGTCACTAGTAATTGGAAAATGTGGCCGTGGCAATAGAAATGATGCTGGAGATCACATGATATAATTTTGCAAGACCAACTACTTATTCATTGCAAATAACTTTTTTCAACATAAATCGTGGCTATACACTTTGACTTCATCAGATGTAGTACACAGGAATCAGATCAACTACATCTGTGGCAAGAGGCAATGAGGAAGCTCAATATCTTTAGCCAAAACAAGGCCAGGAGCTGACTGTGGAACAGACCATCAATTGCTCATATGCAAGTTCAAGTTGAAGCTGAAGAAAATTAAAACAAGTCCTTGAGAGCCAAAATAGGACCTTGATTATATCCCTCCTGAATTTAGAGACCATCTCAAGAACAGATTTGATGCATTGAACACCAATGACCAAACCCAGAGAAATTGTGGGATGACATTGAGAATATCATCCATAAAGAAAGCAAAAGGTCATTAAAAAGACAGGAAAGGAAGAAAAGATCAAAATGGATGTCAGAAGAGACTCTGAAACTTGCTCTTGAATGGAGACTAGCTAAAACAAATGGAAGGAATTACAAGACAAAAGAGCTGAACAGAAGATTTCAAAGAGCAGCTTGAGAAGACAAAGTCAATTATTATAATGAAATGTGCAAAGATCTGGTGTTGGAAAACCAAAAGGGAAGAGCATGCTTGGCATTTCTCAAGCTGAAAGAACTGAAGAAAAAAATTAAGCCTTGAGTTGCAATATTGAGATTCTATGGGCAAAATATTGAATGATACAGGAAACATCAAAACAAGATGGAAGAAATTCACAGTCACTGTACCCAAAAGAATTGGTCAATGATCATCCATTTCAGGAGGTGGCATATGATCAATAACCAACAGTATTGAAGGAAGAAGTTGAAGCTTCACTGAAGGAATTGATGAAAAACAAGGCTCCATGAATTGATGGATACCCATTGAGATGTTCCAATAAATGGATGCTGTGCTGGAGGCACTTAGTTGTCTATGCCAAGAAATTTGGAAGATAGTTTTCTGGCCAACTCACTGGAAGAGATCCATATCATTTCATCCATTTCAAAGAAAGGTGATTGCACAGAATGTGGGAATTAGCAAACAATATCATTAATATCACACACTAGTAAAATCTTGCTGAAGATAATTCAAAAATGATTGCAGCAGTATATTGACAGGGAAGTTCCAGAAATGCAAGCTTGATTCAGAAGAGGATGTGGTATGAAGGATATCATTGCTGATGTCAGATGGATCTTGGCTGAAAGTAAAGAACAGCAGCAAGATGTTTACTTGCGTTTTATTGACTATGCAAAAGCATTCGATTGTGTGGATCATAACAAATTATGGATAACATTGAGAAGAATGGGAATTCCAGAGCATTTAATTGTGCTCATGATGAACCTGTACATTGACCAGGAGGCTGTCATTTGAACAGAACAAGGGAATACTGCATGGTTTAACATCAGGAAGGGAGTGCGCCAGGGTTGTATCCTTTCATGATACTTACTCAATCTATATGCTAAGCAAATAATTCGAGAAGCTGGACTATATGAAGAAGAATGTGGCATCAGGAGTGGAGGAAGACTCATATAACAACCTGTGACATGCAGACAACACAACTTTGCTTGCTGAAAGTGAAGATGGCTTGGAGCACTTACTGAGAAGATTAAAGACTATGCTTTGCAATATGGATTACACCTCAACATAAAGAAAATGAAAATCCTCACAACTGGACCAATAAACAGCATCATGATAAATGGAGAAAAGAAAGAAGTTGTCAAAGATTTTATATTACTTGGTTCCACAATCAATACCAATGGAAGCAGCAGTCAAGATATCAGATGACGTATTGTGCTGGAAAGATCTGCTGCAAAAGATCTCTTTAAAGTGCTGAAGAGCAAAGATATCTCTTTGATGACTAAGGTGTGCTTAACCCAAGTTGGGCAATCTACTTCTGTAGTGATACTGCCTTGGAAACCCAAGGAGGGGTCACTATGAGTCGGGGCTGACTCAATGGCATGTAACAACAACAACAACAATCCAAGCCATGGTATTTTCAGTCACCTCTTATGCATGTGAAAGCTGGACATTGAATAAAGAAGATAGAAGAAGAGTTTACACTTTTGAGAGGTGGTGTTGGTGAATAATACTGAAAGTACTACAGACTGCTAAAAGAACGAACAGATCTGTCCTGGAAGAAGTGCAGCCAGAATGCTCCTTGGAAGCAAGAAAGGCCAGACTTCATCTCACCTACTTTGGTTATGTTGTCAGAAGGGACCATTCCCTGGAAAAGGGTATTATGCTTGGCAAAGTGGAGGGTCTGGGAAAAAGAGGAAGGCCCTCAACAAGATTGATTGACACAGTGGCTGCAACAATGGGCTGAGGTATAGCAAGGATTGTAAGGCTGGCACAGGACTGGGCAGTGTTTTGTTCTGTTGTACAAAGGGTTGCTATGAGTCAGAGCCAACTCTACAGCACCTAACAACAACAACAGCAGCAGCAACAACAACGTATTCCATTGTATGACTATTCCATATTTTATTTATCCATTCACCAATTGGTGGCCATTTAGCTTGTTTCCAATTTTTGGCTATTATGAATAGTGCTTCTGTGAATGTTTGTGTTCAAATCTATATTTCTATTTATTTTGGGTAGCTGCTTAGGAGTAGTCATATGGTAATTTTATGTTTTATTTTTTCAGAAACTGCCAACCTATTTTCTATGATGACTGCACCATTTTACATTTCCAGCAACAATATATGAGGGTTCTGCTACCTTGAATTTAAATTCAAGGCAATAGTAGAAAAGATATCCTTATGATAACATTTAATTTCTAAATGACTTGTGAACTATTCCTGTATGAATTAGTTATTGTTAAGTGCTGTTGAGTTGGTTCTGACTCATATGTATAACAGAATGAAACACTGCCAGTTCTGTGCCATTCTCACAGTCTTTGCTATAGTTGAATGCATATTGCAGCTACTGTGTCAATCCATATCATTGAGGGTCTTCCCTTTTTTCACTGAACCTCTACTTCATCAAGCATGGGACTGGTCCCTTCTGACAACATGACCAAAGTAGGTGAGATGAGGTCTGGCCATTCTCGCTTCTGAGGAGCATTCCCACTATACTTTTCCCATATAGATTTGTTCATTCTTCTGGCAGTCCATGTATTTTCAAGGATGTATAATTTGAACTGGTTCATGAAAAAGGTAGAATTTAGATATGCATAGTAGTAGGAGATGAACGTTTTGTGTGAACAGAATAATAGGAACAAAAGCAGAAAAGTATCAGCATTTAGTGGGTGTCATGGATTGAATTATGTCCCACCAAAATTGGTGTCAACTTGGCTGGGCCATGATTCTCAGTGGTTTAGAAGTTACATAATTATGTAATGTGGCAGATATGTAATGATACCCCATTATGTGATCTGATGTGATAAACTGATCAAGTGTGAGAGGATTATAATTAAGGGTGGGTTGTAACATCCATAGATAGTCCCATCACATCCCTGATCCCATGTAAAGGTAGCTTCCCTGGGGTGTGGCCTGTAATACGTTTTATCTTACAGGACATAAAAGGAAAGAGAAGTGAGCAGAGAAAGGGAACCCAGTACCATCAAGAAAGAGCAGCCATGAGTGGAGCATGTACATCCTTTGGACTCAAGGTCCCTGCACTGGCATCCTCTCAGGAACAAGAGACGTATAGACAGAAAGCCTTTTTCTAGTGCCAGCACTGTGAACTCAGACTTCTAGCCTCCTAAACTGTAGGAAAATAATTTTCTGTTATAGCAACACTAGAAAACGAAGACAATGGAGATGAGAATGTCACCCTTTCAATTGAAAGGAAAGTTGATGTAGTGGAAAAAAATCTGGAAAGATTGGATTATGTTAGATTTTAAAAAGCCTCAATTGAGAGGTTTGGGGGTTTGAACTTGGATAGATTAGGTTTTTTTTTTCAGACAGCCCTACCTTTAAATCCTGGCTCTGTCATGCTACCAATACAGGGAGACCAGTTGTAGGGAGAAACCACTACTGTTAGGAAGCTATCAGTGTCTTTGAACTTCTAAAGGTCCAGTTGTGTAGCTGATGGTGGGTATGACTGGACAAAGTATAGATGAAGTACACTGCAGAGAAAGAATTGACTAGACTTGTTGATTGGTTGGAGTAAGGGGTAGGAAGCGCAGGGATTGATAAGAGTTATCTGAGTTTCTGAAAGAATGAATATGGGAAAGTTGAAGATAGTTTCTGGGGGAGGATGAGAAATTCAGTTTTGCAAGTATTGAATTTGCTCTGATAGTGAGGTGTTGTACAGGTAGCTGCATTGTTTTGGACTAGAATTTAAGAGCCTAAGGCTAGAGATGAGAGCATCAATTAGATAGAGTGCTATTTGAAACTGAAGATCTGTACTAGTAATTAGCCCATGGACATGATTAAAGACATTTAGATCTTTGAGGGGCAGATCGGAGAGAAGCCAGAGGTCTGCATTCTCTTTCTAGCCCAGTTGTATCCTAGCAGGAGCTGGGACTGAGAGGAACATGATGTGTGCAGTACCTTCTCCTATCATGATACCAAATCAAACCAAACACACTGCTACTGAGTTCATTTTGACACATAGCCTGCTTTAGGATAGAGTAGCACAATAGGGTTTCCAAGGCTGTAAATATTTACAGAAGCAGACTGACTTATCTTTCTTCCATGGAGTGGCTGGTGTGTTTGAACTACTGACTTTTTGGTTAGCCTCCAAATGTTTTAACCACTATACCAGCAGAGCTCCTTCCTATAATAATAAAAAAAACAAACTCACTGCCCTTGAGTTGATTCCGATTCATAGTGACCCCCATTGAGTTTCCAAGGCTGTTAAACTTTATGGAAGTAGATTGCTTCAGCTTTCTTCCACAGAGCAGCAGGTGGGTTTGAACCACTGACCTCTTGGTTAGCAGCCAAATGCCTTAAGCACTACAACACCAGAACTCCTTTCTTATCATCATAGGAATCCTTTAATTACTATAAAGACTTCAGAAGGTTTTGACTGATGGGGAAAACAAACAAATAAACAAAACAACCAATGAAAATATGTGAGGAACTCTGGTGGCCTAGTGCCTTAGGCATTTGACTGCTTACCAGAAGGCCTTAATCTTTGGTAGAAAAAATGACAAAGGAGGTAACTTATCTACCCTCTCCCTTAAATCAGTTATTCATGTTCATCAGTGTCATTTAATATTAATTAACCTTTACACACAGCCATCTGCTCTGGCTGGAGTTCTACATCCATTCATTTTACTCCTGTGTTTCAGTGACAGAATGCTGGCCTCATTATCTGAATCTATCAGCCAGATCTGCCAGAAAGACCAGTACAAAAATCAGAGGAGTCCCTTTCAGTTTCCTCTGCCATGCCCCTGTTGTCCAACCTTCCACTGATGAGCCTTTTGTTTACCCTGACAATTGAAGTGAAGCCAGAGTGCTTTTCACAGTAGGATAGGGTATTTGTTTTTGCTTTTCTGGAGGAAGATTGCAAGATTGTTTTAATCATTTAAGTGATTTTTTTTTTTTAGCAGAGTAAATGGTTTGGGACCTTCTGCTTTAATAATATTTAATAAGACCCAGAACCAACACAATTGAGACAAAGACTCAGTGTTAAAATTTAGTAAACCTTTAGGCTTTATTTATTTATTTATTACACCCAGAAAATAACTTTCAGATCCACAAGAGAAGGATAAAAGGATCTATAGGGATGGACTGATTGTTTTCCTTCAACTATTTCTAAGAGAGCTTGGCCATCAGTCTTACTGGGACCAATCTCAGAGGTGGTCTTTAGAACAACAAACACCCTGCCCAAGAAAGTTGTGTGGCTTAGTGAGCCTTCCTATGCTTCATCTACAACCTCACTCCTCAAAGGACAAGAAGATGATTATCTTGTTTAACAAAACTGGCCAAATGGGCACCTAGGCTCTTTCCTAGTTCTTGGGTTGTAGCTGCTTGATGACGCTTAAACTGAAAACAATCTGGAAATATGAATATTTTCCAAAATACTCTCACTGAGCAAAAACCAAGAAAAGGGTACAGGCCTGGCACAGGCATTTTGGGAGCTGACTCCAGAAGGAGAAATTTTATTATAATCATATATTTTATATGCATTGGAAGGAAGGCATACTACCTGGTATTTAGTCAAAGATGTGACAGGGATTGTAGACATACTTTTAGAGATATGATAATAATAACAATAATAAAAAAACCAAACTCACTGCTGTTGAGTTGGATCCGACTCATTGCAACCCTTCCTTGGGTTTCCTAGGCGGTATCACTATGGAAGTAGATTGCCCAGTCTCCCTTTCGAGGAGTGGCTGGTGGGTTTGAACTGCCAGCCTTCTAGCTAGCAGTCAAATACCTTAGGTACTATGCCACCAGAGCTCCCATTAGAGAAATATTTAAATATAAATACCATTGCTTTATGATAAAATTTGTATTTTTTTCTGACTTGTGTTTCTTTTTATGTTTATAAAAGAAATACATAATCATTGTAGAAAAAAATTATGAGGGAGATGCATGTAATTTTTTGTATAAATAAAAAAATTATGAGGAAGATGCATATTTTTTTATATAAAAAATATATATATGCATCTTCCTCATAATTTTTTTCTACAGTGATTATCTATTTCTTTTATAAACAAAAAAGGAAACACAAGTCAAAAAGAAGAAAAATATGTACAAATTTTGTCATATATTTAAATGTAAATACCACTGCATTATGATAAAATTTGTATATATATGTATTTTTTTGACTTGTGTTTCTTCTTATGTTTATGAAAGAAATATATAATCATTGTAGAAAAAATTTATGAGGAAGATGCATGTATATTTTTTACATTGTGGTTTATTATAAATATACTTTTAACTTTTAAAAACCTTTATTTTGAGATAATTGTGGATTCCACTATTAACTTTTGATCAGAAGGATGTTCATTTAGCTAACTGCTCATATGAATGGCCATTCTCTCTCCTGAGCTCCTTCCACAAAGGTACAGATGAGTTTGATAGTCTACAATTTTCAGCAAGCACTGTGGAGGTGCTCAGGCCCCACAGTCAAGCTTCTTCTCTTCTTACGCAGTACATTTTATATCACCCTATATACAAAGCTGGCATTGTTGAAACATGCACTACAATTGGATATTCCTATGGAAACTGAAGAGAATTTTTGTGCTATTTTCTGCTTTCTCAGAGCACTTCTACATTCATCATGTCATCTGACTTTCCAAGCAGTCCTGTGAGGTGAGTAGAGCGGGTTTTATACATTTTCTTTGATACTTCAGAGGCTGAGACCTAGGAATGAAGGAAAAGATTCCCCCAGGGCTCTCCTGGGAATGTATTTCACTTCCTCCTGGCCTGTCCCCTTCTCTATGCTATCACCCACCTTACAAGCCTGTCAGCTTATTCCCTAGCTTTAAATTCTGATCACCGCCTTAACACCTCAGCATCAAGGGTTCAAAGCTGATCTTATGCTTTTTTGGAAAATAGTCTGGCAGTTCCTCCAAAAGTTTAATAGAGTTACCATATGACCTAGCAATTTTACTTCTAGGTATATACTCAAGAAACTTGAAACCATATGTCTATATGAAGAATTATATATTAGTGTTCACAGCAGCATTCTTTGTGATACTCCAAACTGGAAACAATCCAATTGTTCATCAATTGATAAATTGATAAACAAAGTATGGAATGGAATATTATTAAGGAATAAAAAAGAACAAAACACTGACACATGGCACAACATGGGTAGAATTTGAAAACATGCTGAATGAAGTCAGTCAGTCACAAAAGGCCACATATTACATGATTCTGAAGGGAGCTCTGGTAGCATAGTGCCTAAGGCACTTG
>NW_006921591.1:20694568-20696122 GCF_000298275.1 Orycteropus afer afer
TATTTTATAATAGTATGTTTACCTAATTACATGCATAGAGATCAGTGCAAAAACTAAATAAATATATGTGCATAAAAGGCTGGCGATTCAAACCCACCAGCCACTCCTCAGAAGGAAGATGGGGCAATCTACTTCCGTAGTGATACTGCCTCGGAAACCCAAGGAGGGGTCGCTGTGAGTCAGATCCAACTCACATAACAATTAATATGAAATGTTTAAAGCAGGCAAATCACAGAGACAGAAAGATTATTTGTTGCCAAGGATGAGGGCATGGAGAATGTTTTCTAGGAGTGCTGTACCATATTACCACAAATTGAGTGTCTTTTCTCTCAGTTCTGGAAGCCAAAAGTCTGAAATCAAGGTGTCAGGGCCATGCCCTAGGGGAGGTCCTTCGTTGCCTCTTTCCTAGCTTCTGGTGGTTGCCAGCAATTCTTTATATTCCTTGGCTTGCAACTGCATCACTCCAATCCTTGCCTGTGTCTTCACATGGCTGCCCCTGGTCTATCTCTACTCTCTTTTCTTATAAGGACAACAGTCATATTGGATTATGGCCAACCCTAATCTTGTATGGGGAGCTCTGGTAACGTAGTGCCTAAGGCACTTGACTGCTAACTAGAAGACTGGCAGTTCAAACCCACCAGCCAATCCTCAGAAGGAAGATGGGGCAATCTACTTCTGTAGTGATACTGCCTTAGAAACCCAAGGAGGGGTTGCTATGAGTTGGGTCTGACATGATGGCACATAACAACAACAACAACAATAATCCAGTATGACTTCATTTTACCTTATTGCTTACAAAAAGGGCATGGAAGCAGCATCTTCTGACCTCCTCCAACCTTGCAAGGGGGAAAAAGAGCCCACGGCTTATTCCTGTGAGACCATACATGCCACCATCCTCCCGCCTTTTAACCAATCCTGACACCAACTGTCCCTTCCACAGCACTCATTACTTTTCTGCTAGGTTTGATAATTTGTTGCAATGGCCACACAGAACTCAGACAATACTCATGATTATGGGTTTTATTAGGGAAGTAACAGGCTACAACACAGATTCAGGAATGTTTTCAGGCTATCATTCTTCCATCAGGTCAGTCTCCCCTCTGTTATGCCCTTAGGCATGCAACTCTGGCCTTTGGCCTCTCAGCCTTGTCTCTGCCCTCCCTCTTTTAGCTCTGCTGATAGGTATACCTAGGTACACCCCACTTTGCCAGTAAGCCTCCTGCCCAAAGGCACTCAGCTTTCTCTCTCTGTGGGCCAGAAAGCCGGCCGCTCTGTCTTGTGCTTCTTGGTTCCACTGTCACTGTCTCTCAGCTTGGTGTCACAAAGATCATAGCTAGAAACGCCATACCAAGTAATTCACTGCTCCTCATGCTTTTGTAAAGACTACTTCCAAACAAAGTCACATTCACAATTACTGGGGATTAGAACTTCAACAGATCTTTTTTTTTTTTTAATTATATTTTATGTTGATTTGGGTGAAGATTTACAGAGTAAATTCACTTTTCATACAGCAGTTCACATAATATACTTTGTCTCATGTCATTAACCAAAATT
>NW_006921591.1:20725572-20729350 GCF_000298275.1 Orycteropus afer afer
GCAGCTCCGTGTGTCTACTTTTTTGGTATTTTCACGCAAATTCTTCTGCTAGTTGAGGTTTAGTCCACTTTTGTATCCTTCCCTTCAAGGCTCAGGGGTCTAAGATTATCTTCTGTGTCTGTGTTAATTGGTTTCCCTTTTCTTTGTTGAAGAGCATCTGTGCAGTCTTTGTGCCTAGTCCGCCATCTTGCTGGAACTCTTTTTTGGTTGTATTAATGAAAGATTTGTGTCTATAATTTTCTTTTGTAATGATGTCTTTACTGGCTTTGGTATCAGGGTTATGCTCACTTCATAAAATGAATTTGGGAATATTCCTTCCTTTTGTATATTCTGGAATAGTTTGAGTAGAATTGGTGTCAGCTCTTCACTGAATGTTTGGTAGAATTCACTAGTGAAGCTGTCTGGGCCAGGATTTTTTTTTGTTGGTAGATTTTTTTTTATGACCTGTTAATTTTTTATTTGTTATGGGTCTATTCAAATTTTTTGCCTTAACCTGTGTTTTTTAGGTAGGTAGTGTGTTTCTAGAAATCTGTCCATTTCTTCTAAGTTTTAAAATTTGTGGGAGTACGTTTCTTCATGGTATCATGATACTCTTTTTATTTTGGTTGATTCTGTTATAACATTGCTCATTTTATTTCTTATTCATGTTATTTGCATCTTCTCCTTCTTTTCCAGTGGTTTGTTAATTTTATTAATTTTTTCAAAGAACCAACTTCTAGTCTTTTTGATTCTTTCTATTGTTTCTCTGTTTCATTGATTTCTCTTTTAATCTTTATTACTACTTTTCTTCTGGAGACTGTAGGGTTTTTTGTTGCTATTTTCCTAATTGCCAGAGATGCTGGGTTAAAGTGTTGATTTTGGCTCTTTTTTTTTTTTTTAAATATGTGCATTCATTGCTATAAATTGCCCTCTGACCATTGCTTTTGGTCTATCTCAAAGAATTGGTATCTTGTGTTTTCACTTTTGTTTGATTGAAGGAATTTTTTAGTTTAATTTTAATTTTTCCTATTACCCAGTAGTTTTTAAGCAGGATGTTATTCAATTTCCATGTCTTTGCTTTTTTTTTTTTTTTTTTTTCCCTCTTTGATCTTCCTATTGTTGATTTTTAGTTTTATAGTACTGTGATATTTTGGAGAATATCGCATGTGCATTGGGAAAGACTTGCATATTGTGCTGTTTTTGGGTCAAGTATTCTGTATATGTCTATATGATCATATTTGTTGATTGTCTTGTTTAGTTCTTCTATGTGCTTGTTGAGTTACTTTATAGTACTGTCCTTCATTGAAGGATGTATATTAAAGTCTCCTACTATTATTGTGGAGTTGTCTTTTTTAATTTCTATTAATGTTTTATTTATGTATTTTGAGGCTCTCTCATTGGGTGTGTATATATGTATTATAGCAATGTCCTCTTGTTTGACTGATCCTTTAATCATTATATAATGCCCTTCTTCATCTCTTGTGGTGGTTTTTGTCTTAAAGTCTATTTTACTAGAAATTAAAATTGCCACTCCTGCTCTTTTTTGATTGCCATTTACTTGATGTATTTTTTTGTCCAAACTTTGAATTTTAATTTATTTTTGTTTTTGTGTCTAAGATGTGCCTCTTGTAGACAGCATATTGATGGGTCACACTTTATCCATTCTACAACTCTCTGTCTCTTGATTGGTGTATTTAATCCATTTACATTCAATGTAATTACTAACAAGTATGAATTTATCACTGTGATTTTGTTATGTGTTTTTCTGTGGTACTGAGGATTTCTTTGTTCCATATAATTTTCTGTACTGAGCTCATTTTGTTTATAAATTTTCCTATCATTTCCTTCATTGCTATTGTTTTAGTATTTGCTAAATATTTATGAGTTTCCTCTTTTTTTTATATTTTGATGAGAAGATTTATAAATTTAATTTGAGGTTACTCTGTGATTTATTTTTTTATTCCCAAGTTTAGAACAGTCCATTCTATCTTTTAAAAAAATTTTTGTTGTGATCTGGGTGAAAGTTTACAGAGCAAATTAATTTTCCATACAGCAGTTCACATACACTTTGTCTCATGACATTGACTCAATCTCTCATGATGCAACAGCTCTTTTCCCACTTCCTCCCTGTAGTTACCTCTTCCCTGTGTCCTTTTCTTCCATGCACTCCTGCCCCCTGAACTGTCTCCCTGTGCATACACAGCCCTTCTAATCTCCCATGATTGATCTCTCCAAGGAGCATATCTACCTAAATGTAAATGTTCAGCTCATATGCCTGTCTTTTGTTTGGCTGGAAGCCACAGGAGCGGGTTCAATTCCAGACCTGAAGGGCAGCTTGAGACGATAGTCTCAGTGGTTCCACCAGGCTCTATCAGACAGCAAACCCAGGATTTCCTCTGAGTGGTTGACAGTGGTAGCCAGGCACCATCTACCATCTAGTTCTTCTGGTCTTATCGGCTAGAGGATTGCATAGTGTATCAGTTGCTTGGACTAATTGTTTCCATGGATCTTTGGTTTTCTTCATTCTTCTTTGCTCTGGACAAGAGAAGACCCATCGTTGCATCTAGATGTCTGCTTGCAAGATTTTAAGATCCCGGTTGCTACTCACCAAAGTAGGAGGTGGCACAATGTTTTGTGTAGTATGTTATGCCAGTTGAGGTCGATGTCCTCTGTGACTATGGTCCTGAGCTGACAGGTCCAACTACTTGCTCCCTCTGGGTAGCTGGGTGTGGCCAGGAAGTGACTACAACCCTTGTCAGCTCTACTATACACCTGGGAATTCTTACAGAATATACAAATAAACTTGTAGAAACATTGTCTGCCAACCCTATACATGGTCTTGGGCACACTCCCCCCTGCATAGACATACCTAATAGTTCAGCCTGTCCACCCATCTGTCCACCCGTATATCCATGTTTGCTTTCACTAACAATGCAGTACTGTATGTGCAAAAGGGTTCATCTTTGTTGTCTGTACTTCCCATGCATTTCTCTATGTTTTCCTCTTCCTCAATGTCATTGTGTTGATCACTCACATTTGGTACATTGCCCTTCTCTTCACCCAAATCAATACTTGTCTCTACGTGTCTAACAGTGTTCCCTCCCCTCCCCTTCCACCCCTGACAACCAACAAAGAAAATTCCTTCCATATATAAACCTTTCCTTGACTTTTACAATAACGGACTAATACAATATTTGTCCTTCTGTGATTGACTTATTCCATTCAGCATAATGTCCTCCAAGTTCATTCACATTATGCGGAGTTTTGCATATTCTACATTATTATTTAGGGTTGCATATACTCCATTGTGTGTTATGTACCATAGCTTGGTTATCCATTCTTCAGTCGATGGACACCTAGGTTGTTTCCATCTTTTCTTTATTGTAAATAGTGCTGTGATGAACACGGGTGTTCATTTATCTTGTCCTGGCTCTGACTTCTTTAGGCTATATACCTAGTAATGGAATGGCTGGATAAAATGGCATTTCTAATTCCAACTTTTTAAGGAATCACCATGGTGCTTTCCACAGTGATTGTATCATTTTCAGTCCCACCAGCAGTGTATGAGAGTCCCAATCTCCCCATATCCTCACCAGCATTTGTTATTTTCTGTCTTGTTGAACTTTGCTACTAGTGCTGGGGCAAGATAGAGTCTCATTGCTGAGCTCTGGTGGCACAGTACCTAAGGCATTTGACTGCTCACCAGAAGGATGGCTATTCAAAGCCACCAGCCACTCCTCAGAAGGAAGATTGGGCAATCTACTTCCATAGAGATACTACTTTGGAAACCCAAGGAGGG
>NW_006921591.1:20729500-20740788 GCF_000298275.1 Orycteropus afer afer
AAATTTTAGAGATAAGTCCCTTGTCAGATATGTCATTGCCAAATATTTTTTCCCAATCTGTAGGTTCTCTTTTGGAGAAGTCTTTGGAAACACATGAAAATTTAATTTTTAGATGGTTCCATTCATCTAGTTTACAGTCCATTCTATCTTGAAATCATCTTGATTTCCTCTCCATTTGGAACTTTTATGATTATACTATTTATTCCCTCATTTTGCTTTGTGGTTGTCCTCATTTACCATTTGATGTCTCTGGTTCCCTGTTTTCAGTCTTGTAAGTTTATTTTACTTTGGGTGCTTCTACGTCTGGGTTTATTAACTCCAGAAGCTTCTTGTCCAATATATTCCAACCCTGAAAGTAACCACTATTCTGACTTCTCTCATTATGAGTGGGTTACTAATCACTTATATTAAAAATACAATTTTTAAAATTGGTTTTTGGCTTTTGTTTCCATGTTTCTTTCGTGTTTATGTGACAGTTATTGAGATGTAATTCATATTCCATACATTTCAATAATTTAAAATGTACAGTTTAATAATTTTTAGTATATCCACAGAATTGTGCAACCACTATCATGATAAATTTTACATTTTTATCATCTCAAAAAAAAAAAAAACCCCACAAAAAAACCACCCAGAAACATCCTATCCATTAGCTATCATCCCCCAATCTTCCTATCCTTCCATCAGCCCTAACCAACTACTAATCTACTTTCTACCTCTGCTTAACCCATTCTGGACATTTCATATAAATGGACTCTTATGGTATGTAATTTTTCATGACTTTATTTTTTCACTTAACATGACATTTTCAAGGTTCATCCATGTTATAGCATGTATCAATGCTTCATTCCTTTTCATGGCTGGATTATATTCCATTGTATAGATATAGTACATTTTGTTTATTCATTCATCAGTTGACAGACACTGAGGTTATTTCCACTTTTTGACTATTATGAATAATGCTGCCATGAACCTTTGTGTACAACCTTTGTGTATCAGCAATGCAAGAGAGTTTCTGTTTCTCCTTGCTGTATTGTCAGTGTTTTGTCAAGTTTATAGATTTTTGTTATTTTGGTAAGTGGTTTTAATTTGCCTTTCCTTTATTGTGAACTTGGCTGAGCATCTTCTCAAATATTTAAGGCCATTTACATTTTTTTCTTCTTAATTGCTATGCTGTTGTTGGTGGTGTGTGCCATCAAGTCAATTCTAACTCATAGCTACCCGATAGGTTAGAGTAGAACTGCCCCATAGGGTTTCCTAGGCTCTAATCTTTATGGAAGTGGATTGCCACATCTTTCTTCCTCAGAGTGGCTGGGTTCCAATTGCTGATCTTCTGGTTAGCAGCCAAGCATTTGACCGCTGTGCCACCAGAGCTTCTTATTAATTGCTATGAATCAATTTTACCCTTTTTTTTGTTGCCCTCCTCATTATAGAGTCTTGTCAGTTCTACATAAAAAATGATCTCAAATCATCCCCCTTTCTTCCGCTTGCCTACCATCATCCAATTCAAACACTGTGATCTCTTTTCTAATTTCTTCTCTCCACAGCAACTTTGTTTGAAATCTTTCAATGCATCTGCACTGCATTTACGATAATCATTGCTCATGCTATAAGGTTCCATGCACATTGGCCTCTGCCTCTCTCTCCAGTTTCAGACTGGGTCTCTTGCCTCTGCTTTACTGTGCTGCACCGTGGCCATTCAGTGCCTAGAATGTGCCTGTTTTATATTCACTTCGGGGCCTTTGTATATATGTTCTTCTGATTGGAATGCTCATTGCTTAACTACCTCCTACTCACCTTCTAAGGAACTCTGGTAGCATAGTGCCTAAGGCATTTGACTGCTAACCAGAAGGCTGGCGGTTCAAACCCACTAGCCACTCCTCAGAAGGAAGATGGGGCAATCTACTTCCGTAGTGGTACTATCTTGGAAACCCAAGGAGGGGTCGCTATGAGTTGGATCTGACTCGACGGCACATAACAACAACAACAACAACTCACCTTCTGGTCTCAGAGAGAATTTCTAGACACTTCCATTCTAAATTAGGCCCATTCTTATACTTTACATAACCAATCCTATTTGTCATTGAGTTGACTCAGACTCATAGAGAACGCAGGTGTTTCAGAGTAGAACAGTGCTTTATAGGATTTTCAATGGCTGATTTTTCAGTAGATCACAGGCCTTTTTTTCTGGCTGGACTCAAGGCTCCAACATTTTGGCAAGCAGCTGAGCTCATTAACTATATGTACTACTCAGCGACTCCATTGACCCATTGCCATTGAGTTGATTCCAACCCATAATAACCGTACAGGACAGAGTAGAGCTGCCCCATAAGGTTTTCTATGCTGTGATCTTTATGGAAGCAGATTGCCTCCTCTTTCTCCCATGGCATGGCTAGTGGGTTCAAACTGCAAGTCTTTTGGTTACCATCCAAGCACTTAACCAGTGTGCTACCAAGGCTCCTTAGCCAACTATGTTTTCCCCCAGATAAGTCATCTTTGTTTGTGTGATTATTTTTCTGTGGTTTTCCTCTACTTCCTACAAGGAACATACCATACATAGCAGATGCTTAATAAATACTTCCTGAGTGAATGAATGTTATACAGGTATGAACAACAACACAGAGGAGTAGAGGGAGGACTGTTCCCACACACAATGCAGAAAAAAAAAGGACATATGTTTTTGGGTTACCAAGCCTTTCCTAAGGAGCTCTAGTGCTGCAGTGGGTAAGGCATTTGGCTGCTAACCAGAAGGTTGGCAGTTCAAATCCACCAGCTGTTCTGCAGAAGAAGAGCAAGCTACTTATGTAAAGATTTACAGCCTTGGAAACACTATGGGTCACTATGAGTCAGAATCAACTTGAAGGCAGTGGGTTTGGTTTTGGTTTTGAACCTTTCCTACCCTCTAAAACCCATGGATTACAATTCAGAAGCAACTGTCCACTTTGCCAAACAAAAGGCCAACCAGAAAAGGGAGCTCACCAAAAAATCCAAGATTTTCACATTTGTAGGTCAGTATCTTTCTGTACTTTTTTTCTTACTTTTTTTCCCAGCAGTAATTAGTTATGAAGGAAAACCAGCCAAAAAGAAATTAGCATTATCCCATTGAGAAATTCAGCCATGACCAGGGGCTTAAATAATAGTTAGTCAAGCCTTGTTCAGTGCCTCTTCTTACCTAAAGGCAATAAAGAGAGGTCCCCACAGTAACTGGGGCTTGGAGCCTGTTTGTTCCTTTGCTCCTTCTTGCTGTTGCTGGTATTGACTTCTCTATGTTTAGAAAGTAGGGGGGAAGACACAGGTAGTTAGTAAACATTCACTAACTCATTGCTGTTGAGTTGATTCAACTCATCGTGACCCCTCCTTGGGTTTCTGAGGTGGTATCTCTATGGAAGTAGATTGCCCCATCTTCCTTCCATGGAGAGGCTGGTGGGTTTGAACTGCCAACCTTCTGGTTAGCAGTCAGATGCCTTAGGCACTGCACCACCAGAGTTCTTTAAGGAACCCTGGTGGTGCAGTGGTTAAGCACTTGGCTGCTAATTAAAATGTTGGGATTTTAACATACTAGCCATTCCATGGGAGAAAGATGTGTCAATCTGCTTCCATAAAGATTACACCTTGGAAACCTCATGGGGCAGTTCTACTCTTACAGGATTGCTATGATTTGGAATTGACTCAGCAGCAATGGATTTTTTGTTTTGTTTTGTTTTAGGACCAAGCTTTTCCTACTGCCTCCCATGTTACAGAGACATAGTAACCAGGCCTTGGCTTCTGCATGTGATCAGTCCTGAAAAATAATTACATAGCTGCTCTAGGCTTTGGAGAAGGTGGACTGTGGCCATGTAAAGGCAGTCAAATGACACTTCTCTGTATAAATAAAACAAGACCCATTTTTAAAGCTGCTAATCACAAAGAGGAATCCCTGGGTAGTACAAATAGTTAACATGCTTGGCTGCTAACTGAAAAGTTGGAGGTTTAAGCCCATCTAGAGATGCCTCAGAAGAAAGGCCTAGTACTCTACTTCTGAACAATCAGCCATTGAAAATCCTACTGAGCACAGTTCTACTTTGACACACATGAGGTCACCATGAGTTGAAACTGACTTGATGGATACTGGCCAGAATCACAAAGAAGGTATTGGGAGATAGAAAATTTGTAGATAAGTTTCAGGGGACTTTAAGGGAAAAGAGAGGAGAGGGTTATGTTACCTTACACACAGCAAAATGTTAACACTTTCCAAATCTGACAACTTTTCTCCTACCCCAGTCTCTGTGCTGAATTCAGCTAAGTCTGCTCATACTTTTTCCTCCTTCTACTTCTCTAGCCTTCCAAACTTCCACTGTTGGCTGGATCAGTTCAGCTCTTAACCTCTTTCCTGTTCAGCAAATCCGATACTTGACAGTCAGCAGAGATCATGTTCCTTCCCAGAAGGGTGGTTGGGGTAGAGGGATGTGCATGCATGTGTGGTCTCTGTTTATTTTGTTACAACTCTCCCCTAGTGATTATTTGTCTCCCTCAGGAGGTCTGTTTTTTGAGAAAATTTGCTTTTTCTCCTAGATGTAAGTGTGGGGAGCACAAGTACAATATTTGCTTCTGGTAGAGTATGGGTCAGGTTCATGCTTGCCAGCAACAGAAACAGACTCCAGATTACTTAAGTAGAAAGGGTATTTTTTGGAAGAGCATTCAGTAACACAGAATTGAGTGAGAAGGTGGAGAACCAGGCTTAGAAATTAAGTGAAGCCAATAGAGAGTGCAGCAGAAATTGTAGCCTACTTCATGATCTTCCAATAATTTGGGTGGGAAGCAAATTTGGATATTGCATAGACAGACAAGAAAGGAAAATATCTCCTACTGGTCTGGTATCTCTTCCAACTCCAGACCATCCCTGCACCCCATTCTCACTCTTTATTTCCTCTACTGGAATGGATGTGGCTCATTTCTGAAGTTTTGCTTGGGATAAGATGGATTCATATCTTAAAAATCAAGGTGACCCCAGAAGGTTAAAACATTACATGCCTTAGTTGCACTCCATCTTAGAGATAAGAAAACAAATTTGGAGTCTTGGCCTGGACTGGACATGAGCCCACAGCAGTCTTACCCCCATGCTGAAGCTCTTTCCATTTACTATGCTGCTATGCACCACTGTATCTGCTGTCGAGGAATTCACTCTCTGGTTAGGGAAACAAAGTACAAAGATCACCAACAATACAGGGCATTGTAAGGAAAACAGCAGCAATAGGCTATGAACAACTGAGTGGACAGAAGGTCAGCCAACCCCCTCCTATACTTAGCCTTGACTATAACTCATTATCTACCACTCATCTGTCAGTTTATTGTACTGTGGTGGCTTGTGTGTTGCTGTGAGGCTGGAGGCTATGCCACCAGTATTTCAAATACCAGCAGGGTCACCCAAGGTGGACAAGTTTCAGCAGAGCTTCCAGACTAAGACACACTTGGAAGAAGGAAGGGGCCATCCATTTCTTAAAGAACTGACCAGTGAAAACCTTAAGAATAGCAGTGAAACACTATCTGATATATTACTGGAAAACTTAATGACTAGCCCTGAAACATTGTCTGAGATAGTGCTGGAATATGAGCCCTTCAGGTTGGAAGGCAGTCAAAATATGACTAGGGAGAGATAGTGCTGGAATATGAGCCCCTCAGGTTGGAAGGCAGTCAAAATATGACTAGGGAAGAGCTGCCTCTTGAGAGTAGAGCTGACCTTAATGATGTGGATGGGGTAAAGCTTTCAGGACCTCCATTTGCTGATGTGGCATGGCTCAAAAATGAGAAGAAACAGCTGCAAACATCCATTAATAATCAGAACATGGAATGTACAAAGTATGAATCTAGGAAAATTGGAAGTTTTAAAAAAATGAAATGGAATGCATGAAGATTGATATACTAGGCATTAGTGAACTGAAATGGAGTGTTTTTGGCCATTTTGAATCAGACAACCACATGATCTACTATGCTGGGAATGACAAATTGGAGAGGAACAGCATGGCATTCATTATCACAAGGAATGGTTCAAGATCTATCCTGAAGTACAATGCTATCAGTGATAGGATAATATCCATACACCTACAAGGAAGACCAGGTAATACTACCATTATTCAAATTTACACACCAACCATCAAAGCCAATGATGAGAGAATTGAATGAAATTGACTACATCTATGGAAAAAGGTGATGGAGAAGTTCAATATCTTCAGCCAAAACAAGGCCAGGAGCTGACTGTGGAACACACCAACTGCTCATATGCAAGTTCAAGCTGAAGCTGAAGAAAGTTAAAAGAAGTCCATGAGAGCCAAAATATGACCTTGATTATTGTTGTTGTTGTTATGCGCCGTTGAATCAGACCCGACCCATCGCGATCCCTCCTTGGGTTTCTGAGGCAGTATCACTACGGAAGTAGATTGCCCCATCTTCCTTCCGGGGAGTGGCTGGTGGGTTTGAACCGCCAGCCTTCTGGTTAGCAGTCAAGTGCCTTAGCCACTATGCTACCAGAGCTCCTGACCTTGATTATATCCCTCCTGAATTTGGAGACAATTGAAAGAGTAGATTTGTTGCATTGCACACCAATGACTGAAAACCAGAGGAACTGTGGGATGACATCAAGAACATCATCCGTGAAGAAAGCAAAAGGTCATTAAAAAGACAGGAAAGAAAGAAAAGACCAAAATGCATGTCAGAAGAGACTCTGAAACTTGCCCTTAAATGGAGAATAGCTAAAGTAAATGGAAGAAATGAAAACATAAAAGAGCTGAACAGAAAATTTCAAAGAGCAGCTCGAGAACACAAAGTCAACTATTATAGTGAAATGTGCAAAGATCTGGAGTTAGAAAACCAAAAGAGAAGAACATGCTCAGCATTTCTCAAGCTGAAAGAACAGAAGAAAAAAAATTAAGCTTTGTTGTTGCAATATTGAAAGATTCAATGGGCAAAATATTGAACGATACAGAAACATCAAAAGAAGATGGAAGGAATACAGAGTCACTGTACCAAAAAGAATTGGTCAATGTTCATCCATTTCAGGAGGTGGCATATGATCAAGAACCAATGGACTGAAGGAAGAAGTCAAAGCCTCACTAAAGGAATTGGTGAAGAATAAGGCTCCAGGAATTGACAGAATACTCATTGAGATGTTTCAACAAATGGATGCCATGCTGGAGGCACTCACTCATCTATGCCAAGAAACTTGGAAGACAGCTACCAGGCCAACTGACTGGAAGAGATCCATATTTGTACCCATTCCAAAGAGAGGTGCTCCCACAGAATGTGGAAATTATCAAACTATCACTAATATCACACACAAGTAAAATCTTACTGAAGATAATTAAAAAATGGTTGCAGCAGTATATTGATAGAGAACTTCCAGAAATGCAAGCTGGATTCAGAAGAGGGTGTGGAATGCGGGATATCATTGCTGATGTCAGATGGATCTTAGCTGAAAGCAAAGAATACCAGAAAGATGTTTACTTATGTTGTATTGATTATGCAAAAACATTTTATTGTGTGGATCATTATAAATTATGGATAACATTGAGAAGAATGAGAATTCAAAAACAATTATGCTTATGAGGAGCCTGACATAGACCAGGAAGCTGTCGTTTGAACAGAACAAGGGACATTGCATGGTTTAAATCAAGAAGGGAGTGTGTCAGGGTTGTATCCTTTCACCATATTTATTCAATCTGTATGCTGAGGAAATAATCCAAGAAGCTAGACTATATGAAGAAGAATGTGGCATCAGGATGGGAGAAAGACTCATTAACAACCTGCAATATGCAGATGACACAACTTTGCTTGCCGAAAGTGAGGAAGACTCGAAGTACTTACTGAGGAAGGTTAAAGACTACAGTCTGCAGTATGGATTATACCTCATCATAAAGAAAACAAAACTCTTCACAACTAGACCAATAAGCAGCATCACAATAAATGGAGAAAAGATTGAAGTTGTCATAGATTTCATATTGCTTGGTTCCACAATCAACACCAATGGAAGCATCAGTCAAGAAATCAGATGACGTATTGCACCAGGCAAATCTGCTGCAAAAGACCTCTTTCAAGTGATGAAAGGTAAAGTTGTCTCTTTGCAAATTAAGGCGCACCTAGTCCAAGCCATGGCATTTTCAATTGTCTCATATAAATGTGAGAGCTTGACAATGAATAAGGAAGACCTAAGAAGAGTTGATGCTTTTGAGGTGTGGTGTTGGCGTAGAATACTGAAAGTATCACGGACTGCCAGAAGTGCTAACAAATCTGTCCTGGAAGAACTGCAGCTGGAATGCTCCTTGGAGGTGAGAATGGCCAGACTTCATCTCACTTCCTTTGGTCATGTTGTTAGAAGGGACCATTCCCTGGAGAAGAATATCATGCTTGGTAAAGTAGAGGGTCAGGGAATTAGGGGAAGGCCTTCAACAAGATGGATTGACCCAGTGGCTGCAGTGATGGGCTCAGGTGTAGCAGGGATTGTGAGGCTGGCACAGAACTGGGCAGTGTTTCCTTCTGTTGTACATAGGGCTGCTATGAGTCGGAGCCTACTTGATGGCACCTAACAACAACAACATAACTTATCATCAAGTAAACGTGGAGAAACATGACACACAGGTATACTATTTTGAGGAATAATGAATTTAAGAAAAGATGAAATAAGGTTAAAAAATTATTATTTTTTCTACAGAAATGTGTCATGTAAAAAGAGCAAAATCCCCTATAAACCTACCTGCCTTCTAAGTGTTGGCATCAATTTGATTGTATTCTTCTTGACTTTTCTATATAGTTTTAGAAAATATTGTGAAAATTTTCAAATATATAGAAAAGTTGGAAGAGTTTTACAGTAAACACCTTATATTTATAAATTAGATCCTACTATTAACATTTTATGCTACCTCCTTTGTCGTATATCCATCAATCTAGTTGTTTTTGCTGTTGTTAGTTGGCTCTGACTCATGATGATCTTATGTAGAACAGAATGAAACATTGCCCAGTTCTGTGCCATCTTCATGGTCACTGGTATGCTTGAGTCCATTGTTGTGAGTATTGTGTCACACATCTTACTGAGAGTTCTCTCATTTTCACTGACCCTCTTTTTGGTGGTTATGTTTGTGCGTCAACTTGGCTGGGCCTGGTTGAGTGGCTGGGCAGCTGAATGTAGTTATTCCCCATGGTGAGACTGGTAATTAACTCCATGGTGGACTCTACTGGAGCAGCTGAGTAGCTACTTTGGTTATGTGATCTGCTTCCTATGTATAAGAAACAGCTTTGGGAATGGTCTCTAGCTTATGGCACACTTGCATGTAGCCATGTTGTTGTTCAGCAGCCTGCCATGCTCTACTGACTTTGGGACTTACAATGGCCTTTAATCAATGACCCGGCGTGTGGTTTGGTAACATCAGGACTGTGCCATTTTATTTGTCGACCTTGGGCTTGTTAGCCTCAGCAGCCAGTAGCTGCCTCAGTGAAGAGATGCCTCTAGCTTCAGTGGGCCAGGAGCAAGAGGCAGAGCTGAAGCCCAAGGTCGAGGGGCTTTCACCCAGTCCCCAGAGCCTGGCACTTTGAACTCAGACTTCTAGCCTCCCGAACTGTAAGAGAATAAACTCCTGTCTGTTCAAGCCATCCCATCTGTGGTATATATTCTTGTCAGAGTGGCACCAGGTAACCAGAACACTGTTTAACAACCATGATGTCTATCTTAGCTTCTTAGTGTTGCTACAACAGAAATACCACAACGAGTGGCTTTAATGAATAGAAATTTATTTTCTCACAATTTAGAATGCTAGAAGTATGAATTCAGGGCACCAGTTCCAGGGGAAGCCTCTCTCTGCCTGCTCTAGGAAAATCCTTTTTCAGCTTCTCTTCCTTGGTTCTTTGGTGATCTCTACATGGCCTCAATCTTTCCACATTTGTGGTTCTTTGCCTAATCTGCTCCTTTTATATCTAAAATGTGATAGGTTTAACAAACATCCTTCACTGATACGGACTCATTAACATGGCAAAGAAAACTTCCTAAATGAGATTACATCCACAGGTATGTTGTTGTTGTTATGTGCCGTACAGTCGTACAGTCATAGAGTCGGCCCCGACTCATAGAGACCCCTCCTTGGGTTTCCTTGGCGGTTCAAACCCACCAGCCACTTCTCAGAAGGAAGGTTGGGCAATCTACTTCTGTAGTGATACTGCCTGGGAAAGCCAAGGAGGGGTCCCTATGAGTTGGGTCCCACTGGACGGCAGTGTGTTGCGTTGCGTTAATAAATTCATACAATGCCCTTTTCTAGCAATTGCTCTTTCCTGAAGATTTATCCAAAGTAAGCAAGCTGAAGTCTTGCCATTCTTGCTTTTAAGGGACATTCGTTCGTATATCATCTAAGAATGATTTGTCTGTTCTTCTGGAAAGTCCATGGCATAGTCAATATTCTTTGCCAACACTACAATTTGAATTCACCAGTTCTTCTGTCTTCCTTCTTCACTGTCCAGGTTTGTTATGCATATGATGCTATGAAAGGGATGATGGTTTGAGTCAGGTGCATCTTTTACTTTTTTTTTTTTTTTTATTATTCCACCCGGCTTCCCGCCACCGCCACAACCCCTCCCCTTCCCCGCTCCGCCCCGCCTACCAACCACCCAAGGTACCAGATCGGCCCGGTCCCCGTCCCTCCTCGCACCCGCGCGGCCCAGACCCCGCGCCACGCAGGGGCGTCGGGCGGGCAGGGGGAGGCAGGGCGAGGGCCCGAAGGTGCCAGGGAGGCCCGGCAGCAGAGTATAGAGGCGAGGAAGGGTGGGATGGGGGAAGCAGGACGGGAGGGGAAGTCGGCCGCGCGCGGGGCGGCGGGCCCCGGGGCAGAAGGACAGAGGACGAGCGGCACGCGGGCCCCCTCTGCTTCCAGGGCGGGCGGCGGAAGCAGCGCGCGGCGGGAGGAGCCCCACCATCCCATAACCACGATGACGACCGACGCCACGGCGGCAGAGGTGGCGCGCTGTTGGAATGGGGGGAGACACACCACGCCAGGAGCACCCCGAGACGCGCCGGGGCGCCCAGCTCCACAAGCATTGAGCGATCAGGGTGGACAACGCGCCGAAGACGAAGCGAGCACCTACCGGCTCTCGTGCCACCTCGCGTGAGGGGACGAGGGGGCGGCAGGGACCGGTGACAACAAGGACTCGACGGCTCCGACAGGTGCCTGGGGAGGGCGGCGCGGGACGTCCAGACGGGGAGGGAGGACGCCCAGAGGAGGCCCCCGCATCCGCGCCGAAACGCCCATCCCCCGTTGCGAAGACGACCGCCGATCGAC
>NW_006921591.1:20740936-20746377 GCF_000298275.1 Orycteropus afer afer
TTCTCGCTCTCACGATTCGGCAGGACCGGCACCACGCAGTTGGCGCGGGGTTGGCTCGCGGCCGGGCACAGGCGCGCGGCGCGCCACTCCGTCTAGATCCTTCTGTAGGTTCGTCTTCGGAAACCTTGTTAAGACTTTCACTTCCTCTAGTCAATTTCCACAGTCTTCTCAGCGTTCAGCCGGGCGGCCTACGGCCGATCCCAGCTGGGCCATTGGAGGGCCTCACTAAACCATCCAATCGGAAGTACAAGGCGATGTGTATAAACTTTTACTGTTTTTAAAAACTAAACTGTTATGCACTGTCTTACAATTTAAAACTGGCACACAAACATATACACACATTTTTGCGTCTATATGTGTGTGTGTGTGTGTATGTATGTACATACACACACATGATTATGTATATGTATGTATTCTTATGTGGCATAAATCTTTCCCCATTGCGGAATATATATAAACCAAAAACCAAACTCACTGCCGTTGAGTCCATTGGACTCACAGTGACCCCTCCTTGGGTTTCCGATGCAGTATCACTACGGAAGTAGATTGCCCCATCTTCCTTCCGAGAAGTAGATTCCTTCCTAGGAGTGGCCGATGGGTTTGAACTGCCAGCCTTCTGGTTAGCAGTCAAGTGCCTTAGGCACTACACTACCAGAACTCCCATATATATACACACCCCAGCCGTGTGTATAGAAGATAACCACATCCGATTACAAAATGGAGGATGACTACGTTATTACAAAACTGCCACATTACACCATTACATGACTACCAAACCACTGAGAGTCATGGCTCAGCCAACTTGACACATACCGTAAGTCTCACAGCCAGTGTTACTCTCTCCTTGCACCTCAGCATTCATTACTGCCAGATGTATGTTGTCAAGGCACAAAATGGTTAGATAGTAGATTTATTACTACTGCTGTAGATGCAAAATGTCAGATAATGAGATAGTCAGTGAGTGAGGATTAGATATAATTTGGTAAGCAGTGTATCAAGTATCTTAAAAACACACAATACTTTTCGTCTAATAATTCTTGTTATTATAGCCTAAGAGAATAATCTTAAATATTAAGAAAACTTTAATTAAAGATATTCATTGCAGTCTCAAATAGATTGCAATGCATTCATGTAATGGAAAATTATGATGTTTATGAAGATTTTATAAGATGAAAAATCACATAATGTTATGTGAAAAAAGAACAGGATATGCAATCATGTACTCTTTGTGCAGTGAATATTTCCCAGATGCCCTTGGCCTTAGGGATCAGCTGGCATGCTGGACACCGCAGCTTCTTCCTCTGTTCTCTCCTCCTCGGTCCCACCAACTGAAGCATCTAGCTCCATGTGATTCCCTTCCTCCAGACATGGAGGGAGGCTAATCTTAGAAACTGCATCTTTTCCATTAACCTAGGAGGGATGTAAATCGAAGAAATGACTCGTCCTGCCTGCTTAGCTGCTTGAAGATTGCTCCTCCAAAGCAGAGGGTTTCTCCTTTCCTTGTTTACTTCCCACTACCTGGTTGTATTTCTTATGGTGGGAACTGGTGGAGCAAGCTGCTGTTGGGTTGTTATCTTAGTTTGCTAGAGGTACTGCAACACAAATACCACCAAAATTTATTTTCTCACAGTCCTGGATCTTGGCCATGTTGACTCTTTCCTTGTTAACAGTCCTGGGTGTTCCTTGGTTCTTGGTGATCCTCACAATGGCATCTATCTTCCCTAGTATGAGCTTTTGTCTGTGTCTAATCTGCTCTCTTTGTAACTCAGAATTGATTAGGTTTGGGACACACCCTACACTGATTTGAGCTCATGTACGTGACAAAGGAAAACCTGTTTCTAAATAGGATTATACCCACAGATATAGGGGTTAGGATTCCAACACATATTTTGGGGGGCAAAGTTCAATCCATAACAGGTGGTGAAAGGATCCATGTCCTCTGCTGGAGTAGGGTCTATTGTCTGGATTCTTTTCCCCAGTCTTCTATCTGGAAAGAGCAAGCCCCTGAGAGTTGCTGTACATGGCAGTGCCCACTTTGTTTATCATCACTGTGTCTGCTCTTATTTCTCTACTGCTTCAGGTGGATTCCTAGACCATCAGCAGCAAACATGCTCTCAAATATCACCAATAATCTCTTTTTTTTGGAGGGGGAAGAAAGTGAGTTTTTTTTTTTTTTTTTAAAATATGTGTGAAAGCATGAAATAGGCCTAGAAAGAAGACTGGAAGGAAAACTCTAAAGAGTTAGCAGTGGTACCTACCTAGTGAGGTTATAGGTGATCTTTTCCTTCTTTCCATTTTCTGTCAACTTTCAATTTTTCTATAATGAGCATTTATGACTTTTATAATTGGAGAAAAAAGGGTCATAGGCTCAGAGAGGTTAGTTGATTAGCTTAATGTCATACTTTCTATCTATTCACAGATATGTAATTTTTACTCAGGGACTAGGGTTGTCTTTCTGAGCCCACAGCCCAAGGAGAGGGTTGCTTGGCAATGGATCCCATTGGTTATCTTCTTTATCCTTCCAGCACTCCTTTGAGGAGAAGTGTATGGAAAATCACTGTGCTTTGTCATCTTTCCTACATGCAGATGACAATTACAAAGCTTTAGGTTTGTTTTTCCAGATTGCTAGTCAAAGGTGACTATTGCAAATGTGATATGCACTGCAGAGAAGAGCAGTAATTTGTGGAATTCAGTGAAAAATGAAAATGTAAGGCCCCCTGTTCAAAAACTATTAACAATCACAAGGTGGTGACAGCAGAACTTTAAGCCAAATGTGGGGTCCTTGTGAGCATTGGGCCTTTCTGAGCATGGTGTCCTGTGTGTTGGCACAGGCTTCATTTCCATAAAACTGGCCCAGTTTGTGCACCACCAGACACTCACAAGCTATGCTGGGAAGGGAATTGAAAGGGTTACTTAGAAAGCCAAGACAGAGGGATGGATGAGACCTGAGAAGGGATCAAGGGAACAGAGTGATCCCCACTTGCTGCCAAGTTTCTGCAACTATTTTGAAATCAAACTTGTGTCCTGTCTGAGATTTTAAGAAGTTAGGATACTAAGGTTCTAGTCTCTTCCATCTGCACAAGTATTCATAGATTACTTTTCTTCTCTGGGCCTCAGTTTCCTTATCTACATATAGAGAGGGATAGGACAGATGATCTCTAGGGTCTCTGCAGGCTCTAAGAAAATTCTGGGATTCTGATTTTCCACATTGTATCATCTACGTGACAATGGCTGAGATCCTAAGCCACTTCATTCAAGGAGAATGTTAGGGCCATTACACAGACATGTCATGTGGCTGTGGGAGTGATGGCAAGGAGGTGGTGACAGTGGTTAAGAGACACTGAGAAAGGCAGCACAAAGGAGGGAAGAATTTTTACCTTGGACTTCAATCAAGAAGTCACCTTTCACTGGCTATCAAGAAAGACAAAACTACCCAGAAATTCTATTGCTAGGTATATACCCAAAGGACTTGAAAGCAGAGATTCAAACAGAGACTTGTATACCATCACAGCACAGCAATAGCCAAAAAGGTAGAAACGACCTGAATGTCAATCAATGGATGAATGACTAAATAAAATGTACATACATGGAATGAAATATACTCAGTCAGTAGGAGAAACGAAATCTCTATACATGCCACCATATGGTTGGAGCTTGAAGACGTTATGCTGAGTGAAATAACTCAATCACAAAAGGATACATATTGTATGACTTCACTTATATAGAAAACAAGGACAGGCAAATGTGTAGAGACCAAAGTTTGTTAGTGGTTACCAAGGACAGGAGGCAGGGGAAAAGGGGGACTTAATGGGAATGAAAACCCACACTAATTAAGGACATCATTGCACTAATGATTATTGCAATTGCTATCTATAAGTTGTGCACCTGTAAAAAGTTGAATTGTGATATGCTTACAATAATGACAAAAAAAAAAAAAAAAAGACAGTAGCTACTGAAGCTACTTTAGTAAAATGAAAAACCTTATGGGATTTAGTTCCTTGATTTAGAGATCTAGGGTCGCAGTTTAATGGGACATCCCATTAATTGGCCTAATAATGTGCTCAGTGCTTCTGTTCTACCTCCTAGTTTGTTGCATAGTGCCTGGGGTCTTCAAAGCTTGCAAGTGCCATACAGAGTATAACAATTGGTACCTGGAGCAATAGGGATGAAGGAGAGGAATAGGAGAAGAGTATGGAATGTGTGGCTATTTGCCTCCATGAAACTGCCTCCTTTGCCATGAGACCATAAAAACTGGTTGGTGCCCAGCTACCATTACTGAATATTTAGATTAAAGATTCTATAGATGAACCCTGATTAAAATGGGGGAAAATGTAGAACTGACTTTCACATTCTTAAATAATCCAGATTTTCTGGAGCCATGGGGCTAGATGCATCCTCTGAAAATAAAACACTGAGATAATCTTTAACATCAAACCAAAAGTATCCCCTGAAGTCTTCTTAAGACCAAACAATAGTTTAGCTTAATTAGTAAAAAATGTCTGCCTTGAGCATTGTGCTCTTTCAGGATCTTTGGGATCAAATGGAAAACAGCATGTCAAAATATTAGGTAGGAGTCTTTGGGAGCAGAGAGTTTATAATAATGGGGGAGGAACTACTTAGAAAAGGAGGGTGAGAATGATTGCACAACTTGAAGAATATAATCAGTATCATTGAATAGTACATGCAGAAACTATTGAATCGGTGTGTGTTTTACTGTGATCTTTCAATAAGACAAATTAAAAAAAAATTGATACATTAAAAAAAAAAAAGAAAAGAAAAAGTATTATCCTATTCAGTTGGTACCTTTGGTCAGGCAAGGGACCCGTATCTCCAGTTTACTAATGAGAAAATCAAGCCCAGGTAGGCTAGGTGGTGCACAAGATCATCCAGGAAGAAAGTGTCTCTATCTTTTGACTGCAAAATTAGGGACAGTTATATCTCTGTGGGTACCTGCTGCTTCCTCCATCAATGGGTGTAGGGTGTATTCTGTTTCCTCTCTCCTTGAATCTATACTGTCCCCATGACTTCCTTTGATGAACAGAATGTGGTTGGAGTAACTCAGTGTGCCTTCTTGGCCTAGACCTTCAGAAGTTTTAGTAGTTTAGGGCTATGGTCAGACCCAGTTGCTATATCAAGAAGCTGAGCCCAGTCAGCTCACAAAATCATGAGACATAATAATTTATTGTTTTAAGCCACAGAGTGTTGAGGTAGTTTGTTATGCAATCATAGCCAACTGAGAGAGTTTTATTCTCTGAAAGAAATAGCCAATTGCAATTTTAAAATTTTATACATTTTTTTTTCATTTGGAAATTTACATTCATGGTTTTATTTTATTTATTTATTTATTGTGATTTGGGTGAAGATTTACAGAGCAAATTCACTTTCCATACAGCAGTTCACATATACTTTGTCTCATGTCATTGACCACAGTTTACCACAAT
>NW_006921591.1:20755292-20764890 GCF_000298275.1 Orycteropus afer afer
CTCTTTAAATATCCAAAATAGTCAAGCTGCTTTTTAAACCTACAAAATGGCGGCGCTCTCCAGACTGGCAAAAGTCCGCAGCTCAGCCCACCTTTCTCTTCACCTTCTCTGTTTGTTCCCCAGCCACCGTGCACAGTCCATGCAGTCCCTGGCTAGCAGGGTGATTTTTAGGTTAATTTTTAGGTCCTACTACCACTCAGGAATGTCCAAGTTGTTTGTGCTGTCAGGGGCACTCAGGTCCTTGCCAGACTGCAGCTCCATATGTCTCCTTTTTTTTTTTTTTTTTGGTATTTTCACGCAAATGCTTCTGCTAGTTGGGGTTTAGTCTACTTCTGTATCCTTCCCTTCAAGGCTCAGTGGTCCAAGATTATCTTCTGTGTCTGTGTTAATTGGTTTCCCTTTTCTTTGTTGAAGAGGGTCTGTGCAGTCCTTCTTCCTAGTCCGCCATCTTGCGGGAACTCCTAAAATTTTATACATTTTTATATTACTTCTTTATGTAGTCTTGCCTGAAGTTTCTGACAATTAGAGGAATCCCTACTCATAGTCCACTACTCATCTGTAGTGGCTTGTGTGTTGTTGTGATGCTAAAGGCTATGCCACTGCTACTTCAAATACCAGCAGGGTCACTTATTGTGGACAAGTTTCAGTGGTGCTCCAAGACTGTGAAAGATTAGGAAGAAGGACTTGGTGGTCTACTTCTTAAAAATTTGGCCTGAAAACCTTATGAAAACAGTGGAACAGTGTCTGATATAGTGGTGAAAGATGAGCCCTCAGGTTGGAAGTCACTCAAAATATGACTGGGTAAGAGCTGCTGCTTTAAAGTAGATGAAGTAAAACTTTCAGGACTTGCATTTGCTGATGTGGTACAACTAGAAATGAGAAAAAATAGCTGCTAACATTCATTAGTAATCAGAATGTGGAATGTACAAAGTATGAATCTAGGAAAATTGAAAGTTGTCAAAAATGAAATGGAACACATACAGATTGATATCCTAGGCATTAGTGAACTGAAATGGATTGGCATTGGCCATTTTGAATTGAACAGTCATGGGCTACTATGCTGGAAATGACAAATTGAAGAAGAATGGCATCACATTCATTGTCAAAGAGAAAATTTCATGATATATCCTAAGTATAATGCTGTCAGTGATAGGATAATATCTATCCACATATAGGGAAGATCAAATGGTATGACTATTACTCAAATTTACTCACCAACCAATAAGCCAAAGATGAAGACATTGAAATTTTTTTACCAATTTGTACATGCTGTAATTGATCTAACATGCCATAAAATGTATTGATAATTATTGGTGTTTGGAATGTGAAAGTTGGAAACAGAAGAAGGATCAGTAGTTGGAAAATATGGCCTTGGTGATATAAATGATGCTGGAGATCACATGACAGAATTTTGCAAGATCAACAACTTATTCATTACAAATATCACTTTCAACAACATAAATGGCAACTCTACAAGTAGAACTTTCCAGATTGAATATACAGGAATCAATTGAGTACATCTGTGGAAAGAGATACTGGAGAAATTCGGTATCATCAGAACAAAGCCAGGGGCTGACTGTGGAACAGACTATCAAATGCTCATACGAAAGGTCAAGCTGAAGTTGAAAAAATTAAACCAAGATCACAAGAGCCAAATTACTACCTTCAGTATATCCCACTTGAATTTAGAGTCCATCTCAAGAATACATTTGACACCTTGAGCACCAGTGACCAAAAATGAGGTGAGTTATGGGATGACATCAAAGATATCATACATGAAAAAACTAAAACGTTGTTAAGAAGACAGGGAATAGAGAAAAGACCAAAACGGATGTTGAAGAAACTCTGAAACTTGCTCTTTATAGCTAAAGTGAATGGAAGAAATGATGAAGTGAAAGAGCTACATAGAAGATTTCAAAGGGTGGCTTGAGAAGACAAAACCTGCTGCTGTTGAGTCAATCCCAACTCACAGTGATCCTCACTGGGTTTCTGAGGCAGTAAATCTTTACAAAAGTAGATTGCCCAGTCTTCCTTCTGTGGAGTGGGTGGTGAGTTTTAACCACCAACCTTCTGGTTAGCAATCAAATGCCTTAGGAACTGTGCTACCAGAGCTCCAGAGAAGACAAAGTATAATATTATAATGGGATTATTCAAAGACCTGGAGTTAGAAAACCAAAAGGGAAGAGCATATTTGACATTTCTGAAGCTGAAAGAACTGAACAGAATGTTCAAGCCTTGAGTTGAAATATTGAAGGATTACATGGGAAAAATATTGAATGATTCAGGAAGGATCAAAAAAAAAAGATGGAAAGAATACACAGAGTCACTGTCCCAAAAAGAATTGGTCAATGTTCAGCCATTTCAGGAGGTAGCATATGATCAAGAAATGATAGTAATGAAAGAAGAATTCCAAGCTGCATTGAAGGCACTGGCAAAAAACAAAGCTCCAGGAGTTGATGGAATACCAACTGAGATGTTTCAACAATTGAATATCCATCCATTTGTTGAAACATCTCAATTCGCTGGAAGTGCGCTGTTGTCTATGCCAAGAAATACGGAAGACAGCTACCTGACCAACTGACTGGAAGAGATCCATATACATGCTCATTCTAAAGAAAAATGGTCCAACAGGATATGGAAATATTCAAACAATATCATTAATATCATATGTAACTGAAATTTTGCTGAAAATATTCAAAACCTGTTGCTGGAGCACATAGAAAATTTCCAGAAATTCAAGCCAGATTCAGAAGAGGATGTGAAATGAGGGACATCATTGCTATGTCAAGTAGATCTCAGTTGAAAGCAGAGAATAATAAAAAGATATTTACCTGTGTTTTATTGTCTATATGCAAAGATATTTCACCATGTGGATCATAGCTGTGGTAGTTATGTTTGTGTGTCAACTTGGCTGGGCCTGGTTGAGTGGCTGCGCAGCTGGTGTAGTTATTCCCCATGATGAGGTTGGCAATCGACTCCATGGTGGGATCTACCACAAGCAGCTGAGTAGTTGCCTTTGGGATGTGGTCATCTTCCTGTATTTAAGGAGAAGCCTTGGGAATGGTCTCTAGCTTATGGCACCTTGAACTCTGCATGTAGCCATGTTGTTGTTCAGCAGCCTACCATGCTCTGCTGACCTTGGGACTTACAATGGACTTAAATTAATGGCCTGCATGTGGTTTGGTAACAACAGGACTGTGCCTTTTTACTTGTCAACCTTGGGCTTGGCAGCCTCAGCAGCCAGAAGCTGTTTGAGTGAAGAAAAGACTCTAGCTTCAGTGGGCTGGGAGCTGGAGGCAGAGCTGAAGCCCAAGGCCGAGGGGCTTTCACCCAGCCCCTAGAGCTTGGCACTTTGAACTTGGACTTAAAGCCTCCACATTGTAAGAATAAATAAACTCCTGTTTGTTAAGGCCATCCCATTTTTGGTATATTTTGTGTCAGAGCAGCAGTAGGTAACCAGAAGAGAATTTGGTATTGAGAGTGGGGTGCTGCTCTGACAGATACCTAAAATATGGAAACAGGAGTGGAGTGTGTCCTTGACCTAAGACCCCAGCAGAGATACCCTGGCATATGGCATGAGAGACAACAGGAGCAGAGCCCAGAGACCAGCATGAGAGACAGCAGGAACAGAGTCCAGAGACTGGCATGAGAGATGACAGGAGTAGAGCCCAGAGACCTCCATGAGAGATGGAGAAGCAGAGCCCAGAGACTGGTGTGAAACAGTGACATCCTTACCAGTCTACGGAGGAGAAAGCCAGATGCCATTGTGCAGGCAGCTTCCGGGCAGAGTGGGCTGCCTTCAGACGTTAATTGGTAGACAAGACCAGCGTGAAATGGAGTAGCAGGTTGGCTGGCCCACGGAGCAAAGAAGCTGAGTGTTTTTAGGGCAGGAAGATTTCCTGCAGAGTGGGTTGCCTTCGGCATTGATCAGCAGAAGTGGAGACCAAGGAAACAGAAGCAGAGCTGCCTCAGCCTGAAAGGGTAGGATCATGGCCTTTGGGGGTGGGATGATCACAGCCCCGTAGGTTTCAAGGAGCCAGACCTTCACCAACTTGGTTCTGGACTGTGGGGCTGCTCATTCATGTGAGCCAGTGGGATGGAGCCATAGCCGCTGCCCAAGAGTGATAGACAGCCAGGAGCTGTCTGAGTGAAGAAAAGACTCTAGCTTCAGTGGTCTGGGAGCTGGAGGCAGAGCTGAAGCCCAAGGCTAAAGGGCTTTTACCCAGCCCCTAGAGCTCCAAATTGTAAGAATAAACTGCTGTTTGTTAAGGCCATCATATTTGTGATATATTTTGTGTCAGAGTGGCACTAGGTAACCAGAACAATAGCCAATTATGGATAACATTGAAAAGAATTGGAATTCCAGGACACTTAATTGTGCTCATGAGGTACCTGTACATAGACCAAGGGGCAGTTGTTCAAACGGTACAGGGGATATTTCATGGTTTACAATCAGGAAACGTGTGAAGGTTGTGTCCTTTCACAAATGTAGAAACAATTGTGAGGATGGTGCAGGACCAGACATTGTTTTGTTTGTTGTGCACAGGTTTACTAGGAGTCTGAACTGACTCAGTGATACCTAACAACAACAATAGCACAAAATAAGTGCTTTGTGTTACTTGTGATAAGTAAAAGTCACACACACACACACACACACACACTAAGTGGTATAGCTAAGATTTGATCCCACACCAACGAGAAGCCCTAAGGACATCATAGAAACCGTAAAATCATAGAACTATTTTTCTCATGATAGGGAAAAATCTTGCCTGCTTCTGCAATAGACCCAACACCAACTGGAATATGGATTCCTTAGGAAGTTTCCAGTACGTACCAAAGTTGGTGTGAACTCAACCAAGAAGATAAACGTTACATTGTGTTGATTTCAGCAGTGGTTGTGAGCATTTGGCTTGCTGCCGGTGTGAAGGCAGCAAATGTGATACAGTATGAATGTGGAAGAGAAGGAGAACAAAGAAGAAAAATGACGGAAGGCAAAACTGTTTTAAACCTTCTGAGACACCCAGAAGAAAAAAAAAAAGAAAACTACTTCGTTCGAGTCCATTCCAACTCATAGCGTCCCTATAGGACAGAGTAGAACTGTCCCACAAGATTTCCAAGGCTGTAAATCTTGATGAAAGGGGGTTGCCACAGCTTTCTCCTGCGGAGCTGCTGGTATGTTCAAATTGCAGTTAGTAGTAGAGCTCTTTTACCACTGTACCACCAGGGTTCCTCTGCAATACCAGATGAAAGGAAATCACCAGTTTTACTACAATCATCCCTCATTTTTCCCTTCAACCGTCTTCCCAGTAGCAAGCCCTGCATCATTGCTAAATAGAGTTATCCAATGAGGAATAAGTAGTTCCACCTTCCACACAGGGCACTCACCTTAGTGCCCTCAATCAAAAAGAGTTCCAATAAACACATCTCCAGTAAAAATTGACCTGCAGACTTCTACAGGGTCATTCACCTGTGGAGAAGTCCTCTGGGAGTGTCAATCAGATTGAGCGGCTTGGTCATTTGTGACTCATGTGAATACCTTCTAGGGAGTGCAGAGTCCACTCACAGGTATAACTCATACAGGACTTGTACAGCTGCTCTGTGGCTGGATTCTTCATAATATTATTGTCCACAAAATATCCGTTAATGCCCAAATCCTGAAAAGCAAATAAATAAGAATTTTCCCATAGATGTCCTTGTGAGGCAGCTCAGGGATTTTACACAGAGCACCATTCACTATCTTTTGACATGGTTCCCTTTCTCTCTCACAGGCCCCAACCATGCTGCCTTACCCTCTATAGACATATCACTATTCGTGCAATTCCCTCTCCTTCTTGAAGTCCATGATTCCTCACACGACCCACCTGACCCTGGGCAAATCCATCTCCCACTTTGATCTCTTCACCTTGGGCAACACCCAGGAATTTTCATGAATAAAATCCTCCATTTTGTTACATGGGCAAATTTAACCTTTGCCCTTGAAAACCCAAGAGATCAACTGGAACTTGGGATAACTTTCTCAGTCACAGAGGACACCATAAGAACTGAAACTCTCTTCATACCTGAAATTCCCTTTCCAAATGTGAATGTTCCCACCAGAAAACTTATCCCTCAATAAAATGAGCAAACTAAAAAGGCCCAAATATCTCCTTTATCAGGCAGAAATACATGCTCCTGGAGTCACTAATGGCCAAGACACAAAGGCAGGAGCTTTGATTAATGACAAGCCCAGTAAAGTACATGGGCAAAGGAAAGTGCTCATGGTAGTGTTAAAAACAAACAAACAAACAAAAAAACCAAACTTACTGCTGTCAAGTCGGATCTGACTCCTTGGGTTTCCAAGGCAGTATCACTACGGAAGTAGATTGCCCCATCTTCCTTCTGAGGAGTGGCTAGTGGATTTGAACTGCCAGCCTTCTGGTTAGCAGTCAAATGCCTTAGGCACTACACCACCAGAGCTACTATGGTAGTGTTAGGTGACCAAAAGTGAAACATAGCAAGTGCACATACTTTTGACCTATATTATCTATAGTTTAACTTCACCTATCTGAAATATATATTTAATAATAATACTACATGGAGGAATTATTTGCAGATTTCTTTTTTCATTTCTTTCTAGTTTTCTATAGTTGCTGTCAAAAATGTGTGTGTGTGTGTGTGTTTCTGCTCTCTCATTCTCTGTATCTTATTGTTTTTGTTTTGGTTGTGTGACTTTGAGTCAGTTCTGACTCATACCAACCCTACATGGCAGAGTAAAAATGCCTGATAGAGTTTCCTTTATGGTAGATCACCAGGTTCTTCTTCCATGGAGCCACTGGGTGGGTTCAAGTGCCAATCTTTTTGTTACCAGTGACTATTCAAACATTGTGTCATCAGGATATGTATGTGTGTGTGTGTGTGTGTGTATATATATACATATATTTGTGTGTGTGTGTATACATATATGTTGTTGTTGTTATTAGTTGCCATTGAGTCACCTCCAGCTCATGGTCACCTCATGTACAACAGAAAGTTGTCCTGTTCTACACCAAGTGCCCTGTTGTACATCAGCAATGTTCTGTTGTGATCCATAGGGTTTTCACTGGCTAATTTTCAGATTATTGTTATGTGCTGTCGAGTCAAACCCAACTCATAGCGACCCCTCCTTGGGTTTCCGAGGCAGTATCACTATGGAAGTAGGATTGCCCAACCTTCCTTCTGAGGAGTGGCTGGTGGGTTTGAACCGCCAGCTGTCTGGTTAGCAGGCAAGTGTCTTAGCCACTATGCTACCAGAGGCACATAACAACAACAACAACAACAACAGCAATTTTCAGAAGTAGATCACCAGGCCTTTCTAGTCTGTCTTAGACTTAAAGTTCCACTGAAATCTGTCCATGATGGGTGAACCTGCTGATATTTGAAACACCAATGGTATACCTTTCAGCATCACAGCAACATTCAAGTGTGACAAACATATGAGTGGTGGCATATATACATATATACAAATATACATTTTACACACACACACACACACACATACACAAATCCTCCCCCCAGCTATCCAGGAGGAGTGGAGGATGGTGTGGAATTTGGGGCAGTTTTCAGCTAATACTTTATTTTATGTTAATGTCATTTAGTAAATATTTACTGAGTATCTTCTATGCATTGTTGTTGTTGTTATGTGCTGTGGAGTCGGACCTGACTCATAGCGACCCCTCCTTGGGTTTCCGAGGCAGTTTCACTACGGAAGTAGATTGCCCCATCTTCTTTCCGAGGAGTGGCTGGTGGGTTTGAACCATCTGGCTTGTCAAATGGTGATAAATACCATGTAAAATATCAAAGCGGGAAGGAGGATGGGAAATTCTTGCTTCCCTGGAGGGAAATGATTCAAAGCTTTATATTTCATATATCTATTGATTGTTGTCTCCCTCAATTTGAATAGAAGCTCCATAAGGACAAGGATTTTGTGTACTACAATATTTCCAGCTCCTGGCACATAGTAGTTGCTCGGTAAATACTTACTTAGTGAATAAGTGACATTAACTCCCAATTTAGTGTTAGCTGAAAGTGACAAAGTCTGTATACTGTATCCCTATGGTGTTTGCCTTTAAATACAGAAATTCAGAAGTTTGCAGTAACTTCAAGACTCAAATTAATTTGAGTCCCTAAATGATGACATCTCAGACAAATAAACTGATAGACTCTTCTAAGAGATATCTGAGAGAAGCAAGAACTTCCTGATGTATTGCCATCATTCCATGGAGCCAGCTATTTTACAATAGATCCTGTGGGAGACACTTATGGGGAGATGAGAGGAGTTGGGACTCAGGTACAGCTCCCCTGACAGAGCTACCCTGCCTCTGCTCTTTCCAGGGATCACTCATTCTCTCCAGAGCCTTTGAGTCCAGAGCTTCAGTGAGCCTCTGCATTTGAGTGGCTGAGATGTCATTCCAGAGAGTTTATGATGTTATTAATATGGAAATATGCAGTGGTGCTGTGGGAAGCATCTCACCTCTTATTAATAATGGTTATTTACAGCCCAGGAGTCAAAGGTGCTTCTGCTTGGGTACTCATTAAAATTGGCCCCATAAAGAATGAAAGAAAAGTAATAAGTCATCCAATCATCTGTGTCCCTGGGGGCAGGGGATGGCATCACCAGAAATTGGGGCAACACCCAGAGAATACAATCTCAAATCTTTAAGGCCAAGCAATGCACTGGAGGGAGACAACCCCCACCACCATCACCTCTGCTCTCTACCCTGGTCTCACACCAAGACCTGAGGGGGGTGGCTTAAGTTCTAAAGTTACCCACATTCAGATATTCTCTAGCAATAAAGAGGTGAGGAAAATGGGGAAAACCTGGAGATGCCTCAGAAACTCTGATTCCCACTCAACTTCCCCTCCCCACAAGTCTTGCTGGGATATCAAGAATAAAGGACCCAAATCTTTTTAGAAAGAAGAGTGAATACAGATTCATAGCTTTTTAATGAGGTTTCCTTGACCTGTCTCAGAGATGAGGAAATAACATCTGTGTGGAATTCATAGTTTATAAAAATGTGAAGCTATTTATAATCTCATCATTTTTGTTCTTTTAATCAAACTTCACTCTCCACACATGTAAAGTCTTAACTCTTTGTGTCATGAGGATGTTATGTTTATTGTTATTACTACTACTACAGTTGCTGCTGCTGTTATTACCGTTAGAAGCTGTTGTTCTTGTTAAGTGCTGTCTAGTCAGTTCCAACTCATAGAACGAACAGCCTTACAGACTCACAGAATGAAAAATTGCCCGATCTTGCACCATCCACACAATTGGTGCTATGTTTGAGCCTATTGTTGATGCTACTGTGTCAATCCATCTTGTTGAGGGTCTTCCTCTTTTTCGCTCACCCTCTGCTTTAACAAGCATGATACCCTTTTCCATGGACTGGTCCATCCTGATAACAACAGGACCAATATGCAAGAGATGAAGTCTTTTTTCTAAGGAATGTTGTGGCTGTATTTCTTCCAAGATGGATTTGTTCATTCTTCTGGCAGTCCATGGTATGTTCAGTATTCTTTGCCAACCCAATAATTCAAAGGCATACATTCTTCTTTGGTAGTATAGTGCCTAAGGCACTTG
>NW_006921591.1:20764990-20778849 GCF_000298275.1 Orycteropus afer afer
ACCCACCAGCCACTCCTCAGAAGGAAGGTTGGGCAATCTACTTCCATAGTGATACTGCCTCAGAAACCCAAGGAGGGGTTGCTATGAGTCGGGTCCGCCTGGACAGCACATAACAACAACACATTCTTCTTCAGTCTTTCCTATTCATTGTAGTGTGGTAGGCTGAATAATAGTTGTTCCCTAATGATATCCACATCCTAAGCCCAAAAACTTGTGAATATGTTATCTCAGATGGCAAAAGGAAATTTGTGGATGTGATAAAATTAAGGGTCTTGGGATGGGGAGCTTTGGGATTGGAAGTTTATCTGGGATTGTCTGGGTGGGCCCAATGTAATTATAGAAATTCTTATCAGAGGAGGCAGAAGGTCAGAGAGAAGAGGTGACACCATGCTTTGATGATAGAGGAAGGGTCCAGGACCAGCTTCCAGAAGCTGGAAGAGGCAAAGATTAAATTCTTCCATGGAGCTTTTAGAAGGATTCAGCTCTGGCAATACCTTAATTTCAGCCTCACAAGATTCACTTATTTTGGAGTTCTGAGCTATATATTCTTTAAGAGAATAAATCTGTATTGTTTTAAGCTACTAAATTTGTGGTAATTTGTTACCTCAGCAAGTGAATACAGGTAAATGCTATTATTGTGTTTGTTTTACATGAGGATCCTGAGGCTCAGATTAAAAACTTTGCCCAAGGTCACACAACAAAAAAGTGGCAGAGTTGGGTATCAAACACTTGTCTGTCTGCCTCCAGAGACCATGTATTTAGCCACAATGTTATTTGACTTTAGGCAAGTTACCTAATTTCAACTTTCTTGAACCTCATTTTTCTCATCTTTAAAATGGATGTAATAATCCCTATACAGTAGGTTGTTAAAAACAAAAACAAAAACAAAAATGAACAAACAAACTCCTGCCATCAAGTCGATTCCAACTCATAGCGACCCCCTTTGGGTTTCTGAGGCAGTAAATCTTTATAGAAGTCTATAGTATCATCTTCCTCCCATGGAACAGCTGGTGGTGGCTTTGAACTGCTGACCTTCTGATTAGCAGTCAAATGCTTTACCCTCTATGTCACTAAACCAAAAAAAAAAAAAAAAAAAAAACCACCAAAAAAACCCAAAGTCACTGCCATCTAGTTGAATCTGACTCATTAGCAACCTCCTTTGGGTTTCTGAGGCAGTAAATTTTTACAGAAGTAGATAGCCTCATCTTCCTCCCATGGAGCAGCTGGTGGTGGCTTTGAACTCCTGACCTAATTAGCAGCCAAATGCTTTACCTTGTATGTCACCAAACCAACCTCCCCCCCACAAAAGTCACTGCCATCAAGTCGATTCTGACTCATAGTGACCCCCATTGGGTTTCTGAGACTGTAAATCTTTATGGAAGTAGATTGCCACATCTTCCTTCCACAAAGTGACTGGTGGTTTTGAGCTGCTGACCTTCTGGTTAGCAGCCAAGTGCCTTATCCACTATGCCACGAGAACTCCTTAAACATGGCACAGGAGGTACATAATATTTAAGCTTTGAGGAGGAGAGCGTAGAGTGGACCGATCTGTTTCCTAAAGGATAGTTCTGCTGTTGTTCTGTTCCTCCTTTGGCTTTTTTTCTTAGCAGTCAAATGTGTTTGTTCAAATTACCAGCTTAACAGCTCTCCTCACCATGCTGACCTCTTACCCTGGCCCCATGTATCTGTTTGTCACTATCTCAAATTCTTAATCAACTCCTTAAATCATATCAAGGTCCAGAGTGGAATACAAATTGAAGAGTTGTCGTCATCCTCAGGGCTCAGGCCTGGGGAGGCCTTTAGAACATCCTATTTGCTGTCTCAGCAGCCCTTGATCAGGTTGTCAATTCAAACTGTAGTCAAGGAAAAATTCGAATGTGGGAATTGGGAAAGGTAATTTGAAGAGAAGAGACCAAAGGAGGTATATATACATATATGGATTCTTTTCTGATTGTGAAAGTACTATATGTTTATTGGCCAAAATATGTTTTTAGTGGCTGTGGAATCAGAACCAACTCATGGCAACCTCACGCACAACACAATGAAACATTGTGAGGTTCTGCTCCATCTTCATAATTGTTGGTATGCTTGAGTCCACTGTTGTGGCCACTGTGTATTTTGAGTGCATTCTAACTTAGGCAGCTCATCTTTCAGCACTGTATCCAACAATATCTGTTGTGATCCATAGGGTTTTCAATGACTAATTTTCCAAAGTAGGTCACCAGGCCTTTTTTCCTAGTCTCACTCTGGAAGTTCTGTTGAAATCTGCAGGTATTTGAAATTCCAGTGGCATAGCTTCCAGCATCTTAGCGACATGCTAGCCACCATAGTATGACAAACTGACACACAACTGGTGGTACCAAATACACAGATATATAAAACAGTAAAATAAAGGTCTCCCATAATCCTACCATTATATTAAATCACTATTAGTATTTCCTGTTAACCTTTATTTTTTCAGTGTATATTAATAAAATAAAAAAGTTTTGTATCTTTTTTTTTCAGTTAATATATTGTGGTCACCTCCTAATATCATTGAATCTTGTTAAAAAAAAGTCTCTTTTCATTAGTTATATAATATGCCATTTATTCTGGTTACCTAGTGCCGCTCTGACAAGAAAATACCACAAATGGGATGGCCTTAACAAACAGGAGTTTATTCTTACAATTTGGAGGCTTTAAGTCCAAATTCAAAGTGCCAGACTCTAGATGCTGGGTGAAAGCCCCTCAACCTTGGGGTCCAACTCTGCCTCTGCTCCCGCCCCACTAGAGCTAGAGGCGTTTCTTCACTCAGACAGCTGCAGGCTGCTGGGGCTGAGAACCCCCAAGGTTGACAAGTAAAAAGGCACAGTCCCGATGTTACCAAACCACATGGCAGGCCATTAACTTAAGTCCACTGTAAGTCCCAAGGTTGGCAGAGCATAGCAGGCTGCTGAGCAACGACACGACTACATGCAGGGTCCAAGCATGCCATAAGCTAGAGACCATTCCCAAAGGCTTCTCCTTATACACAGGAAGCAGACCCCATATTCAAAGGCAGCTACCCAGCTGCTTGTGGTAGATCCCACCATAGAGTTGACTGCCAGTCTCCTCATGGGGATTAACTACCACCAGCTGCTCAGCCACTCAACCAGGCCCAGCCAAGTTGACACACAAACTGAACTACCACACCATGATATTCATAAATAATAACTTATCTATACATTTTTGTCTGAATGATGACCAATAATGAATCTCACTAACATTTTAAAGATTTTTTAAAAACAACTTTCTTGTTAATGATTGTTTGGGTACATTTCTAAGTAGTTACTAATAGAAAAAGAGCAGCAGAGGTAATAGTCTCATTTCAAAGAAAGCAGGTTGGGGAAGAGGTTGAGAAAGTCAATGTTGTTTCATAGGATGTGTGTATGTGTGTGTGTACCTGGCCTTTGTGGAGAGAAGAGGTTGTGCCATCTAGGGGGCTTCTTCAGTCCTGCCTAACGTTCCAGAAGAGCACAGTGGAAGACACTGTCCAGAAATAACTCAGTTTTGAGACAGGTAGAGTTAATTCTGAGAGTTTATTTTGCCAGATGTCTTGTTTTTTAAAATACATTTTATTGAAATATAATTTATGTACAGTGAAATACACAAAACTAAAGTCACATGGGTCAATGCATTTTTTTTTGCAGTGTTCCCTCCCCTCCCCTCTCACCCTTGGTAACCAACAAAGAACATTTCCTTCCATATATAAACCTTTCCTTGACTTTTTACAATAATGAACTAATACTCTATTTGTCCTTCTGTGATTGACTTATTTCACTCAGCGTAATGTCCTCCAAGTTCATCCATGTTATGTGGTGTTTTGCAGATTCTAAATTATTCTTTAGTGTTGCATAGTGTTCCTTTGTGTGTATGTACCATAGTTTGGTTATCTATTCTTTTGTTGATGGGCAGCTAGGTTGTTTCCATCTTTTTGCTATTGTAAATAGAGCTGTGATGAACATGGGTGTGCATATATCTGTTCTTGTCCTGGCTTTCAGTTCTTTGGGATATATTCCTAGTAGTGGGATTTCTGGGTCAAATGGTATTTCTAATTCCATCTTTTAAAGGAATCACCATACTGCTTTCCACAGTGGTTGCATCATTTGACAGTCCCACCAGCAGTGTATGAGAGTCCCAATCTCTCCACATCTTCACCAGCCATTTGTTATTTTCTGTCTTGTTGAACTTGGCTATTGGTACTGGGGCCAGATGGTATCTCATTGTTGTTTTGATTTGCATCTCTCTAATGGCTAATGATTGTGAGCATCTCTTCATGTTTGTTGGCCACCTGAATATCCTCTTTAGTGAGGTGTCTATTCATGGCTTCTGCCATTTTTAAAACCGGATTATTTGTCTTTTTGTTGTTGAGGTTTTAGAGTTTTCTACAAATTTTAGTGATAAGTCCCTTGTCAGATATGTCATTGCCAAATATTTTTTTCCCAGTCTGTAGGTTCTATTTTACACTTTTGGAGAAGTCTTTGGAAGCACATAAAAATTTAATTTTTAGAAGGTATCATTCATGTAGTTTATCTTCAGCTGTTTGTGCATTTTGAGTTATGCTGTTTATGCCTGTTTATGCCACAAATTAAGGCCCCTAAATTTGCCCCTGTTTTTCCCTTGAGGAACTTTATAGTTTTAGGTTTCACATTTAAGTCTTTGTTCCATCTGCAGTTAGTTTTTGTGTATGGTGTGAGGTACGGATCTTGTTTCATTTTTCTGCAAATGGGTATCCAGTTTTGCCAGCACCATTTGTTAAAGAGACTACCTCTTTCCCCTTTAATGGATTTTAGCCCTTTGTCAAAAATAAACTGACCATAGATCAATGAATTTCTGGGTTCTCAGTTCTGTTCCACTCATCTATGTGTCTGTCGTTGTACCAATACCAGGCAGTTTTGACTACTGTGGCTGTATAGTAGGTTTTGAGATCTGGGAGTGTGAGACCTCTTACTTTGTTCTTTTTCAGTAGTGCTTTGCTTATTCAAGATCTCTTTCCTTTCTATATAAAATTAGTGATTGGTTTTTCCATATCCTTAAAGAATACTGATGGGATCTGGTTTGGGATTGCATTGAATATATAGATTGCTTTGGGTAGTATTGATATTTTCACAATGTTCAGTCTTTCTATCTATGAGCATGGTATGTTCTTCCATTTATGTAGATCTCTTATGGTTTCTTGGAGTAGTGATTTGTAGTTTTCTTTGTACAGGTCTTTTGTGTCCCCGTTGTTGTTGTTATGTGCTGTGGAGTTGGACCCGACTCACAGCAACCCCTCCTTGGGTTTCTGAGGTGGTATCACTATGGAAGTAGATTGCCCAACCTTCTTTATGAGGAGTGGCTGGTGGGTTTGAACTGCCAGCCTTCTGGTTAGCAGTCAAATGCCTTAGGCACTATGCTACCAGAACTCCTAGTGAGATTTATTGCCCAGTATTTTGTTTTTTTGGTAGCTATTGTAAATGGTATTGATTTCCTTATTTCCTTTTCAGCAATCTCTTTGCTGGTATAGAGGAATCCAACTGATTTTTGGATGTATCCTGCCACTATGCTAAATCTCTCAATTAGTTCCAGTAGTTTTTTTTGCTGAGTCTCTTGGGTTTTCTATGCACAGGATCATATCATCAGCAAACAGGGATCGTTTTACTTCTTCCTTACCAATTTGGGTGCCTTTGATTTCCCTTTCTTGCATTGTTGCCCTTGCCAGATGTCTTTTGAATACAGTACAAAGGAAACAATGTTTATAATTTTTCTTTAGTTTCTTCAGTTCTCTAGTCTTGAAATTAAAATTTGCACATGATAACTCCCTACAAAACCTTTTTTTTAAAGTGTGAAAAACTCCAGTTTGGGACAAGCAGTGGAATGGAAGAGTCAGTTAAGGGTAAGCTCTGGGCTCTCATTGTACCCTGGACTTGTCTTTATCTTAGCCTGTGATAGCCATTCCCCAAAGATGACCCCCTAATAAGTCACACATGTTGGTATTCTTGTCCTTTTATCAGTTCTTCCCCTTGAGTCTAGATTTGACCACTGACTTGTTTTTGACCAATAGAATGCAGTGGAAGACACTGCATGACTTCCACAGCTCCATCGTGAGAAGCTTGGCAGCTTCTGGTGCATCTTTTCAAGCACCCACTAACACATGTGACAGCTATGCAGAGAGAAAGACAAACTAGCCATGTGGAGAGGTTATATGGAAACAGAGAGAGGTGTCAGACCAGCACTCTGCTATAGTGCCAGCCATATGAATGAAGAAAGAAGCCCAGTTGACCTTTCAGATAACTCCAACTCCTGCAGCCTTCAGACTACAACTATATGAAAGATCCTGATCTCAGGTAACCCATAGAACTGAAGAGGATAATTATTTTAAGGCTCTAAGTATTGAGGTGCTTTGATCCACAGCAGTAGATAATCTAGTCTTTAAATATACGACATCATCAGTGCTTGTTGACTCAGTAAACTGGGGATGTCTAAAAGGCAGGACCAAAATCTTAACATTTTTGTTATCACCAACTAAATCCTACAGTCTAGCTGACATAGACTGGAATATTCACAAATATTGTAATTGAAAAAACAAAAGGGAAACAAACACAGAGAAGAACAGAAAATTTGCTAATCTGTCACAAAATGTGTTTTATTTCTGTTTATGGTCTACCATGGGCTACTTCCCCTCCAGACTCCTGGCTCTTCTTCATGTGACAGAAGCCAGTTTTTCTTTCTTTCTTTCTTTTTTTTTGAAAAGGGAGATGCACTTCCAGATTTAAAAATAAAAGACACAAAAGTCTCCCTTTCATATCTGTCCAGAACCACCCAGTTCCCCCCATCCCCAAAGGCTTTAATAGTATTGGTTTCTTGTGTACCCTTTTAGAAATAGTCTATTGTATATATAATTATATATAGCATATATAGACAGTTGTATATGCTTGCATACCATGTATACTTTTTTCATACAACAACATGTCTTAGAGATCTTTCCATTTTATTCTTTCTTATGGCTACCTACTATTCCATTGTACCACAATATATTTAACTATTATTGTGTTGATAGGCACACAGATTATTGATAATATTTTGTTATTAAAACAATGGTACTATGAATAACATTATACAAATGTGTGAATTTTTCTGGGGGAATATATACTTAGACGTAGAATTACTGGGTAAAAGAGTGCAAGCATTTGTACTTCTCATAAAGATTGCACCAATTCACTGGTTAACAATTATGTCAGCAACATCAGGGCATTTTCAAGCAGAGAGAGGGAGTGAGAAAACAAGAAAATGTGCCTGGGATTTGCCACCTGAGTTCATGATTCCCAGGGAAGATTGGGCTTTTTTAGGAGAAACCATGTCTGGGCACTAAATGACCAGTCACAACACAAGCAGCTAGACATATCTGTCGCTGCAGTGGAATCTAGTAGACCTACAAGGAGTGGCAGGAAGGGCTGGGTGATGAGCAGCAGACTGTACAAGGAGAGAGAAAGGAGAGAAGCCACCTTGAGGGCCTGGGTCTGAACAATGAGTCATTGAGCTCTTCTGAAGAGTGAAAACCAGGATTATTTTCACATGTAAAACTAACTTTATCAGGGTATTTGCAAAAAACAGGATTGAACTACTTGCTGTATTTTACTGTTAAACTTTCCAGATTTTCCCATTTGGATAGGTCACAGCAGTGACTCCTGTAAGCTCTTGAAAGTTTTAAAACATTTTGTTCATAAATGATCTCCAGCACAGACTTTTTGCCTAGAAACACCGACCGATACTCTAAACTGGAAATGAAGAAGAAGGCTTTGTGAGCACTGAAGGCAAGTCAGCCCTTTCTGACTTACTTTACTTGCAGTTCTCCAAAATGGCCAAAAGATGGCACTAGATACAAGTGATTCAGCTGGCTCTGAGGCCAATGCCACTGTCAAAGTCGCCTCAAAACCCAGATGCTGTCCAAGCTACCTGGTCTTCCCAGCTTTTGCAGCGAATAATCCTTGTAGCACACCATGTTAATGAGGAAGCAAAAATGGGAAAAAAAACAGAATGAAAGCAAGCCAACAATCAAGAATATTGAGTTAAAGAATAAAATGATTGCCCTTGGGTTTCAGAGCCTGGCTGGCTCCAACACACAACAGTCTAGCATTAGGGTGGCTAGCTTTCCCTGCCCCCAGCACAATCCAGAAAATTTTTATTCCTGCATTTTGGGTATAGATATAGGTGCTGGTAGTATATGTTTTCATTCTGAATGTCCTAAACAAGACTCTGGGAGCTCTGGTGGCATAGTGCCTAAGGCATTTGCCTGCTAACCAGAAGGATGGCAGTTCAAACCTACCAGTGACCCCTCAGAAGGAAGGTTGGGCAATCTACTTCTATAGTGATACAGCCTCGGAAACCCAAGGAAGGGTCGCTATGGATCGGATCCAACTTCATGGCAGTGCGTTTGTGCATAAACAAGACTCTGCAAGGTGACCAACCCTGTAGATGCCTTTGTTAGGGACTCTCCACATTCTCTGTGGATCTGGCCCAGGAACTGAGCCCTTCATCATCACATCCTCACTCACCTCAGGCCCAAGGGGTGTGTGTGTGTGTGCAGCGTTGCAGTGGCTGGCATAGAGCTGACACTTCATAAATGTCTGTTGAATAAACTCAAGAGTAAGGAGACTCTATGTGGGACATAGAGACTCTATGTTGCAAAAAATTCTATGTGGGACATAGAGGCTCTATGTGGGACTCTATGTTGTAAAAAATTGTATGGAGGGCTATTCATGTGAGTACTGGCCCACACCACTCCTCCTGATCAATGAGGTTTTGGGAAAATTCCACAAGTAAGAGACTCCTATGTAGCTGCTAAAAGCCTCTCTCTGCTTCTCTTCCCTTTCCTTTCTTTTTTTCCCCCTCCCTTCCTTCCTACTTGAGGTCAAGAGCAGAACTTCATTCTTCTATTCAGCTTCTGGGTCAGGTAGGGATGGATCTGATGGATGTTCTCATGACCATTAACTGGAGGGCTTCCTTTATAGAGACCTAAGTGACCAGGAGGTGGAGGAGAATGTTTCCTGGCACTTCCAGGGACTGGTCTGAAAATGCTGCTGTTGCAGAGTATGGTCCTCCTCTTCCGGTGGGTGACACATTTGCCCTGGAGAGTAGGGAACACTCACTCCCCACAAGGAAGAAGATGCGAATGGAGAGGTCTGAGGTGCTGACAAAGGTCCAGGGGTAGTGAAACTTTTGGAAGCCCAGAGTGGGCTCTTTTCCTGCGAACCTATCCCTAATCCCCTCACCAATCATGTCTTAGATTCATGCTGCTTCTGACTACTCTGGGAGTTGTCTGAGGGAGGCTGGGTGTAAGGAGAAGCTTTGAGTGACATGCAGGTTATGATATTTCCACACCCAGGAGTTCTGTGGAGAAGGTGAAGGGCCAGCAATATTAATAAGACTCAAAACTTCACTTTAGCTAGACATAGAATGAGGAGAGGAATAAGACATATGGAGAAGTAATAGGCAAAGCAATAAAGAAAATAGAAATCTTCAGATATTTGGTGAACCCACTTTCCAGAAATGGATGACACACTCAGGAGATGAATCAGAGAACTGCACAAACCTGGCTTTCACAGATCAGAGATATCCTGGGGGCAAAGAAGAGAGAGAGAGAGAGACAGAGACAGAGAGAGAGAGAGAGAGGGGCAAAGAAGAGAGAGAGAAAGAGAGAGAGAGAGAGAGAGAGAGAGAGAGAGAGAGAGAGAGAAATCAGAGCTATCCTATAGCAATCCTTTTCTTACTTTGTGCAGGTGCCTGAAATATTCACAAAAGTGATGAGAAACAGGCCAGTGGCTCACACACAACTTCTCTGGCCATATAACCCTGTTCCTTTGGCCCTGTTCAACAGAACAGTCACAGGGCAGACTGTGAAATGGGGAAAGTGATTGAACTTTTTGTTTCTCTCTGCTAATAAAGATGATGGTCATCATTTACTGAGCAGTTAGGACATGCTACTTTCTGTGCTAATTTTATACATACACAGCATCATTTAGAACTCACATCAACTCTATGAGCTAGGTTCTGCTGTTGTTCCCATTTTACAGACCAGTACACCAAGGCTCCAGGAAGTTATATAACTTGCTGGAGGATTTCACACTGGTAAGTAGGCCTGATTGAAAGTCAGGACTCAACTCCAGAAGCTATCTGCAATGCTGCAATGTTGCTTTCATGAGTGAAATGCCTTGCTGGTTATTCTCAAACTCATAGGATGAATAGCCCAGAGAGAAGTGGGTTCTTAAGTCCTAGAAAAATGAAAGTTAAAAATAAAAAAAAGAAATGGTACCATCTTCACTCCCTGTCCTCATTGTTTCCTGTGTTTTTCTCTGTCATTCAATCACTCTTTCTTGGCCTCTATTAAAGCCTGGCCTCAATCATGGAGAAGAAATGAAATTTTGAAATTGTGCAAAAATATTTTCTTATCATAAGAGCGGTTTGGGGAGAGATCAGTAATGGAACACCCTTTGGTCTACGCTTTGACTTGTCACTTAGGGAGGCTTGGTTTCCCTGACTCAAAGCATGGGAAGTTGCAAAGCTAGCAGGCTTGTCTCCTTTCTCCTCTAAAAGCCTCGATCCATCCTTCCAGAGTGAAAGAGGATGTGGCCACCTATATGCTGCCAGCCACAGCTGCCGCTGACTGAAGCCACAGTTCAGTTGGCAGTGTGTGCCCTGAAGAGGAAGTGGTGGGGCTTTAACATTGGTCTTTAGGGAGGGGTAATCATAACCACCAGAAAGCTATCCTCCCACTGAATGAGAGAAGTCACGGGGGGAGGAATCGACAGGTAGTGTGCACATGTCCTGCATGGGTGCTGAGCCACACATTCCCAATCTCCCTTAAACCTAAGGAAAGTCTGCCAAGAGAACACCCCCTGTCCATAGTCTTACTGGCTAAGGGGATATCAACTGATCAGTCCATGAGTGGGTACCTGACCTGTGACTGTGGCCTGAAATAATGAATGGACCCATCAGATTCTTCTTCTCAGCTTGAACTTGAACTAAGAAATGGGGAGAGAGATCACCAGGTATCTGTTGGAGACATTATGATCTCAAAAAGGGCTGCAGCGGTCATGATGGCAGATTGAAGCTAGCTGGTGTACAGCGACAAGCACAAATGCCTGAAAGACAAGGAGAGATTAGAGAACCACACATGTATACATGTGGGTTGTTCCCTACATCACAATGCCTGTGAGGCTAGCTGGGGGCTGAGATCCAATGTGTGCACCCCTCAGCTTTCTCTGGGGGAGGGGGTGCCTTTGTTAACTCATGCACATGCCATGGGACTTCTTGGAGAGGGCATGGGGAAGGCAGCAGTCCCTAGACCTGCTCTGTTCTGGAAGCTGTTGGACTTCAGGCTTACTCCCTGTGAGCTGGCTGCTTAGCAGGGAACTCAGCTGAGTTTCCTTGAGACTCCTGTCTTAGCTGGTGACTCAGGATTTCCTTCTGATAACCCGTCTCTAATGGAGTGGTATGGAGTCCCTGGGTGGCAAGATGATTAAGCACTCGGCTACTAATCAAAAGATTGGTGATTCTAACCCATCCAATTGGTGATTCTAATCCATCCACAGGCCTAGTGATCTTCATGTTGCCATGAGTCCCACACAATGGTATATATATTTTTTTTAATGGAGCAGTGATGGTCACTTGTCCTTGCAGCCATATCATACTACTGTGGTCACTGTCTTATGGCTGATAGAATCCAGGCTCAAAGATTAGAACAGGGTCACCTGATCCTCTGTAGGTGTGGACAGCAGTTTCTAGTCAACTAGCTCCTTTCCTAGTGAGCTCTGGTGGTACAATGGGCACTTGGCTGCCAACCAAAAAGTGGTTCAAACTCACTTAGTGGCTCCAGGGGAGAAAGACCTGACAATCTTTCTTAAAGATTATAGCAAAGAAAACCCTACAGGGCAGTTCTGCTTAACATAGGAGACATGGCGTTCCTTGAGGCTTTGTGAATCTTTTTGTTAGTGAGTTCAGGAGAGTAGGGAGGGAATGCAGCAGAAGGGCTGGATGGAATAAAGGGCCAGCTCAAAGAAGAAGGGGCCCAGTGAGGCTGGAGCTCTCTATGATGAGTCCATTCCCATAGGCACCCAGCTCCCAGCTGCTCTGTGCAGGTTTCTGTCCTTTTGGTAAAAGGCTGCTCCTCTACTTAGCTAGGGCCTACGTGGCCTGGCCTGATCCCTGGGAGCTCTTCTTGGGACAGATAACTTTGGCTGCCTTATATCGGTATGTACAAGTCCCTGGGTAGTGCAAATGGTAACACACTTGGCTGCAAACCAGAGGCACTTGGAAGAAAGGTGTGGTAATGTACTTCTGAAAAAATCAGTCATTGAAATCTCTGGGGCACAATTCTACTCTGAAATGCATGAGGTCACTGTGAGTCAGAGTTGACTCCACAGCAATAGATTTTGGTATCTGAGTGTGTGCTGCCTCAAGTTAAACAAGGAAAAATCTAAGTGCTCAGATCTAGTAAAATATAAAGACGCCAATCCTCAGTCTGTGTTTCTTCTCTGACATACCCCTGGCAGTCATGGTTGGGGCACTGCTGCTGCTGGCTGGCAGAGATATATACCCTCCATATTCTGTGGTTGGAACAGACCTTGCAAGGCTGGCAGCTCTCCTGGGTCTGTGGGGCAGGGACATACTCAGGGGCTCCTGCACTCTATCTTCTAATGCCACTCTCCCTGTAGAGCTGCAGAGGAGAGAAAGGTGAGTCTTGTGAGAGGAGCAGAGTTAAAAGACAGTGACTGTCCCTTTCTCCCTCTTCAGTGTTGGGGAGGGCTATACCTCTCCCCCCCGCCACCTTTTATAGCCCATGCAGTGCTGTTGAGGAGACTCTGCCCCAGATGGGGAGAGGCCCCAAGAGAACTGCCCATGAGGTATGAGGCAGATGTTGATTTCTTGTAAGACCTAGTGGCCAGGGTCACACAGGTGTGCCCAGAGGAAGGTCTGGCCTATTATGAAAGATCTCTTTACCATAAAAGATTTGGATGTTAGTGAGAGAGGAGCCAGGGAGCTGGCCTAGGAGAGAGGGTTACTTGCCCCAAAGGAAATTGAGTGTGCATTCTGGAAAAAGCTGGGAGGTAGGGGGAGGGGACAAGACAGCCCTCTCTGAAGGCCCACAGCCTTGGAGCCAAGGCAGAGGGAGCCTTTCCATGGCAAGAAACCACGATTGGCTGCTGTGGACATCAGGCTTATATAAGGAGACAAAAGCCCTCAATACCACACAACTGAAGGGAGATGGGAAAGTCCACAGTGGCTGAGAAAGGATGCTGCCTTCCACAAAACCCTGTGTTTTGTGGACAACTTCCTTTCAGGGTAGAGAGGGTGGTTTGGGCTCCTAGCTCTGGGGTAGTCTTCTGCTGTAGCTCTGAGATAGGGCCATACCTGGTTATCTCTGGAAGTGATGGTACTGATCCATGACCAGATTTACTCAAACTTGCAGAGGTAGCTGAGGAGTTCTCAGTAAGGTGAAGACATATTTATTTGGTCACACCAAGCTTGCTTTCCTCCTGTTACTCCTTCAAAGGAGGTATGGTGCACAGTGGTTAAAGAATTCGGCTGCCAGCCAAAGGGTTGGCAGTTCCAACCCACCAGCTGCTCTGTGGGATGAAACATGAGACAGTCTACTTCCTTAAAGATTTAGAACCTTGAAAACCCTATGGGACAGTTCTACTCTGTCATAAAAGTGTTGCTATGAGACAGAATGACATGATAGCAATAGTTGGTGCTATGTACTTCACACAAGCCAACTTTTCCATTACTACGGAAGATATGGGGAGCTCTGGTAGCATAGTGCCTAAGGCACTTGACTGCTAACCAGAAGGCTGGTGGTTCAA
>NW_006921591.1:20783100-20788530 GCF_000298275.1 Orycteropus afer afer
TCTACATTATTCTTTAGCATTGCATAATATTCCATTGTGTGTATGTACCATAGTTTGGTTATCCATTCCTCAGTTGCTGGACACCTAGGTTGTTTCCATCTTTTGGCTATTGTAAATAGTGCTGCAATGGACATGGGTGTGCATATATCTGTTCCTTCATGGCTCTCACTTCTTTAGACCCTGGTATTTTCAGTCACCTCTTACGCATGTGAGAACTGGACAATGAATAAGGAAAACCAAAGAAGAGTTGATGCTTTTGAGTTGTGGTGATGGAGAAGAATGCTATGATTATCATGGACTGCTAAAAGAACTAACAGGTCTGTCCTGGAGGAAGTGCAGCTGGAATGCTCATTGGAAGCGAGAATGGCCAGACTTTGTCTCACCTACTTTGGTCATGTTGTTAGGAGAAATTGTTCCCTGGAAAAGGATATCATGCTTGATAAAGTGGAGTCAATGAAGAAGAGGAAGGGCCTCAATGAGATGGATTGACACAGTGTCTGCAACGATGGGCTCAGGTATAATAAGGATCGTGAAGTTGGCACAGGACTGAGCAGTGTTTCATTCTGCTGTGCATAGGATCGCTATGAGTCGGAGACACCTCGATGACACCTAACAACAACAGATATACTTCTTGGAGTGATCAATCATGGCACAACAGAAGGGCAGTGTTTACATAGGGAGATTGCTGGTGGGTCAGGCACTGGAGGGAAGGACACAGGGAAGAAGTAACTATAGATAGAAAGTAGGAAGAGAGCTGTTACATTGTGGGAAATTACCATCAATGTCGTGAAACAAATGTGTATTAACTGCTGTATGGAAAATGAATTTGCTCTATAAACTTTCACCCAAATCACAATAAAAATGAAAAAAAAAATTCAGGCTGAGCTGCGATTGCTCATTGTATACCTGTTATATTTGGGGGTCCAATTAGGCGTTCCTAAAAAGCTGGAGGAGCGTTTGTATATGCCATGGGCTGATTACCCTGGACTGAAGTTGGAAAACCTGGTCATTGCAAAGCTGGGGCTGGGGCCTGGAGGGAGTAGGGAAGGATGGGCAGAGACAGACACTGGAAAATTATCAAGAGGGAGAGGAGAGGGGAACAGGGAAGTAATCCATGGCCCTTCTCAAGCTTGAGTTATTTTAAGGACTAAAAATCAGGCTGCAAAATATGGTGATGTAGGCCAGGGAAACATGTTTAGAAGGAGATTGAGGGGAAACTCTAGCCAACTCATCTCACTGTCTTTAAGTAGAAACACACCTGCCTTTCCATTGCTTCCCAGTTCATGATGACAAACCCACTAAAAGCTCTTTCTAAAGGGTGGGTGGTTTTGCCCTCTGATCTAGGTGAGCTTTCTGGGTTGGGTGGTGTCAGTTAGGTGGAAACTAAATTAGCAGCTGGGGACTTCCCAGTGCCTGGATTTACCTAGCCACACCCAGAGAACTTGGAGGGTGGGCAGACAGAGGCATACTGTGGGCAGACTTAGCTCTCACTTTTGCAGAAAGGGCCATACCCTTTGTGGGCTGCACACATAACTGCAGAAAGATGTAGCAGGTTGTACTCAGGAGTTCTTCAGTGCCCACAAATTTTGAGCCCAACATTGTGGACTCATCATGACTTCTTTCTTGTTGAAGAGAGATGGCCTCTTTAATCTGAGTTGAATCTGTGGGAAGGATTGCTGTCATGCAGAGGGCAGAGGATTTGATAGAAGAGGAGCTCCAGCCCAGGAGGAAGTGGACAGAGTTTTCCTCCCACTTGGGAGAAGGGGGGTAGAGGCAGGAGAGTCAGAGTGAGGGAGGCAAGTAGTTGGACTGTGGTGGGGGTTCCTGCCCTCTGAATAGAGTCTTGGAGGTGGGTGGGTAGGAGTAGGGGAAAGTAGTAGAGCGGTTATGCCCTTTTCCCCATGTGGCCTTCTTGTAGAGTACCCCTCCTTGGCCCAAAATGGGGAGCCTGCAGCAGAGGACAGACCTTGTAGGGGCAGAGGGAGAGTCTGGGACAGCATGTGGCATGGTGGGTGCACCATAATTGTGCATCCCTAAGGAAGGGTGCCTTAGGCATTTGACTGCTAACCAGAAGGCTGGTGGTTCAAACCCACCAGCCACTCCTCGGAGGGAAGGTTGGGAAATCTATTTCTGCAGTGATACCACCTTAGAAACCCAAGGATGGGTTGCTATGAGTCAGATCCGACTTGACAGCAGTGAGTTTGTTTTTTTTGGTTTTTAAGGAGGGTGGGCAGCTGAGTTGGGAGCCCTGGACATGTCTGGGACAGGTGTGTGGATGGCTGGGCCAGATGAGGTGCCAGAAATCTGTCCTTTTATCCTACGCCTGCCTCCTTGTCTGAAGCTGAGTGGCAAACCATAGGGTGTGCTCTACTTTTCTTCTCTCTAAATCAGCATCCTTAGATTCCTCCAGCCATGACAAAAGCTCCTTGTCTAGCAATATTTTGGGACAGCCTCCTGTCCTCTTCTTAGGACGTACAGTTACAAATTAACAAGAGAAAAATCTCTTTCCTTTTCCTGCCACTCAGTTCAGGTTTCTGTGTGTGGGAATTCAGGTTCTGGCAGGACCATGGGGATGCCTGGAAGCAAGGCATGGCTCTTTTCCACAACATCAACCTCAGAGTTAGGCTGCTCCTTAACAACGTGCTATGGATTGACCATGAATTTATTTAAGTCCTCCCCGAATCTGTTTGTATTTCATTAAACTCTTTTATTGATCCTCTTAATTTTCTCTTTTTGGATTTACTATAGGCTTGAATTCACACCCCTCTCCCTGGCTCTCAGTTTCAAGGGTTTCCACAGGGTCTCTGCATCCATGCCTCAGCCAAATGGACAAGTCTGCAGAACTGGACTTCTGTACCTTCCTGTAACCCATTATGTCCTCTTCTCTCTCATGCTGCTCCTATAGGAAAACTAGTTGCTGTAGAGTTCACTCTGACTCATGGAGATCCCATGTATATCAGGGTAAAACTGTGCTCCACAGGGTTTTCAATGGCTGATTTTTTGAAAGTAGATTCCTAGGCCTTTCTTCTGAGGCCTCTGGGTGGACTTAAACCTTCAAGCTTTCAGTTAGCAGCTAAGCACTAAACTGTCTGTACCACCCAGGGACTCCTGCTCTTATAGAACTCAGAGGAAAATCAAACGTACCCCTGTCTTGCTCCGCTCCCTACTTGCCTGTTACATGCTTAACCAAAGCTTTGTTGGTGACATTTCAGGTTGTATTAGCTAATGGTAGAGATATTTTGGGGCAAGGAGGTCTGTGACTCCATTTTGTATGTGGCTCTCTATTTCACTTTTGGTAGAAATCATGTTCATTAAAGCCACATCCCATGGCAGGGGTTGGCTAGGAGTAGGGAGGCAGGTGATGAATCGTTAAGGGAGAGGGTTGAAGAATGGCAGCCAGACCAGCTTAGGAAATGTACAGATGGTCTATTCCAATCCATTCCCCTCTGCTTATCCAAATTAAATTTGATTTACTTTTTATATCTGACATTAAAAAAGAGAATGGACATAGTGGATAGAAAGGAAACTGGTGCTAATCACGTCTTTGTGCTCACAGGGTGAATGTTTGATTCTGTTCATTAGACCAGGGCATTAGTTTTCCCAGTCTCTCTCCTCTGTTACTCACAAATTGAGACTTATCTGTCATAGCGTATTTCCTCCCACCCCCTATTTCAGAGTTGGGTTTCAAAATTCTGTTTTATCTGACTTATGAAGAATATTAAAAAGTAGTTTACTGAAAATATATATTTTGTTTTATTTTATCCAGAAACTCTATGTATGTGTTGTGGAAGGGTGTTATGTTTATTCCACCATTCTGACAGAACAAAAAATTCTCTGTCTCTATTTTTCTAAGGGGAGTCCCTTGGTGGTGCAAATAATTAACATGTTCAGCTGATAACTGGAAGGTTGGAGGTTTGGTCTACCAGACATGTCTTAGAAGAAAGGTCTGGCAATTTACTTCCTCAAAATCAGCCATTGAAAACTCTGGAGCACAGCTCTACTCTGACACACGTGGGGTGGACATAAGTCAGGGTTGATCTGATGGCAAATCAGATCTAAGAAGAGAAATTTAGAAAATATTTGATAAGAAAATTCTTAATGCACAGGCTGATGCCTGTTACTTTTTTTTTTTTTTTCCTTCTTACACCCTTAAAGTTAAATAATCCAAAAAGAACAATACAAAATCTTCTACAGAGAGGTGAACTAATCTTTAGTCAGGGGCAGAGAGGCTGGTCTTGCCCTCTCTCTCCTTTGCATGGTCCAGTTCTGTGGATGTGCTCCCACAGACCCTGAGTGGGGCTCATCTTCCATGGGCAGCTCTGGTTGTAGCTTCACTCTTCAGGCCCTGCAACTTGGTTCCTTGCAATGATAGTCCCCAGTGGCCATGCAGAGCATCAGACTGCACTCAGTCCTGCACACTGCTAGGGGCTCTCTGGAAATCACAGGAACTGTAGTGTTGTAGAGTTACTAGAACAATATTTTGGCAGATGGCAGTAAAGGATCTTGTGTGAACTTTTTCTTCATTTGCAGAGTCTTCTGGGACTGTGATAGAGCTGCTGAAATACTTCTTTAAGTACAATCTTTCTTGATTCCTGTGGAGGTTTGTTCCCTCTGATGTAAATCACCCTTATTTGTTAGTAGGAGCAGCAGCAGCAGCAGCAGCAGCAGCAGCAACAACAATAACAAACATTTACTGAACTCCTAAGAACTCCTGTTAATTGTTAATTGCTTATTGTGTGCTTGCTATGGACCAGGTATTGTGCTAGGTGCTTTTGAAATACAATTTTATTTAAATTATCTAAGCCTTTGAATTGGTGCTAATGATTTCCATTCTACTGCTGAGGAACCAAGGTTTAGCCAGTTGAAATAACTCACTGGGAGTCCCAGAAAGTACAAGAGATGGAACTGGGACCAAATCATAATCAATCAGACTCAAGTCCATGTTCTCCTCCTACTGTACTTGATCCTAGGGATTTAGAGACAGAGAAGGTCACACAGTCAGCGTGGAAGATGTTCACACCCACTATTCCTGTATTCAAGGAGCTCTGGTGGTGCAGTGGGTTAAGGCATTCAGCTGCTAACCAAAAAGTTTAGCAGTTTGAACCCACCAGCCACTCTGTGGGAGAAAAATGAAGCAGTGTGCTTCCATAGATATTTATAGCCTTGAAAACCCTTCGGGGTAATTCTACTCTCTCCTATAGGATCACGATGAGTTGATATTGACTCAGTGGCAATGTGTTTGGTTTTGTTTTTGTTTGTACCCATATTTCCTGAGTGGTGTAAATGGTTAACACACTCAGCTGCTAGTCAAAACATTGGCAATTTGAGCCTAACTAGCCACTCCTCAGAAGGAAGATGGGGCAATCTACTTCTGTAGTGATACTGCCTCGGAAACCCAAGGAGGGGTCACTATGAGTCGGATCCAACTCG
>NW_006921591.1:20792170-20796371 GCF_000298275.1 Orycteropus afer afer
ACTCAGGCTCTGTCTGAGCACACAGATTGTGATGGAGTTCCTGTGGGCCCAGAAGGTAGGTGGGAGTGGGGATGGCCACACCTCTGTTCACCAAGTGGGTGTAGAGTGTAGTAACAAGAAGAATGTTGTACCTTTTCAGTCTTGTAGGCCCCAAGTGTCCTTGGGATTGCTGGAAAGCAGAACGTGTTCTTAAACCCCAGAAATCTGTGAGAGCACTGTCTCTTTGAATATCCAAAATAGTCAAGCCACTTTTTAAACCTTCAAAATGGCAGTGTCCTCCAGATGGCAAAAGTGCACAGCTCAGACCACCTTTCTCTTCAACTTCTCTGTTTGTTCCCCAGCCACTGTGCACAGTCCTCCGTGCAGTCCCTGGCTAGCAGGGGGATTTTTAGGTTAATTCTTAAGTCCTACCACCCCAGGAATCTGCGAGAGCTCTGTCTCTTTAAATGTCCAAAATAGTCAAGCCGCTTTTTAAACCTACAAAATGGTGGTGTCCTCCAGATCGGCAAAAGTCCACAGCTCAGCCTACCTTTCTCTTCACTTTCTCCGTTTGTTCCCCAGCTACCGTGCACAGTCTTCCGTGCAGTCCCTGGCTAGCAGGGTGATTTTTGGGTTAATTCTTAGATCCTAACACCACTCGGGAATCTCCAAGCCATGTCGTCTGTGCCATCAGTGTCTCTCAGGTCACTGCCAGACTGCAGCTCCGTGTGTCTCCTTTTTTGGTATTTTCACACAAATTTTTATGCTAGTTGTGGTTTAGTCCACTTTTGTATCCTTCCCTTCAAGGCTCAGGGGTCCAAGATTATCTTCTGTGTCTGTGTTAATTGGTTTACCTTTTATTTGTTGAAGAGCGTCTGTGCAGTCCTTCTGCCTAGTCCACCATCTTGCCGGAACTCCTCCAGAAGTAAGCATTCTTGAAGTGCAAGCCCTGAGTTTTGGTGTGGCTCTCCAAAACTCTTATTAAGTCTTGTGGTTTTTCTATCTGAGAACTCTTAACATTTTCTTTCTGTTTGTTTCCCAGTAATTGTTATCTCCAGGTGTAGGTAATACTGCCTTTAATAGTTTCTTAAAGGATCTAGGAAAAAAGAGCAGTAGGACTTGTAAGAAACTGAAATTAGATTCTAGGATGCAGCTCTTGCATATGTCTGAAGATTGCATTGTAGCACCTCTAGCAGTGTTTGGTTGTTATGTGTAGATTTATAAATATCAGAGAAATTGCAAGTGCTGATCTCTGGCCTGGTAAGTTTTTCTTTGCCTTCTCTCTCTCTCTCACCCTGTCTCTTATAAGAGCTTGTTTGCCTGCACTGGTGACAGTAGTGTGAGGTTGGGTTCTTTCTCTTGCGAGAATGTGTTTACCTCTGTTTATGGCAGCAATGTAAAGTTCTGGGTAAATTACTATCCTACAAGGTTTGGAGTTTGTGGAATCTTGAGCTCTATCAGCTACAAAATCAAAGGACAAAGGATGACCAGTAAAAGACAGTAGGGCAGTTGCCAGCTGAAAAAGATGTTTAAACACTACCGTGTCAGGATAAGCTGGTTCAGAGGATGGGCCAGAAGCTCTAGGCTGCCTATCCACCACAAGACAACACTTCTGCAACTCTTAATCACACGTGGTTGAAGCAATACACTGTCGAAACCTCACAGCACTCCTTATCAAGATTTCACTGAGCCTGAGAGTCCTAAACTTTGAACAAACTCAAACTTTTTCTGATAATGGGAAATACTATATCTGTGGACAATGCTGAGTTCCATTATGAGACTCCTGTTCTTTATACAGATAAGCACTGTGGCCCTGTCAGTTGCTTGTACCTGTCTGCTTGGCATAATCTCATTAAGGACATTTTAGAAGAATAAGTGCAGCCACTTTGAAGTTCTCTGCAAAATAAATTAAAATCTCAGAGGATTAACTCCCTGCCAGGAATTTCATTTGACCTTGGAAACCAAAGTTTCAATTTAATTTATTACATCTTTAATAAATTAGCCTGGTTTTCCTCCTACCAGGATGCTGGTTTTGGGTTTATACTTTAAACTGAATATAGTTGAATCAATTTAGAATTTCAGTGATCGCTTTGAAAATATGAGTTTCCATTTGTGTCTTTTCTTTCTCCTGGAAAACTTATTTAATGTTTGTTTTGTGTTGTGTTGTCAAATAAAACTTAAGGAGAATTTTGTTTCTGTTTGCTCTGTTTGCAAAGGTTTTGGTCTGATCTCTTACAGACATTTTGGCCCAAGACTCTGTTAACCTCACTTTTTGCACATTGGTGAGGGTTGCTACAAGGAATCTCATCTTTTGACCAAGACTCTGAAAAACGAAATGCAATTCTTCACTGTTGCCTGAACAGTGTTGCCTGTCTGACTTTTTGTGTGCGCATTTTGAATGGAATCATCAAATCTTGCAAGGATTTTGTAGGGGGAAGGTAACAGTTCCTGACCCATTTTGTGAAATTCACAGGGGGAAACAGCAACTCTTGACTTGTTTTACATAAATGTGGATGTAATTCAGTCTATTTGAAAAGTACACTGAGAAAGATAAATTGGTTATTTTGATTGGCCTTAAAAAACCCAAATTACTGTAAATTACTTTCTTTCAAAAATCTTATGAAGCATGCAAAAGTTAGGATTATGAAAACATAATTTTTTATCTCCAGATGGTATTAGTAAATTAGATTATAATATTTCTCTGATTTGGCTTAATGATAAAGAAATGCTTATATGGAGTAGATTTGGAAGGAAGGTTGGGCAATGTACTTCCGTAGTGATACCGCCTTGGAAACCCAAGGAGGTGTCACTATGAGTCAGACCCGACTTGACAGTAGTGATTTTTTTTTTTTTTAATGGAATAGATAGTCCTAATATTAAGAGCAAATAATCTGGACTGTGGTAGTTAAAGGTTGTATGTGAACTTGGCTGGGTTGTAGTTTTGAGTGGCTGGGCAGGTGGATGCAGTTGTTGCCCATGATGAGATTGGTAACCATGGTGGAATATGCTGTGAGCAGCTAAGTAGCTGCCTTCAGAGTGTGGCCTGCTTCCAGTATATAAGGAGAAGGTTTGGGGAAGATCTAGTGCTTCTTGGCACATCTGGATCCTGTATTTGACTGAGTCATCAATGGCCTGGCATGTTGTGTACTGATTTTGGGTTTGTTTCTGCCTGCTGTGTTGCTTGCTAATCTTGGGACTGTGCCATTTTTCTTGTCAGTCTTGGGTTTGTCAGCCTCAGCAGCCAGCAGCTGCATGAGTCAGAAAAAGCATCCAACTCTAGTGGACCTGGAACAGGAGGCAGAGCTGAAGCCCAAGGTTGAAGGGCCTTTACCCAGCCCATAGAGCTGGCACTTTGAACTCAGACTTCCAGCCTCCTCTAAACTGCTGTTGTTGTTTAGGTGCCATCAAGTCAGCTCTGACTCATAGCGACCCTATGTACCTCAGAACAACACACTGCCCAGTTGTGCACCATCCTCACAATCCTTACTATACTTGAGCCCATTGCTGCAGTCACTGTGTCAGTCCATCTTGTTGCAGGTCTTCCTTCTCCAGGAAATGGTCCCTTCTGACAACATGACCAAAGTAAGTGAGATGAAGTCTAGCCATTCTCACTTCCAAGGAGCATTCTGGTTGCACTTCTTCCAGGACAGATTTGTTTGTTCTTCTGGCAGTCCATGGTATTTTCAGCATTCTTTGCCACACCACAATTCAAAGGGTTGAACTCTTCTTTGGTCTTCCTTGTTCATTGTATAGCTTTCACATGCATACAAGGCTATTAAAAATCCCATGGCTTGGGTGAGGCACCCCTTAGTATTCAAAGTGACATCTTGGCTCTTCAATACTTTAAAAGATATCTTTTGCAGCAGATTTGCCCAGTGCAATATGGTGTCTAATTTCCTGACTGCTGCTTCCATGGGTGTTGATTGCGGATCCAAGTAAAATAAAATTCTTGACAACTACAATCTGTTCTCCATTTGTCATGATGTTGCTTATTTGTACAGTTGTGAGGATTTTTGTTTCCTTTATCTTGAGGTGTAATGCATACTATAGACTGTAGTCTTTAATATTTATCGGTCAGTGCTTCAAGTCATCTTATCTTCACTTTCAGCAAGCAAGGTTGTGTTATCCGTATATTGCTCGTTGTTAATAAGTCTTCTTCCAATCCTGATGCCACATTTTGCTTCATATAGTCCACCTTCTTGAATTATTTGCTTAGCATATA
>NW_006921591.1:20796471-20797777 GCF_000298275.1 Orycteropus afer afer
GCTGAGACTATTGCCCCTAGTTTCCCTTCAGATCTGGAACTGAGCTCACTCTTATGGCTTCCAGTCAAACAATAGACAGGCATATGGGGTGAACATTTACACCAGACAGATACACTCCTAGCAAATGGAAGAAATAATAAGGAAAAAGAGCTGAACAGAAGATTTCAAAGAGCAGCTCGAGAAGACAAAGCCAATTATTATAATAAAATGTGCAAAGACCTGGAGTTAGAAAACCAAAAAGGAAGAATAAGCTCAGCATTTCTCAAGCTGAAGGAACTAAGAAAAAATTTAAGCCTTGAGTTGCTATATTGAAAGATTCTATGGGCAAAATATTGAATGATTCAGGAAGCATCAAAAGAAGATGGAAGGAATACACAGTCACTGTACCTAAAAGAATTGGTCGATGTTCATCCATTTCAGGAGGTGGCATATGATGAAGAACCAATGGTATTGAAGAAAGAAGTTGAGGCTGCACTGAAGGAATTGGCAAAGAATGGGGCTCCAGGAATTGATGGAATACCCATTGAGATGTTTCAACAAACAGATACTGTGTTAGATGTACTCACTCGGCCATGCCAAGAGATTTGGAAGACAGCTACCTGGCCAACTGACTGGAAGAGATCCATATTTGTACCCATTCCAAAGAAAGGTGATCCCAAAGAATGTGGAAATTATCGAACAATATCATTAATATCACATGCAAGTAAAATCATACTGAAGATAATTCAAAAATGGCTGCAGCAGTGTATTAACAGAGAGCTTCCAGAAATACAAGCTGGATTCAAAAGAGGATGTGGAACAAGGGATATCATTGCTGATGTCAGACAGATGTTAGCTGAAAGCAAAGAATACCAGAAAGATGTTTACTTATGTTTTATTGACTATGCAAAAGCATTTGATTGTGTGGATCATAACAAATTATGGATAACATTGAGAAGAATGGGAATTCCAGAACACTTTATTGTACTCATGAGGAATCTGTACATAGATCAGGAGGCTGTCATTTGAACAGAATAAGGGGGTGCTGCATGGTTTAAAATCAAGAAGAGAGTCTGTCAGGGTTGTGTTCTTTCACCAAATTTATTCAATTTGTATGCTGAGTAAATAATCTGAAAAGCTGGATTATATGAAGAAGAACATGGCATCAGGATTGGAGGAAGACTCATTAACAACCTGTGATATGCATATGACATAACTTTGCTTGCTGAAAATGAGGATGACTTGAGGCACTTACTGATGAACACTAAAGACTACAGTCTTGTGGCGTAGTAAATTGCTTAGTGTGGCTTTTCTACCCATAAGTCTT
>NW_006921591.1:20797877-20798507 GCF_000298275.1 Orycteropus afer afer
GCCACTCCTCAGAAGGAAGATGGGGCAATCTACTTCTGTAGTGATACTGCCTCGGAAACCCAAGGAGGGGTCACTATGAGTCGGATCCAACTCGACGGCATATAACAACAACAGCAACAAGAGGTGTGTTGGAATAAAATCTGGTGATTTACTTCCAAAAACTCAACTCCTGAAAATGCTATGGGGATTCCATCAACCTCTATAATGGGTACAGACTGACGGTTTCTCTCATCTGAGTGATAGTCTTTGGTTTTGTCTTTCTCCTGTTTAAAGCTTTATATTAAGATCTCTATAGAACATTTTTGTATCTAATTTCTTTTTCTCCTAGCACAAGTGGCAACAAGAATGGAACCAAAGCTGTCTTTCTTCAGTGGGACCCCTGTGACTCTAGGACCAGAAGAGGTGCCAGAGAAGGGATTTCTTGTACCCCACTGTCTCCATGGACCCTGGTGACCAGTGAGAAGTAAGCATTCTTTTTTTTTTTTTTTTTTAATTGCGATTTGGGTGAAGATTTACAAAGCAAATTCACTTTCCGTACAGCAGTTCACATATACTTTGTCTCATGTCATTGATCAGTTTACCACAATGCAACAGCTCCCCTCCCACTTCCTCCCCATAGTTACCTCTTCC
>NW_006921591.1:20798607-20799246 GCF_000298275.1 Orycteropus afer afer
CCTGAACTTGAATTGTAGCCTGTGGTGCTTCCCTAATAAACCCCATAATCTGTGAGCTCTGTGTGGCCACTGCAGTGAATTATTGAACCCAGGAGTGAGGTGGTGGGTGCTTTGGAAGGAATCGTTGGAGAAAGGGCTGGAGGGAGGCAGCATGTCTGGCCTCACAGGAACAGGCCTTGAACTATTGATGGTGATTCCGTCTTCCTCTTATGGGATTAGAGGAGGTCAGAACATGTGGTCTCCTTGCCCTTTTTGCAAGTCTGCAGTATGGATTACACCTCAATATAAAGAAAACAAAAGTCCTCACAACTGGTCCACTAAACAGCTTCATGAGGGATGAAGAAAAGATTGAAGTTGTCAAGGACCTCATATTACTTGGTTCTACAATCAACACCAATAGAAGCAGCAGTCAGGACATCAGATGACATATTGGATTGGGCAAATCTGTTGCAAGAGGCCTCTTTCAAGTGCTGAAGAGCAAAGATGTCTCCTTGAAGACTAAGGTGAGCCCAACCCAGGCCTTGGTATTTTCTTTTCTTTTAATTGTGATTTGGGTGAAGATTTACAGAGCAAATTCACTTTCCATACAGCAGTTCACATATACTTTGTCTCATGACTTTGACCACAGTTTACCACAAT
>NW_006921591.1:20799346-20801373 GCF_000298275.1 Orycteropus afer afer
TTCCTTCCGAGGAGTGGCTGGTGGGTTTGAACCGCCAGCCGTCTGGTTAGCAGGCAAGTGTCTTAGCCACTATGCTACCAGAGCTCCCGTTATAGCAGCTAGAGAACCAAAATATGGACTATATGAAGAAGAACTTGGCATCAGGATTGGAGGAAGACTCATGAACAACCTATGATATGCAAATGACACAACCTTGCTTGCTGAAAGTGAAAAAGATGATGCACTTACTGATGAAGATCAAAGACTAGAGCTTTCAGTATGGATTACACTGCAACATAAAGGAAACAAAAATCCTCACAACTGGACCAATAAGTAACATCATGAGAAATGGAGAAAAGATTGAAGTTGTCAAGAGTTTCATTTTACTTGGATCCACAATCAATATCCAAAGAAGCAGCAGTCAAGAAATCAGATGTCATATTGCACTGGGCAAATCTGCTGCAAAAGACTTTTTTAAAGTGCTAAAGAGCAAAGATGTCACTTTGAAAACTAAGGTCACCCTGACCCAAGCCATGCTATTTTCAGTAGTCTCATATGCATGTGAAAGTTGGCATTGAATAAGGAAAACTGAAGAAGAATTGATGCATTTGAGTTGTGGTGCTGGTGAAGAATATTGAAAATACTTGTCAGAACAACAACCAAATCTGTCTTGGAAGAAGTACAGCTAGAATGCTCCTTAGAAGTGAGAATGGACAAACTTCGTCTTAGATATTTTGGTCGTATTGCCAGAAGCAACCAGTCCTTGGAGAAGGATGTCATGCTTGGCAAAATAAAGGGTCAACAAAAAAGGGGAAAACCCTCAATAAGATAATTAACCACAATGGCTGCAACAATGGGCTCAAGCATAGCAAAGACTGTGAATATGGTGCAGGATTGGGCAGTGTTTCATTTTGTTGTACGTAGGGTCACTGTGACTTGGAATTGACTGAATGGCACCTAACAACAACAATAATAATATTACAAATTAAATTTCAAATAATGAAATCATTTTGACAATGTTTTTTGTGCTTATGACAATCTTGACATTGAAATCTTTCCAAATAACTTAAGTTGAATATTATGGCATGTGTTTTATTTAAAGAAAAGAGCTAGGAAAAAAGAAAGAAGACAAATTTAGAGAGAAAGAAAATTGTCTAGCCAAGAATTGATGAATTAATTTACAAAATTACTAAAGAACTTTGGTATTTACTGGGTAGATAAAAAGTTGTGATATAGAAAAAAACAAAACTGCTTGCCAAGAGAATAGTCAAAAGGACAGAAATTGGCTACCTTTTGTCTTTCAAAATACCTAGGCCAACCAGAGCATATGTAAATAGATTGAGGTGACTAATTCTTTTCTCTGACCATGAGTAAAAAGATAGGGAGGGCAGAGCAGAACTCAGGTCTACCTGATCTCTCAGCCTCTAAGGTTATGTTAAAAAAACAAAACCAAACTCACTGCCATAGAGTTGATTCTGACTCTTAGTGACCTCCATTGGGTGTCCAAGGAGGTATACCTTTATGGAAGTAGATTGCCCAGTCTTTCTTTCATGGAGTGGCTGATGGGTTTGAACTGCCGATCTTCTGAGTAGCAGTCAAATGCCTTAGGCACTAGGCCACCAGAACTCCTTCTCAGGTCATATAGCTCCAGGGAAACTTTTAAAAGACCCCTTGGGAAACTTTTAAAAGACCCCTCCCAACTAGATGTTGACCTATTAAGACAAAAGAAAATAAGTAAATGCTGTCTTACTATAGTTATATGGCACTCTGATGGCACAGTGCCTAAGGCATTTGACTGCTAACCAGAAGGTTGGTGGTTCAAACCCACCAGTCACTCTGTGGAAGGAAGATGGGGCAATCTACTTCCATAAAGATTTGCTGCCTCAGAAACCCAATGGAGGTCACTATGAGTTGGAATTAACTGCATGGCAGTGATTTTTTTTTGGTTTTGGTACTATATATATATACACACACACACACATATATATGTATATATGTATATGTATATATGTATATATATATGTGTGTGTGTGTGTGTGTGTGTGTGT
>NW_006921591.1:20804438-20812975 GCF_000298275.1 Orycteropus afer afer
TGCATCTCGCTGGGTTTTAAACACCAGAGGCTCAGCCTCAAAACTCACGTCTACATGTCACCACAGTAGGACAAACCGACAGACAAGTTTGTCTTGCTGTTGGAGACCTCTCGTATCACCCCCACTTGGGTCCCTGTGGCTGACTGTAGCTCTGTGTGGCTTTCTGGCTTTTAATCCCCTTTCACCTGCTCTTCTGGCCTGCTGATTTGGGCATCCCTGAGTTGTCCCTGGGGCTGACTGCTCCTCTCCGTGTACTTGGCTTTTATCTCCTTTCTCCTGCTCTTCTGGACTGCTACTCTGGGCGGGCCTGAGTTTCCTCTCCTCACCTAATCCCTTCAGCTGATTGCTCTTCTCCTGGCATTAAATGACCCTAAAAAAAATCCTTATTAAGGGCAACTCTTGGAAGCCAAAGCAGAAATCAGATGAGACTTACCTATGATGGGCTGGGGAAATATTTCTGTTGGGAAAATCTTAAAGGGCTAAATTTAGATTGGGGAAAATAAGGAAAGTGTTAAAAGTCTGGATGCAAATTTAGAGTATTTAAATAAAATTTATTTCGACAGTAATTATATTTTTTGGTACATAGTTAATTTTAAATCTTTAGGTAATTTACTGGTATTAAATTGAATTAATAAATGTTAGGTGTTGAATACTGAGGAGAACAAGACCAGGGTGAATTGTTAGAAAAATAAGTTTTTATTGAAACATCCATCCAACGATGGGCTGAGACTTAGAGTAGCATCAGCCCCATCCTGTCTCTGCAGGGTGCTTAAGTAGTGTTTTGATGCAGGAGGTCATTTGCTTATTTCCAAAGAACCAATCCTAAGTGTTGAAGAGGAACTAAACACAAGGGAGGTTGGAGACAAGATAAGCCTGGGGATGGGGACAAGATAAGCCTGGGTATGGGGACAAAGGATCCAAGCAGCAATGGAGAGTGGGGGTGGGGGGCTTCTTCACGGTGGGAAAAAGTGGGAGAAAGTGACCAAAGAGCTTCACCAGAAACTGGGGGGTTTGGGAGTGGGGGCACCTGAAGAGTGGAAAAGAACACCAAGAGTCTAAGTTGCAATTAGGGGGTAGAGACTAGGAGAGTACTGTGAGAGAGAGACAGAAACTTAGTAGATTCTGGCAGGCTGGGTAGAGGGTGAAGGATTTATTTATCATTCCAACCTTTTTTTTTTAATTTATTTTTTGGAGCTGTGACTACATTCTGCAATATAGTTATAGAAGAGTCAGGGAAGACTCAAGAGGAGAGTGTGGGAAACTCATTGTACTGGTTGCTCCACTTTGTAGATCAGCTGTGGAAAAACTCTGTGGAGGGAAGGGTGTTAGTGAAGCCGGTGTTGAAGTTCTGTTGGGGGATGGGGTTTTGGAGCCATGGTTGTGTTTCCCAGAGCAGCCACATGCAGAAGACTTTGTTGGGTGAAGGAAGTATGAAGAGTTGCTCCATAGGCCCTGGGGTGGTCACATTCCCCAATTCCCCAGAGCAGCTAGGTGCAGAAGGGGATGCTGAGGGGTGAAGGTCTGACTTCTGAAGTTGCTTCAAGCTGTCTGTGGGCATAGTGTTGACCCTCCTAGGGAGGAGTTTGGGACAAAGGCCGGTACCCAACTATGGAATGTAGGAGCATCATGTCTGTCATGGATTTGTTGGTGATTGTCTTTATATGGTTCTGTAAAAAGGAAGAAAGAGTTCGAAGTATGCAAGGGCCAAAAAGTAGTGTTTTGATGCAGAAGGTCGTTTGCCTATTTCAAAAGAACCAAGGAGGCCTGATAAGGGGAGGAGCCAAGCTGTCCAGTTTAATTTTTGTAACCATGAGCCCCAGGATTCGGGGCTCTAGAATCTCGATTCTGGAGGCTTGATTAGTTAATTTGTTTGCTGTGTTTTGTACTATCCCTGACTGGTTGGCTTAAAGACAAAGCCAACAGTCTGAGCCAATGTGGGATTAGTAAGGTTAAGCAGATGATGTGTAAGATGTAGTGTATGGGTAAGGTATTGGCAACTAAGTAAGTCCTTTGGGGGAATAGCATGTATTAAAATAGGAAAAAGAAGGAGAGGTATGATAAGTGGATTTATGTGTGTATTTTTCATGGTGCCTATTTGCAATAGCCGGTGTAATTTGAGCCTGGGGCCATACAGCAGCTACGCATAAGTTGATTCAGAACAATGAAAGCTATCCCAAGTTTTACTACTGTCCAGAAAAGAGGGGATTTAAAACCTCCTGATCAATCATGAGGAATTTTTGTCCAATAAACCAAGCCACAAGGAGTATTGGTCAGGGGTATAATCTACAAAATCTCCTTGTTTTAGAGGTGTGATGAGAGTGCTCTTGAATCTGTTTGAGGATTTTGCTACAATTGATGACTGGTTTGGAGGGTTTGAGTGTTTAAGCCTGGAACTATGAAATCAAGAAGGTAATCTCCGGAGTTTTGTTGCAGTGGGGTTTGTTTTTCTGACAAGGCTGGGGAGAGTGTGGAGTCTGCAGGCTGGAATCTTTGAGGTTTCACCAGGCGGGGAGGGTGTGGGGTTTGCGAGCAGAATTTATCTCTAAGGTTTCACAAGTCCCTGTGGCTTTTTTAGGGCAAGTCAGAAGTTTCAGTGATGCTAGAGGTAGAAGTTCTACCTATGTTTTTTTTTTTTTTTTGTTTCTGAAGACGGTTCAGTAAGGATGTTTTTTAAGGTTCAATTGTTTTTTTCGATTTTTCCTGAGGATTGGGGGTGAGATCTAAGGGAGAAATTAGGAATTCAAATACCAAAAAAAAAAAAAAAAAAAAATTAAAGAGACCTAGGAGAGATAGGAGTTTCCTTTTTGTGGAGGGATGGGGTGTATTTAAAAGTGCAGTTTGTTGTTTGGGAGGTATGGTGCAGGTGGAAGAGGTGAGGGGAAGGCCTAGGTATTGAACAGAGGTAGAGATAAGTTGTGCCTTGTAGTAGGAGACTCGGTAGCCCCATTTGGCAAGTGGGTTAAGAAGATGTGTGGTGTGGGTCACGCAGTCCTGTTGGGTTTATGGGGTATGGAGACAGTGAGGTGATGGCAGGTGTGAGAAGAAGGAAAAGAGGAGGAATCGGAATAGGACTGTTGGAGGAAAGAAGAAAGGGGTGTCATAGTTAATGAGGTCTGGAATTTGATTAAAATGTCTCTGCTGAGGATGGGGTAGGACACCTGGGAAGGATGAGGAAGGAGTGTGTAAAAGGAGTCTCAAATAGGTAGTAATTTACAATGGATGCTGTTAAAAGTTTTGATATTTAGCCCATCTACCCCCATAGTAGAGACAGGGGAAGGGACAAGTGTCCCTGCAAATTCTGGAAGGGCAGAATAAGGGGCCCTGATATCTATTAAAAATGAGATTGGCTTACCTGCCATCACCATTATTACCCATGGCTCTGTGGTTGAGATGGAAATTGATGGGGCCTGTTCAGAGTCTGGTCACCCTCAGTCTTCAGCCACGAGGCCAAGGAGTTTAGGAAGCTCCAAACCAGACTCAGAGGAGGATATTTTTGGAACAGATGCAATCTTGCCTCAAGGGGCTTGATCTCAGTCTGACTTCCAGTGTCCCTGCTTGCCACACACACGGCAGGGCCCAGGTGGGACTCTCAGGTTTGGGCAGGATTTGGCCCAGTGGCCTTCTTTACCATATTTGAAACACAGTCCCATATGAGGCTCAAGTTCACCTCTCCATGGTCCTAGAGGAGGTTTAAGAATGAGTTTACTTCTCGGGGCCTGTTTCATGGAGCCTTGAAGGGTGGTGGTTAGGCCTGATCTTGTCTCTGTTTCTGTAGCCTTAATTCCTTGTCTCTATTATTAAAGACCTTAAAGGCAAGGTTAAGAAGGTCCTTTGGAGGGGTTTGAGGATCCGTGCCCTGCTTCCGCAATTTACATCTTATGTCTGGAGCTGATTGGGAGATAAAATGCCTGTTGAGAAGTAGAATCCCTCTAGGGAGGTTGGATTAAAGTTTCTGTGAGGCCAGTGAGAAAGAGGGCTGGATTTTCCTCAGGGCCTTGGGTAATCTCTTTAAGTTTTTCATAGTTAACTGCCTTATGAGCTGCCTTTCCTAGGTTGGTAATGAGACAAGTGATCATATGACCATATCGCCTGCCTGGGGAGTCTATCTGATAGTTGTAATATGGATCTGTTTGAGGGACAGCTACAGGCCCTAAGGGGAGAGCTGCAGCTTGTCTACGAAGTTCACCTGCATGGGCCTGAGCTGCCTGCCAGATGCATTCCTTTTCTTCTGGGGTGAGGGAAGAGGTTAAAATGACATAAATATCATGCCAGGTGAGATCATAAGCCTGGCTGATATATTCAAATCCTTTGGTATAGGTAGTGGGGTCAATTGAAAAAGAACCAAGGCACTTCTCAATTTGTGATAAGTCAGACATGGAGAAAGGAATATGAACCCAGACAATGCCTTCAGACCCAGGGACTTCCTGGAGTGGGAGAATGGGAGCTGTGGGCTGGGCAGTTCAAGAACAAGTTTGTTGGGGGGAGAAAGAAGAAGAAGGGTCTGGGTCTGGAGGAAGGGTGGGACAGGCATATGGAGGAGGACCCATTGAAGGGAGGGAAGAGTGGTCAGCTGGGTCAAAAGGAGTCTCAGAGTCCAGCAGTTCTGAGTGAGAGAGGGTAGGGTTGATGGAAGAGGGTTTGGAGTGAAGCAGGAGGATTTGATAGGTGGAGCAGGACTGACAGAGAGAGGGTCTATTTCAGAGGGTAAAGAAGACCTGGACATAGAGAGTCTCTAAACATTTCCCATTGCGTTGACAAAAATTGTTTAAGTCTCAAAGGACCTTTAAATTGAAAGTGCCATTTTCAGGCTACTGAGAGTCATGATCTAATTTATATTTAGGCCAAGTAGTATTACAGAAACAGATGAGACACTTGGGCCGAATCTCTGAAGAGAGGCCAAGTTGAGAGAGATTCTTCAGAAGACACCCTAAAGGTGTAGACTTGGAGGGAGTTGACTGAGAGTTACCCATGACAAAGAGGGAGAGAGAGGGTAAGTGATAAGTGGTAAGAGAGGAAACAGTTATTGATGCTGCTTTTGAATTCTGGAGGTGTTAGGACCAAAGGAAAGGTGTCCCATAGTTTGACCTCACATTGGAGAGGAGAGTGAAACAACCCCTTTGTGGGTGTCCCAGCACAGAGGAGGTTCAGGAGGGCAGAAGCCTGGGGGCTGAAGCTGGAGGCCGAAGCCGGAAGATTTCTTGCCTAGCACTAGGTTTTGAGAGAAATCCTCAAATCAGAAATACATATGGGAAAGACAAAATGACACTTACCCAAGTTGAATTGGCTGGTGGTGGATGCAGTGTCAGCAGTGGGAGGGAGGGAGAGATCCTCTCTGGCTTCCCCTGGCAGTTCCCAGGTTTCAGCACCATAAATGCTAGGTGTTGAATACTGAGGAGAACAAGACCAGGGTGAATTGTTAGAAAAATAAGTTTTATTGATACATCCGTGTGGCAGATGGGCTGAGGCTTAGAGTAGCATCAGCCCTGATGCTTAAGTAGTGTTTTGATGCAGGAGGTAGTTTGCCTATTTCAAAAGCACCAATCCTAAGTGTTGAAGAGGAACTAAAGGCAGGGGAGGGCGGGGACAAGATAAGCCTGGGGACAGAGACAAAGGATCCAAGCGGAAACAGAGAGTGGGGCTGGGGAGCTACTTCACTGTGGGAAAAAGTGAGCAAAGAGCTTCACCAAAAACTGAGGGGTTTTGAGGCAGGGGCACCTGAAAAGCAGGGAAGAACACAAAGAGTCTAAGTGGAAATTAGGGGGTGGAGACTAGGAAAGTACTGGGAGAGAGAGAGTCAGAAACTTAGTGGATTCTTGCAGGCTGGGTAGAGGATGAAGGATTTATCTATCAATAAATACTTGTTATAATTAAAGTTCATATACATTTGCTTTTTAGAGAAAGGATATATATATATATATATATATATATATATACATGTTTCCTAGTGTGTTCATTTTTGCTAATTAAAGGACTATACTATAAGAGATATGCAAGAGTGACTATGTTTAAAGGTTTATTCAAAGGAATTTATTTGATACATCTGGCCAAATTTTAATGGTTTAATTTTGAGATTTTTTTGAGCTTTATTATTATTATTTTTTTAGTTTTATGTTAAATAGTATAAAACAAATACATTTTTTTTCTGTTAAAATAACATTTCTTTGATCACTGGGTTAAAGAGTTAATTTATCCTTTGTATAACCTGTCTCAAATACAAGATAAGGTTCTTGAGTCAAACTGAACCTTATGGTTTTGAAAAAAATTTAAGGTTTTTACCTTCAAGATCTTTGGTTATATAATTCAAGTGTTGGTTCTTTGTGACCTGTGATAAACGCCAGACAACTTTGAAACTTCATGGAAAGCCACAAAGGATTTATTTCTGCTTTGTAAAGAGAAAAGAGCTAAAATTTTATTTAATAGGTTATAAATTGCATGAAATGTGTTGTCAAATCAGGAGTAGTGTCAGATTCTCTATTGGGATAAAAATTTACATGTTAGTGTTTCCTTTTATACTTTTTTCTCCACTTTATTTCTTTTGAATCTAGCATCATCAAAATCTGTGGATTTGGCTGAGAGAATTACTTAATTTATCTATAGAGCTTAATTCAGATGTTTAGAAACTTAATAATCTTGGTATTTTCTTAATATAGCCTGACTATATGGTATTATGTCTCAAGATTATTATGATTTTTAAAAATGAAGTTAATCATTATATTTAGATAGTTTTGGCTAATGTTCCTTTTGATTTCAAATTGACATTATTTGGCTTTGCATTAGTTCTGTAATTAAGTCCCAGCAGGTCTTTCATTTTTAAAAATATTACTATGGGTTAATCATGGCCATATTAAGTTTCATCATCTACAGATAAGCTTTTGCTTTGCTGGCTTGCTGAAATGCTTGACCAAAATATTCCAACAAAATGATGGACTGTATTGGACTTATGAAAAAAACAAAACAAAAAAAAAACCAAAACTATGATATGTTGAATTTTGTTTGTTTCTACTATACTGAATGAAGATTTCTCAGCTCTGGTGCAGAATGTGACAGGTTCACAAGGAGCAGCAATTAAGTACATGAGACTGAGTAGATAAAACTTTAACACGGGCTTTATGTGGGAATATTCCAGTGTTTTAAGGTTCTATATTCTGGATGTAAGAAACCATTTTCCCCATTTCTCCCAAAGTATCTAACTAGTGGATTTAGAATATTGTAACTCTCAAATTAGAAGTTTTTGTTCATAAGCTTAGCAAAGTTATAAATACCAGAGCTACAGAAGTGTCTGAAGTTTGAGCTATGATTTTACAAAATAGATTGGCATTAGATTTCCTGCTAAGTAAGTTTCCCAAGGAATAGTTTGTGTCTTAATAGATGAATTTGATATGTTTATACTAATATACAATTTAAGGTTTTACAGAATGTCACTACCCCTGAGGCACATGAAAATGGTTATTGATGCTGCTTCTGTATAAAAAGGGAGCTCTGGTGGTAGGTACAGTGTGGGAGATGAGCCTCCATGGTTGCCACAGACTGTGCCGACTGACAGAGCCCTCTGCACCTGCACAATGCTAGGACTGAACCCTTTTCATTCTCACATAATAAGCTAATGAATATATAGTTATATTCATTATAATATACATTCTATATTATTATATATATGCAAACTATATATATATTCATATATATATATATAGTTTATATATACATAATGATATGGTTCCACAGTTAAAAAAAATCAACAGGTTTCTTTAACTGAGGCCTAGATCAGTCAAAATACATTTTGATACAACTATATGTTCAAAAGCATCCAATGAAGGAAAATTAATTTCTCCTTTGGTTTCACTGACTAGTAGCATTGAATTTTAAATAATTGTAAATGAAATAATTACAGGCTGCTGCCCATGTTCAATTCAGTTCCATCAGTAAGAGGACTAGACTGTTGTCTTTTTAAATTATAATTTTATTGTGATAAATGAATAAATAAATAAATAGCAAGCTTGCCATTTTAACCATTTTTTTAAAACTGTGATTTTTGGGGAAGTTTACAAAGCAAATTAATTTTCTATTCAGCAGTTCATACATATTTTGTTTCTTGACACTGATTGCAATCTCCATAACATAATAGCATTCTTCCCACTTCCTCCTTGGTCATTACTTATTCCCTGTGTCTTTCTCTCCTATTCATTCCTGCTCTGTGAGTTATCTTCCTGTGCAAATGCTGGCCTTCTGATCTCCTGTGGTTGATTGTTTTAAAGAGTGTGCTTACTTGGTGTAATTGTTCAGCTTGTAGGCCTGTCTGTTGTTTGGCTGGAAGCCATGGGAGTTAGTTCAGTTCCAGGTCTGAAGGGTGACTAGAGACCATGGTCTTGAGGGTTTCACCAGTCTCCATGAGACCAGTAAGACTGATCTTTTTTTTTTTTTTTTCATAATTTTGAGTTTTGTTATAAATTTTCTTCTATTTCATCCAGGATCTCCTATTTTGATCCCTTTCTGAGTGGTTGACAGTGGTATATTAAAGTCTCCTAAATACTACTATAGGA
>NW_006921591.1:20827571-20836233 GCF_000298275.1 Orycteropus afer afer
TCTTCCTCAGGGATGTGTTCTGGGTCTGTATCCTGCTCCCTTGTTTCTACCACTTTATCCTGCTTCTTTGTGTGGACTGTGATGGTGTGTTTTTTCCGAGGCATCATGGCGTTGTTATCTCTGTTATATCTCTGTTAACTATTTGTGAAGAGCAGCCAAGGGTGATTCAGGCTCTTCTTGGTGATTTTTTTATCATTGGCTCTTTGGTGGAGAAGGACTTAGTGGCTTTTGCTCAGTAAGTGGAATTAGGATGTGTGGGTGTAGTTGTGTCTTATGGGGACTGATGCTGTCTCCCACTCAGTTAGACACAAATTACAATTGAATAACCATGAAAAAACTAAAAGTCCATGGATGAAAAACACATCATGTAATCACCCAGGAACAGTAACCAAAAAAAGAAAAAAGGGGGAAAAAAAAGAAGAAAAAATAAGAAAATCTGCAATATCTGTGTATAAGGCACTAAGGAAAAAAAAATAGAGAAGGAGAATAATAAATGAAAAGAAAATTGGAAAAATTCAAAAAAGGAAAACAAGGAACAGTGCTAACCATGAGAAAAAAGGGGGAAACAAAAAATTTTTCATGCAGGCACAGGGTAAAGAAAAATGCTGAAAACTAGGGCCTGGAAGGGGAAGATTAAGAGTAATAAAAAAAGGGACAACATTATTAATAATATTAGTTGTTTTAAAACAGACAAGTACAAGCAAACTAGTCACCAGAAAAAAGAAAGTGAAATAAGAAAAAAATAAAAATAAAAAAGAGAAAAAAAAATCGGTGGAGGACAGGGCAGGACACCCAGGCTCCGTCTGAGCACACAGACTGTGATGGAGTTCCTGTGGGTCTAGAGGGTAGGTGGGAGTGGGGGCTCTCCACTCCTCCATTCACCAAGTGGGTGTGGGGTATAAGGGTAATAAGTGGCGTGTTGTACCTTTTCAGTCTTGCAAGTCCTGAGTGTCCTTGTGGTTGCTGGAAAGCAGAACATGTTCTTAAGCCCCAGGAAGCTGCAAGAACACTGTCTCTTTAAATATCCAAAATAGTCAAGCTGCTTTTTAAACATTCAATATGTTGGCACCCTCTGGACTGGCAAAAATCCACAGCTCAGCCCACCTTTCTCTTCACCTTCTCCGTTTGTTCCCAAGCCACTGTGCACAGTCCTCCGTGCAGTCCCTCACTAGCAGGGTGATTTTTAGGTTAATTCTTAAGTCCTACCACCACTCAGGAATCTCCAAGTTGTCTGTGCCCTCAGGGTCACTCAGGATCGCTGCCAGACCACAGCTCTGTCTGTCTTCTTTTTTGGTATTTTCACACAAATTCTTCTGCTAGTTGGGGTTTAGTACACTTCTATATCTTTCCCTTCAATGCTCAGGAGTCCAGGATTATCTTCTGTGTTTGTGTTAATTGGTTTCCCTTTTCTTTGTTGAAGAGGGTCTGTGCAGTCTTTTTGCCTAGTCCGCCATCTTCAAAATTTCTCTCAATTGATTTCTTGTTTCTTTGTTGTAGAGGGTCTGTGTAACTTCTCTGCCTATTCTGCCATCTTGCCAGAACTCCCCTTAACCATTTTTAAGTATGAAATTCAGTGACATTAATTACTTGCACCATGCTTTGCTACCATCACCATTATTCATTTCCAAAATGTTCCATCACCCCAAAAAGAAACTCAGTATCTTTTGAGGAGCAACTCTCATTCTTTTTTTCCCTAGTCTCTCATAACCACTAATCGAGTTTGCCTCTCTCTATTTACTTATTCTGGATATTTAATATATATGAGATCATACAATATTTGTCCTTTTGTGTCTGACTTATTTTACTCAACAAGTTTTCAAGGTCCATCATTTTGTAGGATGTTTTGGAATTTTATTTCTCTTTATGGCTAATATTCCACAGTATGTATATATCACATTTTGTTTACCCATTCATCTGTTGATGGACATTTGGGTTGTTTACACCTTTTGGCTATTATGAATAGTTGTAATGAACATTGGTGTACAAGTATCTCTTTGAGTTCCTGCTTTCAAGTCTCTTAGGTTATATTACTAGGAGTGAAATTCCTGGGTCATACGGTAATTTAAATTTAATTTTTTGAGGAACCACCAAATGGTTTTCCACAGTGATTGCAGCATTTTACATCTCTACACAGCTGTCTTTTAAACTTTAGAAACACTTCCAAGGAAAAGAGTGGACTTGATGCTACTGGGCTTGGTGTCTTTCAGGAAGCTTGTGACTGGTGGAGTGGGGACATCAGCCAGTCAGGGAGATGAATGGCCTCACCACCTGGTAATGTATTGGAATGTCCCAGGGGGCTGGGAAAGAGTGGAGTCTGTGACTTCGACAGCTGTCAAGAATATGTTTTAGGTGCAATATTTGCTGGGCCTCACTGTAGAATACATATTGGAAGAAGTTCTGGAGAACAGATTCTAGGTATAATTTTACCTCTCTCGGATGAGTTATGAGGGGCTTCTGCTTTCTCATTTGTAAAATTGGAACATCGGGCTATAACTTTCTCAGGTCCATTCATGGTCCCAGAGCCTGGACTCCTAGGCTGACTAGCTCTTGCTGCCTAGGAGATTCCAGGATTTTTTTTTTTTTTTTTTTTTTTTTGGGAGACAAGATTCACTCATGAAGAAAGAGTATAACAGCATAAGATGGTGGATAATCAACTGTGAGTTTGGGTAAGACAGACTAAAAGGAGATGTAACCACTTTTGAAAAACAGCTTTCAAAAACCTTCAAAGTATTTCTGGTAATTGCTGAATGGTAGAAAATAGGTGATGTTTATTTTCTTGATCACACATTTTTGTATTTCCTATACAAAATCACTACAATAACATGTAATACTGTAATCACTACACTGTAATAACATGTAATACTGATAATCAGAAGACAAGTTTTGTTTTTAATCTAAGGAAATACACTACAATAACACTACAATAACATGTAATACTGATTATCAGAAGACAAGTTTTGTTTTTAATCTAAGGAAATGGCTTCCACAAAATCAGACTTTACTGACATCAAAGTGTTTGCCCAGCAGAGTGGTTGCCAAATTTTAATGTGCATTGGAATCACCTGGAGATCCTATTTAAACACCCCAGAATCTCTTCTTCTGTAGGTCTAGGGCAGGGACTGACAATTTGCATCTCTGACAAGTTCTCAAATAGTGCTGGTGCCACTGGTTTGAGCACCACCATTTAAGAGCTACTGACCAAGGATTTAATAATCTCTGATAGTTTTATTTTCTGAAGTTCTTGGAGTTTAATCCTGAATTTTTTTTCTTTTTTTGCAATTTCTGACTTGCTATTTCCTTCTCTTAGAATGACCTTTCAATCCCGATTTACCAGGCAAACTCCTTTGCATCCTTCACAAACCATCTCAGGTATTACATACCTTTTCTAGGAAGGCATCCTTGGCTTCCCAGAACCTGGATCATGAGAGTTACTACTCCCCTCTCAGTCCTACTTCTCTGCCTATATGTATATTGAATGTTGTTGCTCTGAAGCTGCACAGTAATTCATTTCTAGATCTGTCTCTCCTATTATTTTTGAGGAGAAGGAACTTCAGTTCCCAAGTTCCTGGGAACACAACCAGGGGCTCACCACATTCAGTAACTAAAGTGAAAAAAAAAAAAAAAATTAAAATCAACATTACTGAAAATATTCCCAAAGTGGATCATATAACCCCCTGTCTTTCTAAACAGAATCTCCTTTTTGAGTCCCCAGCTTCTCACACAGGGCCTGACACAATAATCACTCCAAAAACATTTGTTAAATTGAATTGATAATGAGAATGAGAGAGGGCTTTGCAAAATGGAAATGGCCAACAAATGGAAAAGTTTACCCTCAGAGGGTATTAGGGATTTTTATTACTTCTTAAGAATTTAAAGTTTGGGTTTTTCATTTAGGTTTTATGACTTCTTGGTCAGATGAAGAACTGTAGCTTTGGAAGAGGGTGGGTGGGTGGGTGGGGTCTGAAATGGTAAGTGGTGCTGAGTGGCTCCTTCTTGGAAATGTGACTCATTTCTTCCTTTTTTAGCCAAGCAGGTGCAGGGAAAGTGTTTACCCTAAAGAAATGTGTGATCCTAAATATAGGTTTGCTAAATGAGAGATGAATCTTGCTAAGAAGGCTATGTTTCTTAGATTCCACTGTTCCTGAAGCCTTAGGCCTCCCCCACAAGGGCCCTGTAGGAATTGTGGGGCTTTTAAGGGGAAGTTCAGTAATTTTTATTCAAATTATCTATTTGTAAGTCATAGTTGAAGCAAGTTCTGCTTCAACCCCTGTTTCTGATATGAATTAATTCACATGAGCTTTGTAAATAAAAGAATGATATCAGTAAAACATGTGGGCCCATACCCATTCCTTCTCAGTATGTGAAGGTTTTGAAGCCATGTGGAGGGTGGGGCAATCTTTTTCAGAATATAAGACAAACATTCAGAAATATAAGAATCCTTCCCCTCCTCTTTTTTAAATTAAACCAACCAACCAACCAACCAACCAACCAACCAACAAACAAAAAAAGTCTGAAAATCCTGCAGAAAGTCTTCAATGGGTCAAGTAGTGCCTGGTTTGGTGCCTTCGAGAACCTACATTTTCCATAATATTAAGGTATTCCAGGAGTCCCTGGGTGGTGCAAACTGTTCATGCACTTAGCTGCCAACCAAAAAGTTGAAGGTTGAGTCCACCCAAGGTGCCCCAGAAGAAAGATCTGATGATCTACTTTTGAAAAAAGCAGACATTGAAAATCTATGGGGCACAGTTCTTCTCTAACACACCTGGGGTTACCCATGATTCCGACACAACTTGAGGGCAATTGGTTTTTCAAAGGAATACCTTGCAGCTGCTAGTGTGGCTGTGATAAAACTGGGAAGATGTTTCTCATTGTGTTTAAAAAAAAAAAAGATTGATATGGAAAGCTACACCTGGATCATATTTTAATTCTGATGCAACTTGTCTTTACTGGAAGAAAATGCTCTCAGGACCTGCATCTCAAAGGAGGAAGCTCAAGTCTAGGACTTAAGATTCTGAGGGATTGGCTGACCATGAGGCTGGGTAAAATACTGATAGGGAATTAATTCTGTGGGTATTTTTATTAGGCTGTGATTTCTTTTATTAGAAAAGACTCTTCAAACCAAACCAAACTCACTGCCATCAAGTCTACTCCAACTCATAGTGATCCCATTGGGTTTCCAAGACTGTAAATCTTCACAGGAGCAGACTGCCTCATCTTTCTCCCAAAGAGAGGCTGGGTTTGAACTGCTGACCTTTTGGTTAGCAGCCCAATGCCTTAACCACAGCATTACCAGAACTGTTTAGAAAAGACTTCTAGGCTTTTTATTTTCATTTTCATGGCAAAGAGTCCTGAGTTTTGAGTAGTCTGTCGTCCGTGAATCCTATTTTTTGCATAGACCTTGATTATAAATATTTTAATGGGCAATTTTACAGAGCTCAAGGTTTTTAAAAACACATTATATCCAAACCATTGGTGTCTGCATGCCTCCTTCATGTTACTTTACTACTAACCAGATGTTGTTGAGTTAATTCTGACTCATGGGTTCCCATGTGTTGGAGAGGAGAACTGTGGTGCTCCATAAGGTTTCTAATGGCTGAGTTTCTGGAAGTAGATAGCCAGGCTTTTCTTCTGAGGTGTCTCTAAGTAGATTCAAACTTCCAACCTTTTGATTAGTAGATGAAGTCATTAACTGCTTAATTAATCACCTAGGGACTCCACATAAGGATTGCCATAAGTCAGAATTGACTTGATGGCAACTGCTTTTATTTGTTAATATAGCTGCTCCTTATTGGAATCCAAGAGCCTAACATACATTATTTCACTGATCTGTCACAATATCACCGGAAGGAGGGGTTCTTGTGTCACAGATGAGGGACCTGAGGAGAGATTAGGGAACTGGCTCAAGCTGCCCCAGGTTGTAAATGGCAGGTCATAAGTGGCCCAGGCTTTTACTACTCCTCAGGCTTGTTGAAATAAGGAGGCTGAGGTGCTGAATTTGGATAACCTAATTCAAACAAAGCTGGACCAGAGAGGTGCTGGAACAGACTCTTCCTGATTTGGGACAGCTAATTCTTAAAATTTCAGGAGTTTTGCAAGTCAGTTTTTAAAACCCAGCCATTATTAAAAATTACATTGTATAAATTTCTATTACATAAATTGAAATATTTTAAAAAGACAGTAAATAAATTGTCCATTTTCTAGCCATTTTACTATTATCTATAATCTGAAGGTTATTTACAGCTATTATAAGTATATGATGGAAATGTTGCATAATTTTATGCTCCTGTGCATCTCTTCCCAATTTTGTGTTTGGAGATGTCACATTGGTAGCTTGGTATTAATGGGAGTATTTACACCCTGGAAATTGGCAAATATAAACATCAGGACTTTTCTTCCCTTTCCAGAGAGCAAATTTGACAACTTTTAGCAGCATGTTACTGGCTGGAACCATGGGGAATGAGCAGGGCCCAGCCTGGCATGATGAATGACCCCTGAGTGCAGCCTTTCTGGGCAACAGAGGGCTCACCATTTTTAGTTGCCAAAGATTAAAAAGAAATTAGAACTATTGTCACAAGAAAATCTTTCAGAAGTGGGTGATACAAATTCCTGTATTTCTACTCAGGATACATGGCATAATGTGACACTTTCTTGGTGACCCAGAAACATCATATTGAGCACCTATGTTTGTGAAGTGTGTGGTTAGTGAAGGAATTCTGAGGGTTGTGAACTCTAGAAGGGCACTGCTCTACTCTGCTCAGGGTTGAGTCCCATTGCTTAGCATAGCACTTGACACATGTTGCTAGGTACTGCTGAGTGGACTCTGACTCACAACGATCCTACATACAGCAGAAGGAAATACTGCCCAGTCCTGTGCTATCCTTACAATCTTTGCTATACTTGAGCCCATGGTTGCAGCCACTGTGTCAATCCTTCTTGTTGAAAGTCTTCCTCTTTTGCTGACTCTCTACTCTACCAAGCATGATATCCTTCTCCAGGGACTGGTTCCTTCTGATAATATGATCAAAGTAGGTGAGACAAAGTCTAGCCATTCTTGCTTCTAAGGAGCATTCTAGCTGCACTTCTTCCAGGACAGATTTGTTCATTCTCCTGACAGTCTATGATATTTTCAGTATTCTCCACCAACACCAATTGCATCAATTCAAATGCATCAATTCTTCTTCTCTCTTCTTTATTTGTTCTCCAGCTTTCACATGCATATCACATGCATACCAAGGCTTGGGTCAGGCACACCTTAGTCTTCAAAGTGACATCTTTGTTCTTTAGCACTTTAAAGAGGTCTTTTGCAGCAGATTTGCCCAGTGCAATACGGCCTCTGATTTTTTAACTGCTGCTTCCATGGGCATTGACTGTGGATCTGAGTAAAATATAATCCTTAACAACTTCAATCTTTTCTCCATTTATCATGATGTTGCTTATTGGTCCAGTTGCGAGGATTTTTGTTTTCTTTAGGTTGAGGTATATATCCATACTGAACTATGATCTTCGTCAGTAAATGCATCAAGTCATCTTCACTTTCAGCAAACAAGGTTGTGTCATATGCGTATTACAGTTTGTTAATGATTCTTCCTCCAATGCTGATGCCATGTTCTTCTTCATATAGTCCAGCTTCTTAGATTATTTGCTCAGCATACAGATTCAGTAAGTATGGTGAAAGGATACAATTCTGATGGACAACTTTCCAGATTTTAAACCACACAGTGTCCCCTAGTTCTGTTTGAATGACTGCCTCTTAGTCTGTGTGCATGTTCAGCATAAGCACAATTAAGTGTTTTGGAATGCCCATTCATTACAATGTTAACCATAATTTGTTATTGAATCCTTTTGCATAGTCAATGAAACATGTAGACATCTTTCTGGTATTCTTTGCTTTCAGCCAAGATCCATTTGACACCATCAATGATATCACATATTCCATACCCTCCTTTGAATCTGGCTTGAATTTGTGGCAGTTCCCTATCAATATGCTGCTGAAATCATTTTTGAATTATTTTCAGCAAAATTTTACTTGCGTGTGATATTAATGATATGTATTCTTTTGAATCACTTTTATTTGGAATGGGCACAAATATGTATCTCTTCCAGTTGGTTGGCCAGGTAGCTTTCTTCCAAATTTCTTGAATAAATGAGTGAGCACCTGCAGTGCTGCATCTATTTGTTGTCATGTCTCAGTGAGTACTCTGTCAGTTCTTGGAGCCCTGTTTTTTTTTTTTTTTTTCTTACCAATTACTTCAGTGCAGCTTGGACTCCTTCCTTGAATACTATCAGTTCCTGATCACAGGCTACTTCCTGAAATGGTATCAATTCTTTTTGGTACCATGCTTCTGTGCATTCCTTCCATCTTTCTTTGATGCTTCCTGAATCATTCAATATTTTGCCCATAGAATCCTTCCGTATTGCACCTCAAGCCATGATTTTTTTCTTCAGTTCTTTCAGCTTGAGAAATGTTGAGTGTATTCTTCCCTTTTGGTTTTCTAATTCTAGGTCTTTGCACATTTCTTTCTTTTTTTTCCCTCTTTTATAATTTTTATTTATTTATTTTTTAAATGGTGATTTGGTTGAAGATTTACAGAGCAAATTCACTTTCCATACAGCAGTTCACATATACTTTGTCTCATGACATTGACCACAATTTACCACAATG
>NW_006921591.1:20838139-20843067 GCF_000298275.1 Orycteropus afer afer
CAATGTGTTATCTATTTCTGACAATTTAGTATTAATCTTCTGGATTTCTGTCTGTAGATTTAGAATCATTTCTAGTTTTTCATTTATTTTGTCATTTTGTTCTTGTATTTTCTTCCAAAATCCCTCCAGTTTTTTTTCTGTGTTTTCTTTGGTCTGTCTCTCAATCCTTTGAAGACACCTAAATATAATTCTTTTGAATTTCTTATCAGAGAGTTCCAGTGCTGCTTCTTCCTCAGGGATATGTTCTGGGTCTGTATCCTTTTCCCTTGTTTCTAACACTTTATCTTGCTTCTTTGTGTGGACTTTGATGGTCTGTTGTCTCCGATGCATTGTGCAATTGTTGAATTTAGATCTCTGTTAACTGTTTGTGGAGAGCAGCCAAGGGTGAGTTAGGCTCTTCTTGGTGGTTTTTTATCATTGGCCCATTGGTGGAGAAGGAAATAGTGGCTCTCACTCAGGAAGTGAAGTTGCAGGAGGTGTGGGTGTCGTTGTGTTTTATGGGGACTGTTGCTGTATCCTACTCAGTTACACAAAAATTACAATTGAATAATGATAGAAAAACTAAAAGCACCTGGACAAAAAACATACCATGTAGTCACCCAGGAACAGTAACCAAAAAAAGAAAAAACAGAAAAAGAAGAAGAAGAAACAAGAAAACCTGCAATATCTGGGGATAGGGCACTAAGAGAAAAAAGGTAAAGAAGGAAAATAATGAAGAAAGAAAATGGGAAAGAATGCGAAAAGAAAAACAAGGAATGGGGTGAACCACAATAAAAAAGGGGAAAAAAAGAAAAAAAATTTAAATAATAATAAAAAAATTTCAACCAGATATAGGGAAAAGAAAAAAAGCTGAAAATTAGGACCTGGGAGGGGAAGAATAAGAATAACAGTAAAAAGCACAAATATATTAATGATAATAGTTTTAAAACAGACAAATACAAGCAAACTAATCACCAGAAAAAGAAAAAAATAAAAATAAATCGGTGGAGGACAGGGCAGGGCACCCAGGCTCTGTCTGAGCACACAGACTGGTATGGAGTTCCTGTGGGCCCAGAAGGTGGGTGGGAGTGGGGGATGGCCACACCTCCGTTCACCAAGAGGGTGTGGGGTATAAGAATAACAAGAGGAATGTCGCACCTTTTCAGTCTTGTAGGTCTGGAGTGTCCTTGGGGTTGCTGGAAAGCAGAACCTCTTCTTAAGACCCTGGAATCTCAGAGATCACTGTCTCTTTAAATATCCAAAATGGTCAAGCCGTTTGTAACATTCAAAATGGCAGCACCCTCGCTCAGCTCAGCCCGCCTTTCTCTTTACCTTCTCCGTTTATTCCCCAGCCACCAGAGCAGTCCTCCGTGCAGTTCCTGGCTAGCAGGGGTGATTTTTAGGATAATTCTTAGGTCCTATCACCACTCAGGAATCTCCAAGCTGTCTGTGCCATGCAGCCAGGATAGGTCAGGATTGCTGCCAGACCTCAGCTCCATCTGTCTCCTTTTTTGGTATTTTCATGCAAATTCTTCTGCTAGTTGGGGTTTAGTCCACTTCTATATCCTTCCCTTCAAGGCTTAGGGATCCAGGATTATCTTCTGTGTCTGTTAATTGATTTCCCTTTTCTTTGTTGAAGAGGGTCTGTGCAGTCTTTCTGCCTAGTCCACCATCTTACCGGAACCAGTCTTTGCACATTGCATTATATTATTTTACTTTGTCTCCTCAAGCTGCTCTTTGAAATCTTCTGTTCAGCTCTTTTATCTTGTCATTTCTTCTATTTGCTTTAGCTACTCTCCATTCAAGAGCAAGTTTCAGAGTCTCTTCTGATGTCCATTTTGGTCTTTTCTTCCTTTCCTGTTTTTTTAATGACCTTTCACTTTCTTCATGTGCTGTTCTTCATATCATCCCACAACTTGTCTGATCTTTGGTCACCGGTGCTCAGTATGTCAACTCTATCCTTTAGGTAGTCTCTAAATTCATATGGGATACTATCTAGGTTAAATTTTGGCTCATATGGATTTAATTTTCTTCAGCTTCAACTTGAACTTGCAGAGGAGCAATTGATGGTCTGTTTCTCACTCAGCTTTTGGCCTTGTTCTAACTGATGATATTGAATTTCTCCATCACCTTTTTCCACAGATGTAGTTGATTTGATTTTTGTATTCTATCTGGTGATGTCCATGTGTACAATTGCCATTTATGTTGTTGTAAAAGGGTATTTGCAGTGAATAAGTTGTTGGTCTTGCAGAATTCTATCATGTGGCCTCCAGGGTCATTTGTTTGACCAAGGCTCTATTTTCCAACTACCCAATGCTTCTTCTTTGTTTCCAACTTTTGCATTCCAATTATCAGTAATTATCAATGTATCTTGATTGCATGTTTAGTCAGTTTCAGAAGGCAGAAGATGGCAAATAGCTTCAACTTCTTTATCTTTGGCTTCAGTGGTTGCTGTGTAAATTTGAATAATAGTAGTATTAACTGGTCTTCTTTGTAGGTGTCTGGATATTATCCTATCACTGACAGCATTGTACTTCATTGAAATGTTCTATTTGATGATGAATATGATGCCATCCCTCTTTAACTTGTTACTCTTGGCATAGTAGAACATATGATTGTCTGATTCAAAATGGCTAATGCCAGTCTGTTTCAGCACACACACACACATACAGAGAGAGAGAGAGAGAGAGAGAGACAACTCATCTGTCAGTTGTCATACTGTTGTGGTGGCTTGTATGTTTTTGTGATGCCAGAAGCTATGCCATTGACATTTCATTTTCCAGCAGGGTCCCCATAGTGGACTGGTTTCAGTAGAGGTTCCAGACTGAGGCAGAGTAGGAAGAAGCAGGGGCCATCCACTTCTGGAAACATTGACCACTGAAAACCTTACCTGACACATAGCAGGAACTTAATGAGTATTTGTTGAAAGAATGACTCCTGCATAAGGTTGTTTATGATTTTATTCCTATAGAAAATGATTCTGCACTGGTATGCAGTCTTTGAAAATTTGAGATTTTTTTTTTTTCTGATTTCTATACTTTTCATGTTTTTTCTTTGATTCTTGCTCTGATTAGTTTTTCTGCCTCTAGAAGGTAAGCCTGTCAGTTTGTCATACTGAGGTGGCCAATTCATCTTTTTACCGGAGTACAACTTATTGTACAGTAACTGGCTGTGTGACTATACTCTTAATCAATGTGATTTTTTTCCATCAATGTAAAGCAAAACTAAGTACTCCATAAGCAGTAACTGCCATTTTCCCGTCCCACTTGCTCCTGTTAAACACTATAAAATGTCTCTATACATTTGCCTTTTCTTGTCTTTTTTATGTTAGTGAGGTCATATAGTATTTGCCCTTTTGTGATTGGCTTATTTCACTCAGCTTAGTATCTTCAAGCTGTATCCATATTGTAAATTGTTTTGTGGTAGTTAAGTTTGTGTGTCAACTTGGCTGGGCCTGGTTGAGAGGCTGGGCAGTGGGTGTAGTATTCCCCATGATGAGACTGGTAATCAACTCCATGGTGGAAACTACTGTGAGCACCTGAGAGCTGCCTTAGGGATGTGGTCTGCTTCCTGTGTATAAGGAGAAGGCTTGGGGAATGGTCTCCAGCTAATGCCACATTTGAACCCTGCATGTAGCTGAGTCGTTGTTCAGTAGCCTGCCATGGTCTGCTGATCTTGGGACTTTAAGTGGACTTGAATTAATGGCCTGCTGTGTTGTTTTGTAATATCGGAACTGTGCCTTGTTACTTGATGACTTTGGGCTTGTCAGCATCAGCAGCCAGTAGCTGAGTGAAGAAAAGCCTCCAGCTTTAGTGGGCCAGGAGCAGGAGGCAGAGCTGAAGCCTAAGGTTGAGGGGCTTTCACCCAGCCCCTAGAGCCTGGCACTATGAACGTGGACTTAAAGCCTCCAAATTGTAAGAATAAACTCCTGTTTGTTCAAGCCATCCCATTTGTGGGATATACTCTTGTCAGAGCAGAGCTAGGTAACCAAAACATGTATTAACACTTAATTTCTCCTCCTGGCTGAGAAATATTTCATTGCATATATGTACCACATTTTGTTTATCCATTTACCTGGTGATGGGAATTTATATTGTTTCCACCTTTTGGCTATTGTGAATAGTGCTGCAATGAACATTGGTATACAAGTCTCTGTTTTGAGTCTCTGCTTTCAAAGTCTTTTGAGTATATACCTAGAAGTGGAGTTGTTGGGTCATACTCACTGCAGGCGATTCAGGTCTGACTCATAGTGACCCCTCCTTGGGTTTCCAAGGTGATATCACTGTGGAAATAGATTGCCCAGTCTTCCTTCAGAGGCTTGGTTGGTGGGCTTGAACTGCCAGCCTTCTGGTTAGCTGTCAAATGCCTTAGGTGCTATAGGGTAGTTCTATTTTTAGTTTTTTTAGGATCTGCCAAACTGTTCTCCACAATTGCTCTACCATTTTGCATTCCCACCAACAATGAATAAGGGTTCCAATTTCCCTCACCAGTCTTTGTTATTTTCTCTTCTTCTTTTTTTAAATTTAAATTTAATTTTTTTGTTTTAGCCATCCTGTGGGAGTGAAATTGTATCTCACAGTGGCTTTGATTTGCACCTTTCTGATGGCTAATGATGTTGAGCATCTTTTCATGTGTTTGGTGTTCATTTGAATGTCTTCTTTGGTGAAATGTCTATTCAAGTCTTTTGTCAATTTTATGATTGGGTGTGATAGTTGAAGATGTGTCAACTTGGCTGGACTCCAGTTGTGAGTGGCGGTTCCCATGATGGATCACATGACTGCGTCCTAAGCGGCTGGTCAGTCTAGGGGGAGTTTCCCCAGGGGTGAGGCCTACCTGTAATAGTATCCCAGGGACAAACTGGAAGAACGGCATTCCGGACTATATACTTCCTGGAGCAAGCAGCTCGCTGCTCACCCTGGAGGCTTTCGGATTCATTCTTTGTTGGGAAC
>NW_006921591.1:20843240-20867011 GCF_000298275.1 Orycteropus afer afer
AGCTTGAACTTGTCGGCTTCTACATGCTTGTGAGCCATTTATCTAAGATAAATTTCTCTCTCTCTCTCTTTCTCTCTCTATAAATATATATATATATATATACTTTGCTGGTTTTTGTGTTTCTCTAGAGAACCCAATCCAACACATTGGGTTATTTGTCTTTCTGTTGTTAAGTTGTTGAAGTTTTATGTATAATTTTGTTATTAGGTTCTTATTGGAGATATAATTTCTGAAGATATTTTCCCGGTCAATAGCTTGGGTTTTAACTTTTTTTTGTAAAGTCTTTTGATTAAAAAGTTTTAATGAGGTCCTTTTATATTTATTTTGTCTTTTGCTGTTTGTGCTTTTGTTGTTAGATTAGGTAACCCATTGTTGAAATCTATGCCTGACAGTGTTCCCCTGATTTTTATTCTAAGAATTTTATGGTTTTAGGTTGTACATTTAGGTCCTTAGTCCATTTTGAATTTGTTTTTGTTTATACCACGAGGCATGGATCCAGTTTCATTTTTCTGCACATGGAAATCACATTTTTTTCCAGTATCATTTATTGAAGAAACTATTCTTTCCCCATCAAATGGGTTTAGCCCCCTTGCCAAAAATCAATTGACCACAGATATGTGGGTTTATTTCTAGAATCTCAATTCTACTTCACAAGTATATGTATCTACTGTTATTCCAGTACCAAGCTGTTATACAACTGTACCTGTATAACATGTTTTAATTTCAGAAGGTGTGAATCTTCCTATTTTGTTCTCTTCGTTGGTTTAACTATTTGGGCCTCTTGCCATTCTATGTAAAATTGAGGATTTGCTTTTTATTTCTGTAAAAAAAAGGCTTTGGGATGTTGATTCTGGATTGCATTGAATGTATAGATTGTTTAGGGAAGTATTGACATCTTCACAATATTAATTCTTCCAATCCAGGGACATGGACCATCTTTCATTTATTAAGTCTTCTTTAATCTCATTCAACAGTGTTTTGTGCAATACCTAACATCTGCAGTTTATTTTACTTGTAGGTATTTTATTCTCTTATATCCTCTTGAAATGGAATTGTTCCCCTAATTTCTCTTTCAGATTTATAATTGCTGTGGTATAGAAACCCAACTGATTTTTGTTTTGTTGACTGTGAAACTTTGTTAAATTCCCGTGTTATCTCTAGAAGTTTTCTTTCAGACTCTGGGGCTTTTTTTTAATATATATAGTGTCATGTCAAGGTTAGATTGCATGAATCCTTTGAAAAATGCTGCAATACTAAGCATTCATTAAATAAATATTTATTGAGCAGTATGTCAAGCACTATGCTAGATACTGAAGATGCAAATTGAATAAAGCATAAATTTCATCCTGCAAGGAAGTTACTATGTAGTAGAGGAGACAGGTACTTAAAATATTGCAATAGAGTATGCACAAATACAATAGTCCCGTTACTGTGGTAGCAGAAGAGGAGACTGATTCCTTTGTGCCCCAGAGAGTTAGAGAAGACTTCATTAGGTTGAGTTGTAATGCAACAATGATTTCAAAGTTGGAGAGAAAAAGGTGCTCTTATAACTAAGGAGGAGCTTCATGTGCTAAAACACAGTGGTGATAAACAGTTTTTTTTTTTTTTTTTGTACTATAATATGTTTGTGGGAGCTGTGGTGATGTAGTGCTAAGGCATTTCACTGCTAAGCAGAAGGTTGGTAGTTCAAACCCAATAGCCACTCCTTGGAAGGAAGATTGGGCAGTCTACTTCTGTAGTGATACCACCTCAGACCCTAGGACGGGTCACTAGGAGTTGAATAGACTCAACGGCAGTGAGTTTGTTTTTTTTGGTCATCATGGATAGAGATGATTTTACATCTTTTCCAATCTGGATACCTTTCATTTCTTTTTCTTCTCTTATTGCTCTGTGTGGGACTCCTAATAAAATATTGAAGTGATGTTGGCAGGCATCCATGTGTTGTTCCTGATTCAAGGAGAAAGCTCTCAGTCTTTGCTTATTAAGTATAATGTTGGCTTTTGGCTTTCCATATATGTCTTGAATCATATTAAGGAATTTCCCTTCCAATCTTTTTGATAGTTTTCATCCAGAATGGGTATTGAATTTTATCAAATTCTTTTTCTGCATCCATAGAGAGGATCTTGTAGTTCTTTCCCTTGCTCTGTTGATGTGGTATATTATGTTGATTGGTTCAACATCAGAGTTGATACTTCCCTGAATTCCTGGATAAATCCCACTTGCTCATGGTACATGATTCTTAATATGCTGTTGGAGTCTGTTAGGTACTATTTTGTTGAGGATTTTTGCATCTGTAGTCATAAGAGATATTGATATGTGGTTTTATTTTCTTGTAGTTTCTTTGGTTTTGGTATCAGGATTATGTTTATTTCATAGAATGAATTAGTAGTATTCTTTCTTATCTATCTTTTGGAAGAATTTAAACAGTATTGGTGTCAATTCTTCTCTAAATGATTGGTCTAGGACTTATTATTATTATTTTTATTGTGATTTGGGTAAAAGTTTACAGAGCAAGTTTGTTTTCCATACAACATTTCATACATATTTTGTGTAACGACATTGATTGCAATCTCCATAATGTAACAATTATTGAACAATATCATTAATATCTCACACAAGTAAAATCTTACTGAAGACAATTCAAAAATGGTTCCAGCAGTATATTGACAGAGAACCTCCAGATGTGCAAGCTGGATTCAGAAGAGGATGTGGAATGAGGTACATCATTGCTGATATCAGATGGATCTTGGCTCAAATCAAAGAATACCAGAAATATGGTTACTTGTGTTTTGTTGACTATGCAAAAGCATTAGATTGTATGGAACATAACAAATTATGGATAACATTGAGAAGAGTGGAAATTCCAGAACTCTTAATTGTGCTCATAAGGAACTTGGTACATAGAGCCGGAGGCTGTCGTTTGGACAGAACAAGAGGACACTGCATGGTTTAAAATCAAGATGGGGGTGTGTCAGTGTTGTATACTTTCACCATACTTATTCAATCTGTGTGCTGAGCAAATAATACGAGAAGCTGGACTATATGAAGAAGAATGTGGCATCAGGATTGGAGGAAGACACATTAACAACCTGCGTTGTGCAGATGACACAACGTTGCTCACTGAAAGTGAGGATGACTTGAAACACTTACTGAAGATGATTGAAGTCTGCAGTCTGCAGTATGGATTACACCTCAATATAAAGAAAACAAAAAATCCTCACAACTGGACCAATAAACAGCATCACGATAAATGGAGAAAAGATTGAAGTTGTCAAAGACTTCATATTACTTGGTTCTACAATCAGCAGTCAAGATAGCATAGATCATATAACATTGGGCAAATCTGCTGCAAGGAACTCTTTCAAGTGCTGAAGAGCAGAGATGTTTCCTTGAAGACTAAGGTACACTCGACACAAGTCATGGTATTTTCAATCACCTCATATGCATGTGAGAGCTGGACAATGAAGAAGGAAAACTGAAGAAGACTTGATGCTCTTGAGTTGTGGTGCTGGAGAAGAATGCTGAAAGTACCATGGACTGCTAAAAGAACGAACAAATCTGTCTTGGCAGAAGTGCAGCAGGAATGCTCCTTGGAAGCGAGAATGGCCAAATTTCATCTCACCTACTTTGGTCATGTTGTAAGAAGGGACCATTCCCTGGAGAAGGATATCCTGCTTGACTAAGTGGAGGGACAACGAAAAAGGGGAAGGCCTTCAACGAGATGGATAGACATGGTGGCTGCAACTATGGGCTCAGGTATAGCAAGGATCGTGAGTCTGGCACAAGACCAGGCAGTGTTTTGTTCTGCTGTGTGTAAGGTCACTATGAGTCAGAGATGACTCAAAAGCACCTAACAACAACAACAACAACCAGGATCTCCTGCACTGATCCCTTTCTGAGCAGCAGCCGGGCACCATCTAGCTCTTCTGATCTTATGCTCATGTAGGCCGAGGTTCACATGGTTCACTAGTCCCTTGGACTGATTATTTCAGTGTCTTTGGTTTTCTTCATTCTTCTTTGCTCTGGATGAGGAGAGACAAATTGATGCATCTAGATAGATGCTTACAAGCTTTTAAGACCCCAGTCGCTACTCACCAAAGTAGGATGTGGAATAATATTTTTGTGTAGCATGGTATGAAAGGCAACTGGTTTTTAAGGGTCACTATGCTGTATGTCCGAATGATGTGATTAAGGTATAAGAGGCTTATTAAGCCCACATACTGGTTTCTGGCAATTGGGTTGGAGCTTGCTCTAGGAGGCTAAGGCTGTGACCCCTACCTGTAATGAGCCCAGGAGCTCACTGAAAACACACCTCAATATAAAGAAAACAAAAATCTTCACAACTGGAATCCTCTAGTCATCTCTTCCAGACCCATTGAGCTTGTGATATTAGAATGTGATGGATATAAGCTCCATATGTCACAATTCCCTTCATGTGTCACAGTGCTAGTAAAGGGTAGATTTTACCAACAGGTGAAGAAGAGAGAAAAAAATGGGATATTGGTTGAAAATGACACACAGATTTCCAAACTTGGCCAGTTGTTGGGTCATTTACATGGTAGAGTTAGGCTGAACAGAGATACGTTGGGGAAGGTGGAGATAAGTGATGGCTGACTGTCTTAGTTTCCTAGTGATGCTGTATCACAAATACCACAAGTGGGTGGCTTTAAATAACAGAAATTTGTTTCTTCACAGTTCAAGAAACTTGAAACCTGGAATCAGGATACTGACTAAAGGGGAAATTTCTCTCTGTGTCAGCTGTGGAGCAAAATCCTTGTCTTTTCCAGCTTTCATGGTCCCAACATTCCTCTATTCCTTGGTGATCTTCAGGTGGGCTTGTAGTGCTTGCTTCTGCTCCTCCATATAACTCAGAGGTGATTAGGTTTAGGACAAACTGTGCACTGATATGTCTTCATTAACATAACAAAGAAAACTATTTCCACCAGGATCACATCTACAAGAATAGGGGTTAGGATTCCAACACATATTTTTTGGAGAATACAATTCCATCCATAACACCATCTGAGTGCAAACATGTGGGAAGTAGGGGATATGCTACCAGGAAGAGGAGCACCTCCTATAAGCTGCCTGAAAAACAATGGCTTCTATTGGCTATATGAGTATGATCATTTGCTTAAGAAATTCAGGGAAGTGGAAACCAATGGTGAAGACCCTTTAGTCATCTATCATGCTCAGGGGGTGGGACCCCAGCCTCCAAAAGCCATGTTATTGAAAGTCACAAATTATTCTGAGCTGGGAAGCTGTGAGAGCTGCTGTGGGGAGGAGCTGAGGGTTGACAAATTAATGCCCAAATTAGAAGGTTGGAAATTTAGAGAACTGGAAAAAAGAAAACCCAGTAGAGATCCAATGCCTGCATCTGTGCCTATTTCAGAGAAAAAAAAAATTCCCCCAACTAAATTAAGTTCTTTAAAAAGTTTGTGTTGTTATAAAAACTTACTGATTTTATTTCAAATATTGATTTTTGCCAATAATCGTTCAAGTGCCTTTTTCCTCCCCTAAGTCAGTGTGCATAGACACTCAACTCATCAAATATGATACTGGAAAGAAGTGTTATTAACATTGGCCTGGGTTCCAAGGTTTCATTAAATCATAGATTGGAACTAACCCATTTTAGATGTGAAGAGGAATTGGAGATTATGGGGCTCAATTCTTCATTGTACAGATGAGGCAGAGTCTGGTGTTAAGGGCTGTGCAATGTCAGGCCAGGCTTAGAGACTGGGCTTGACTCCTGCCACTCCAACAGGCTGCTTTACTTCCTTTCCTTTCTCATCATTTCACTTCTTCACTTCACTTCACTTCCCTCCACATTTATGGAGAACTCACTACAAACAAGAAACTGTGATAGTTTCAGGGGGGCACATACAGGGATGCTTAAGGAAGTTGTGACTTAATAAGGGCAACAAGGCAGAGCTAACTGCACAGTAATCTGAACTGAGTGTTGAATGTGGTGTATGAAAGAAGTGAAGTCATTGATGGCTGATGGGGGTAGGTAAAGGAAACCGGTTTCCAGAGGAAGTGGCATTTAGGCAGTGATTTAGAAGAGGAGAAAGGACTTGGACACACAGAAGTGGAGAAAGACATTTGTGAGGGATGGGACAATGCTGGCGAGGGGAGGAAGGAAGAGAAAGCAGGTGTGTGGGAAATAGCAGAAATGGGTTATCTGTGGCTAGAGTGTGGGGTCTGGGAAGAGGGCACAAAGACATGAAACTTTAGTTTCCAGAGGCTGGGGCATTCAAAGTGTATGCTCAGGTCATGATGAGCTGAGCTTTCAGGTATTTTTCTGGAAGCACTGTGTGGGGTGCTGATGCTGACATAGCTGAGAGAGAGCCAGGAGGCTGGGGCAATTGTCCTGGTGGAATTTGTGATGGAAATTGTTGAAATATACAGCTCTCAGGGTGTTGGGAGTTCTTGGGTGGCACAAAAAGTTAAGTGCTTGACTACTGGCTGCAAGTTTGGATATTTGAATTTACCTCAGAAGACAGACCTGGTGATCTGCTTCCAAAATGTCACAGCCTTGAAAACCCTGTGGAGCATGGTTTTATTCTGAAACATATAGAATTACCACGAGTCAGAATTGACTTGATGGTAACTGACAACAACAGTAATAAAGGGTACTAGCTGGCTTACCAACACTTCCTTCTTTGAAAAGTGCTTCCTTCTAACCACAGGGCCAAATCCAAGGTGGTCAGTGAGGTAGTTTCTGTGGTAAATGAAATTAAGAGAACACACTTGGCCATCGGGGTGGCCATTTCTGTCATGTACTACCCAGTAAGTAAATATCTATCCCTGTAAGTAAAATAGAGGAATATAGAGAGGGGCTGCAGGGAGGGGACCAGAACAGGCTTGCAAAAGGAGATAGAGATCAAAGCCTGGAACTCTGACCACTTTCCAGTTCCTGGCTCCAGGTTTCACAGGGGGCACTGCTGTCTTTGGTTGTGTGATATAAATTTGTATCTTTATTAAGAATCTCTCTTTGTGTGTTTTTTTAAGACAATGGCTCTTAAAAAAATTTGGTCTTTGGATCCCTTTAAGTTTTAAAAATTATTGTAGGTTCCAAACACTTTTATTTGCATATATTATATTTATCTATATGTACTGATTTTAGAATTTAAAATTAAGAAATTAAATTTTTTTTAATTCATTGAAAGATTGCAATTAACTCATTGCAAGTATTAAATTTTTGCAAATCTCTTTATTGACTGACTTAATAGAAAATGCCAGAATTTTCCTATCTGCCTCTGTGTTCATTCTGTTGATATATCAGATATTATGTAGCCTGTGAAAAACTACATTGTGTACTCATGAGAGAATGAGGGTAAGAAAGACACATAATGTTTTAGTGATATCCTGAAGATAATTTGTATTCATAGACCCCCTAGGGATCCCTGGACCATACTTTCAGAAACACCAATTTAAGTTCTTCTGAAGTTGGCTTAGGAGCTCTGGTAGAGTAGTGCCTAAGGCACTTGACTCCTAACCAGAAGGCTAGCAGTTCAAACCCACCAGCCACTCCTTGGAAGGAAGGTTGGACAATCTACTTCCATAGTGATACTGCCTCAGAAACCCAAGGAGGGGTCGTTATGAGTCGGGTCCAACTCCACGGCACATAACAACAACAACAACGAAGTTGGTTTATGTAACAACCAGAATCTTAACTAAGATTATCATTGCTCTTTGAGGCTCAATAACATGGCTTTGATTTGCTAACAGTTCCTAATGGGATTATTTATGAATTAATGACTAATCTTTTATATTTGAAATTTAGTTGTTACCCCAAACTCCATCTACTGATATCCTGATGTTTAGATTAAGGAGCTCTAAAATTCAGACTTACACATGTACACACAGACATACACAGAATCACACACAGAGACACAGACACACACAAAAGGAGAAGCAAAGGGAAATGGTCAAGATGACGATGAATGCAAGTGTAAATGCCTTCTTTTAGAAATATTTATCAGTAAACAAGTGATTCATGCCCACTGGGAAAAAATGAAAAAAGTGTTGTTGTTACATGCCATCGAGTTGGTTCTGACTCACAGCAACCCTACATACAACAGAAACATTGCCCAGCTATGGGCCATCCTCACAATCCTTGCTATACTTGAGCCCGTCATTGCAGCCACTATGTCAATCCATCTTGTTGAGGGTCTCCCCCTTTTTTGCTGACCCTCCACTTTATCAAGCATGATATCCTTCTCCAGGAAATGGCCCCTTCTGACAACATGACCAAAGTAGGTGAGTGTGGTGTTCTCTCTTCCAAGGAGCATTCCAGCTGCACTTCCTCCAGGACAGATTTGTTCATTCTTCTGTCAGTCCATGGTACTTCAGTATTCTTCTTCAACACCACAACTCAAAAGCATCAATTCTTCTCCAGTCTTCCTTATTCACTGTCCAGCTTTCACATACATATGAAATAATAGAAAATACCACACCTCAGGTTAGGCACATCTCTATCTTCAAAGTGACATCTTTGCTCTTCAGCACTTTAAAAAGATCTTTTGTAGCAGATTTCCCATTGCAATATGGTGCTGGATCTTTTGACTGCTACTTCCATTGGTGTTAATTGTGGGTCCAAGTAATATGAAATCTTTGACAAGTTCAACCTTTCCTCCATTTATCGTGATGCTGCTTATTGCTTCAGTTGTGAGGATTTTTGTTTTCTTGATATTGAGGTATAATCCATACTGAAGACTATAGTCTTTAATTTTCAATAGTAAGTGCTTCAAGTCATCTTAACTTTCAGCAAGCAAGGTGTTGTCATCTGCATATCTCAAGTTGTTAATCTTCCTCCAATCCTAATGCTTCATTCTTCTTCATATAGTCCAGCTTCTCAGATTATTTGCTCAGCATACAGATTGAATGAGTATGGTGAAATGATGCCATCATGATGCACACTCTTTCTAATTTTAAACAATACAGTATTCCTTTGTTTTGTCTGAATGACTGCTTCTTGGTCTAGGAACAGGTTCCTCATGAACACACTTAGGTGTTCTGGAATTCCCATTCTTCTCAATGTTATCTGCAATTTGTTATGATCCACACAGTCAAGTGCTTTTGTATAGTCAATAAATACAAGTAAACATCTTTCAGATATTCTTTGCTTTTAAACAAGATCCATCTGACATCAGCAATGATATCCCTCATTCCACAGCCTCTTCTTAATCCAGCTTGCATTTCTAGAAGTTCACTGTGAATACACTGCTGCAACCATTTTTGAATTATCTTCAGCAAACATTTTCTTGCATGAGATATTAATCATATTGTTTGATAATTTCCACATCCTACCTATTGGATTACCTTTCTTTGGAATGGGTACAAATATGGATCTCTTCCAAGTAGCTGTCTTCCAAATTACTTGACATAGATGAGTAAGTGGCTCTTGTATGGAATCCATTTGTTGTAACATTTCAGTGTGTGTTCCATCAATTCCTAGAGTCTTGTTTTTCACCAATTTCTTCAGTCCAGCTTCGACCTCTTCCTTCAATACCATTGGTTCCTGATCTTATGCCACCTCCTGAAATAGTTGAACATTGACCAGTTCTTCTTTGTACAGTGACTCTGTGTACTCCTTCCATCTTCTTTTGATGCTTCCTGCATCATTATTACAACTTGAGGCTTGAATTTTTTTCCTCAATTCTTTCAGCTTGAGAAATGCCAAGCATGTTCTTCCCTTTTGGTTTTCTAACTCCAGATCTTTGTGCATTTCATTATAATCTTTGACTTTGTCTTCTCGAGCTGCTTTATGAAATCTTCTGTTCAGCTCTTTTATCTTGTTATTTCTTCCATTTGCTTTAGCTACTCTCTATTCAAGAGCAAATTTCAGAGTTTCTCCTGTCATCCATTTTGGTCTTTTCTTCCTTTTCTGTCTTTTTAGTGATCTTTTGCTTTCTTCATGGATGATGTTCTTGATGTCATCCCATAATTCCTCTGGCTTTCAGTCATTTGTGTTCAATGCATCAAATCTATTCTTTAGATGCTTTCTAAACTCAGGTGGGATATAATCAAGGTCATATTTTGTCGTAGACTTGTTTTAATTTTCTTCATCTTCAGCTTGAACTTGCAGTTGAGCAATTGATGGTCTGTTCTACAGTTAACTCCTGGCCTTGTTTTGCCTGAAGATATTGAACTTCTCCATAGCCTCTTTCCACAGGTATTGTTTATCTGATTCCTGTGCATTCCATCTGGTGAAGTCCATGTATATGGATGCCATTTATGTTGATGAAAAAAGTATTTGCAATGAATAAGTCATTGGTCTTGCAAAATTCTATCATGAGATCTTCAGCATCATTTCTATCACTGAGGCTATATTTTCCAACTACTGGTGATTCTTCTTTGTTTCCAACTTTTGCATTCCAATCAACAGTAATAATACATCTTGATTGCACGTTTGGTCAATTTCAGACTGCAGAAATTGGTAAAAATCTTCAGTTTCCTCATCTTTGGCTTTGGTAGTTGGTGCATAAATTTGAATAATATTATTAACTAGTCTTCCTGTAGTTGTATGGATATTATCCTATCACTGACAGCATTGTACTTCAGGATAGTTCTTGAAACATTCTTTGTGATGATGAATGTGACACTATTTCTCTTCCATTTGTCACTTCTTGTATAGTATATCTTATGTCTGTCTGATTCAAAATGACCAAAACTAGTCCATTTCAGCTCACTAATGCCTAGGATTTTGATCTTTGTGTGTTCCATTTCACTTGTGACAACTTCCAGTTTTCCTAGATTCATACTCATACATTCCATGTTCCAATTATTAATAGATATTTGCAGTTATTTCTTCCAATTTTGTATCATGCCCCATCAGCAAATGGAGGTCCCAAAAGCTTTCTTCCATTCATATCAGTAAGTTCAACTCTACTGTAGTGGCATAGTGCCTAAGGCATTTGACTCCTAATTAGAAGGCTGGTGGTTCAAATCCACCAGCCACTACTTGGAAGGAAGACTGGGCAACCTATTTCCATAGAGATACTCCTTGGAAACCCAAGTCAAATCAAGTTGAAGGCAGTGAGTTTGATTTTTTGGTTTGCTACTTTTAGGAGGCAGCCCTTCCCTAGTTGTATTTTGAGTGCCTTTCAACATTAGGGGCTCATCTTCTGGCACTATATCAGTATGCCAGTGAACAAAGGAAAAAAATACCAGTATACCAGTAGACAAAAGAAAAAATTACCCTTAATCCCACTATGTAATCTCTGATGACATTTTAGCTACATCCATCTGTATGGATGTATGTTTGCTTTCACACAAAAATGGGAACACATTGCATATAATTTTCATAGGCTTGCTTTTTAACTTTCATACTATATTATAAATATCTATCCCTGTAAATAAAATGTACTTAAACAACATTTTTTAAAAGCTGCTTTAAATATTCTGTAATATATATGTATTATAGTTTATTTAACAACCTCTCTGTACTTTACATTTAGTTTTTAAAATTTTGTTATGAGTATGTATCTTTGCACCCATTAGTTTCAGGCTTTTTTAAAATGAAACATTCCAAAAGTAGATAATTGGATGGCAAACTCCTGCTTTCCCATTATCCAACTTCAATAATTATAAAAATAAGTAGCGTAGTGCCTAAGGCATTTGACTGCTAACCAGAAGGCTGGTGGTTCAAACCCACCAGCCACTCCTCAGAAGGAAGGTTGGGCAATCTACTTCTGTAGTGATACTGCCTTGGAAACCCAAGGAGGGGTCACTATGAGTCGGATACAACTCTACAGCAGTGGGTTAAGTCCAATCTTTTTTCATCTATATCCTTTCCACCCCTGTTAGATTTCATGAAAGGTCTCTTATCATTTCTGTTATAAATACTTCTATATGTATCTCTAAGAGATTGGTACTTGCTTTTTTTTTTTTTCTTTTTTAAGTAACATAATCATAATTTTATGGAGCTGTGTTGGTCCAGTGGATAAGGCATTTGGCTGCTAACCAAAGATTGGCAGTTGAAACCTACAAGCTGCTGTTCAGGAGGAAGATGAGGTAATCTACTTCTGTAAAGATTTACAGCCTTGGGAACCATATGGGGGTCTCTATGAGTCAGAATTGACTTGATGGCAGTAGGTTTGGTTTTTGAGTTTTTAATCACAATTTCATTAGCACACCCATAAAAATTAACAATTTCTGGATATTGTCAAATATCCAGCCCAAATTAAAACTTTCTCAGTTGTCTCATAAATGTCTTTTTTTGTTAGTCTGTTGGAAGCAGGAGTCAAACAAGTTCCTCACATTGCGTTTGGTATCACTATATCTTTGGGATAAATTCTTGGAAGTGAAATTGCTGGCTCAAAGTATATACATATTTTAAAGGATTTTGCTGTGTATTGCAAAATTGCCCTTCATAAATTACATATCTTTAAGCTTCCATGTACACTTTTTAAAAAGCTGAACTTTGAAATTCTGTCTGGAGAGAGTGTCTCTGAGATGTGCATTTGTACTTAAGCATCCTCTTCTTCATGCCTATATTGGCACCCACCTCAGTTCACCTTCTTGGGTATTTTCTCAAGTTTTCTGTCATATTATAAGTCAAGCTGACAACATGTGTGAGAATGTTCCCACCTCACCAAAACTCCATTCTCTCTCCTGTGGTGTCTTTAAGCCTCACATGCTACCAGGCACCTTTTCCCTCTGCCCTTGAAGCAAATGCTCTCTTTCTCCTCCATTTTTCCTCTCTCCTACTCCTTCTTACAAGGTGTCTTAGCTTCCTAGTGCTGCTGTAATAGAAATATCACAAGTAGCTAGTTTTAAAGAAATGTATTTTCTCACAGTTCTGAAGGCTAAAAGTCCAGATCAGAATTTCTTTCTTGTAGGTAGTTCCAGGCGTTCCTTAGTTCCTTGGCTTGTAGATGATCCTTACATGGCATCATCTTCCCTTGTGTGTACATGCATGCGCATCTCTGTTTCTAATCTGTTCTATTTATAACTTAGAAGTGATTAGATTTAGAACTCACTCTATTTAAGTATGTCTTAATTAACCTAATAAAATCTTTATTTTCAAACAGGATTACATCCATCCACAGGTATAGTGGCTAGGATTCCAATGTATATTTTGGGGACATTATTCAATTCATAAGATAGGTCTTCAGTGTGACCAGTGCTGTGGCTAATTACCAAATCAGTCATGTGGTTTCAATCATATACATTGAAACAAGGGAAGAGAAAGTGCAGAAACAGCTTTGGGTGGACCTGAGGTGACAGTCACCTGCTCAAATAGATATTTCTGTACTATTAATGCCTTTACCTCCTTTTTTATGTAGATGATGTCATAGATACTGGTTTCCTAGAATTCTAACATTAGAACAGTGTAAAAATGGTTGGGGTGAGGTTGGGTCCAGATGTGTGGAGGAGAGAGAACATTTCACGAGGGATGGTGCTTACTATCTCATTTAATTATTTCAAAACCCTGTGAGGAAACTGAGACCTAGAAAGGTATGGTACCAAGAGTGACTCTAGAAGAGTAAAATCTTATGAGTTTCTGAACTGGTTCTCCAGTCTGGCTAGCTCACAGGCACTAATAACTCTATTTTCCGTAGTAAAGGGCACTGTTAATCCATGTTGTGATGTGGCAATAAAAATACTCAAACTATCACCACTACTAGATCAAATATTTATGAGACAAGGCTCTAGGAGATTGTGTATTTGATATCTTTCAACATTTTTGTCAAACTGAGAAGTATAATGAAACTGGCTGGTTGGCTGTACTTTCACTAGACAAAATGGAGAAAGATAAGGACAATCTTGGGGCTTGAGTCTCAGCTCCAAGGTCACATAAAAGACCTGCAAGTTGCTATTTGTGCCCTGAAAGAAAGCTATATTTTTTGTAGTAACAGAGTTGATATTACCAAAATCAAGCCTAGAATCTAATCTTAACAGTGGCTGAATTATTACGTCAATTGAATCCCATCCTCCAATGGTGACTGAACAAAAAGAGAGGGCATTGATTGGGAAGAAATGGGATCCTGAAACTTGAGATGGGGATATGTGGGCAGATAATCTGGAAGATGGGATATTGAGCTCCTAAATTGTGTTGGCTTACACCTGCCAACAGAACAACCCCTCTTGCTCCTATCCAAAGAGTTTGCTCAAGCTTTGTCTGCTAGCTATCTTCCCCAGTAAGACTATCCCTTCAACTGCATCTGAAGGTCCTTGTCTGAGACATTACCTGGGGGCACTGTCTTATGCTTTGCAAGACACTGATGAATGTCTCCAGAATCCACCTGACCACCCATTTGTGCTCCTAGATCCACAACTAGACATAAGTTCCAGTGAGTCTCAAGAGATGAATTACAAAATATTACCCATGAGGAGGTATGCTACACTCCAAAACAACTGCTTGATTTTTCTAATACATACAAACAGAAACCTGGGAAATATGTCTGAGAATGGCTATTAAGAGTTTAGAATAATGGTGCAAGGAACGTAAAGTTGCTTCAGTCTGAGTTTATTGATAATGGGCTATCTTGGTTCTTTAGTGCTGCTATAATGGAAATATCACAAGTGGATGACTTAACAGGAATTTATACTCTTACACTTTAGGAGGCCAGAAGTTTAAATCAGTGCTGGCTGTATGGGTTTGGTGAAGGGTCCTTGACCTCTTATGCCAGGCCCATTGGATCTAGAGGCTTCTTGTAACTCATGCAGCTGCTGGCTGCTAAGGCTGATGAACCCAAAGTTGGCAAGTAGAATGGCACAATTCCAAGATGAGCAGGCAACATAGCAGACCACAGATTCAAGTCCAGGAACTGGAGATGAAGACTCAGGCAAATACAGGATCCAGATGTACCAAAAAGGAAGGGACTTTTCTCAAACTTTCTCCTTATACACTGGAAGCAGGCCATACTCTAAAGGAAACTACTTAGCTGCTCACAGCAGATTCCACCATGGAGATGATTGCAATCTCATAGTGTGGAATAACTATATCCAGCTGCCCAGCCATTCAAAACCATGGCCCAGCCAAATTGACATACAACCTTAACTATAACATGGGCACACTAAACAGTGATTCTTCATTCACTATTTCAGCTCAACAGATTAGAAAAGGATCTAATAGTTTATTTGGTTGGTAGACCGAAACATGGACCAATAAGTGGGCTTCACAAAATGAAGTTGAAATTCCAGAACTGCTTTGGTATAGGAGCCCTGGTGACACAGGGCTTGACCACTCAGCTGCTGACTGAAAGGTCAGTGGTTTGAGTCCAAAAGCTGCTCCAGGGGAGAATGATGTGGCAGTCTGCTTCTGTAAAGATTACAGCCTTGAATCTATCATATGGGGCAGTTCTATGCTGTCCTACAGGGTAGCTATGAGTCAGAATCAACTCAACAGCAATGGGTTTTGTTTTGGTATATTATAGAAGAAGGTATCCAAAGCTTAGGTAAATTGGAAAGTTAGAATAGATTTATCATGTTGGACCCCCATACCCACCTAGGAAGTGCCCAGAGGACACACTTTTTATCACAGTTGTGAGGAATAAATTTGTGAATGGAGACCCAGCATCCTTGAAGACTGCTGTGATTGGTCTTCTATGTAGGTCAGGCTTTACAGTGAGAACTTCCTTAACTGAATTAAGATGCTTAACTACAGTTGGGGATGATTGGATCTTGGGGAAGCAAGCAGCAGCATTTAATTGCCAAAGATAAGGTGGGCATGGTGTGTAATGCACACTAGAGTCTGAAAAGTAATCAGAATACTCTGACATGAATGGACTTATGGTGTTGGCTTCTTAGTCATGGTCTCCCTAGGAATGAAATAGATGGGAAACTTACTAAATATTTACTTGATCTGTGCAAGTGGAAGAATTCTAGGTCAAGTGCATGGCAATTTAACTTGAATCACCATATAGAAAGTCACAACCCCTCAATCAATTTCCAGATTTGAGCCAGTTTACAGACTCACAACCCCTTGAGTGAAGGAGAGGCTGAGTCCCCTTGAAGAAGGACCCCACTACACTGCCAAGAATTTATAATATTAATTTTTCTTCCAGTCTTCTCCAAAGGGATCTATAGCCTTTTATGAGAGTGATAGTTTATTGGGGAAAAAGGAAATAATAAACTTTTCAGTGATTACTGGACATTGGCTCTAAATTGACACAAATTCCAGGTGACACAAACATCATTCTGGCCCACCAGGCAGAACAGGAGCATATGAAGGTCAGGTTATTAGTCTTAGCTCACATCCATAACACAGTGGTCCTGTGGGTCCTCAAATCCATCCTGTAGTGATTTACACAGTTCCAGAATGAATAATTACAATGGATATACTCAGAAAATGGCAAAATCCCCACATTGTATCCCTGACATGTGGGTATGGGCTATTATGATAGGAAAGGCCAGGTGGAAGCCATTAGAACTGCCACCACTTAGCAAAATAGTAAACAAAAAGCAATACTACATTTCTGGAGAGATTGTAGAGATTAGAGCCACCATCAATGATTTGATACAAGGGTGGTGATTCTCATCACATCCCTAATCAACTTGTCTATTTGAGCTGTGCAGAGAACAGATGGATCTTAGAGAATGACAGTGGATTATTGTAAACTTAACTAGGTGATGACTTTAAGTGCCATTGCTATTCTGGATGTAGTTTCATTACTTGAGTAAATTAAAAGATCTCTCGGTACCTAGTGTGCAGTTATTAAGCTGGCCAACACCTTTTTTTTCTCTCTCAATTCCTATTTCTAAAGATCATCAGAATACAGTTTTCCCTCAGCTGACAAGGCCAGCTATAAACCTTCACTGTCCTATCTCAGAGAGTATATGAACTCTTCAGCCCTATGTCATAGTTTAGTCTGAAGGGACCTTGATCACCTTTCCCTTCCACAGGATGTTACACTGGTCCATAGATGACATTGTGCTGATTGGATCTAGTAAGGAAGAAGTGTCAATTGACTCTAGACTTATTGGTACGACATTTGTGTTCTAGAGTGTGGGAAATTTATACAACAAAAATTCAGGCACCTTCTAAATTAGTGAAATTTCTAGGAGTCTGTTGGTGTGGGGCATGTCAAGACATTCCTTCTAAAATGGAGATGAAGTGTTGCATCTGGCCTCTCCTACAACTGAAAAGGAGACGTAATGCCTGGTGAGCCTCTTTGAATTTTGGAGGCATCACATGTCTCTGGACTCTTTATCCAAGGCTACTAGATTTGATTAGGGCTCAGAACAAGAGAAGGCTCTACCACAGGTCCAGGCTGTTATACAAGCTGCTGTGCCAATTGGGCAATATGATCCACTTATCCAATGGTGCTTGGAGTGTCTGTGGCAGATATAGATGCTATTTATAGTCTTTGGTGAATTGGTGAATCATAGTGCAGATAACTACTCTCCTTTTGAGAAACGGTTTTTGGCTTGTTACTGGGCCTCAATGGAGACTGAATGCTTAACCATGGGCCACCAAGTTATCATTTGGCCTGAGCTTCTCATCATGAACTAGGTATTGTTTGACCCACAGAGTCAAAAAGTTGGATGTGCACAATAGCTCTTCATCATTAAATGGAAGTGGTATATGTGAGATCAGGCTCAAGCAGGACCTGAAGGCACAAGTAAGTTACATGAGGAAGTGACCCACATCACTTGCTCCCAACTCCTGTCACATTACCTTCCTTTTCCCAATCTGCATGTATGGCATTATGGGGAGTTCCTTACAATCAATTGACTGACTAAGAGAAAGCCTGGTTTATAGATGGTTCTATGCAATATGTAGATATTACTCAAAAGTGGAGAGTGACAGCACTACTTCTCCTTACTGGAGCTTCCCTGATGGACAGTGATGAAGGGAAATCCTATGCAGAATTTCAAGCAGTGCATTTGATTGTTTATTTTTCTTGGAAGAAGAAATAGCCTGATGTGAGATCTTATATTGATTGATGGCTGTGGCCAATGGTTTGGATAGATGATCAGGCACTTTGAAGGAACTTGATTAGAAAATTGGTGACAAGGAAGTATGGGGAAAAGCTATATAGACAGATCTCTCTGAAGAACTTCTATGAAGAAGTTATGGAAGAAAAATGTCTAATACAGGATTGGCCCTGGGTAGTACAAATGATTAACATGTTTGGCTGCTAGTGGAAAGGTTGAAGGTTTGAATCACATGGGGTCACCATGAATTGGAATCTATTCCACAGTGACAAGTTTGGTTTGATTCTGATTCTTTACAGAATTGGTAAAAATTATATGGATGTCTTATGACTACAAACATAAATAGGAAATAAATTCATGGTTTTGTAGCTTTATTCTCTGGTCTTGGGAGCCATGTGGCAAGCAAACACCAAATAATTTCAGTACAACCTATGTCCAGGGGTGTCTAGTTATTTCTCTACATCAAAAGATGAGGGGAACCCCGGGAGCCTGCAGTCTGCCTAAATGAGGATGAACCTTAGAGTTTGTGGGTTACACTTTTGTCTTAGGTGGGAAGCCAGGGCAACCTTCACTCATTCTCAGTGTTTAATCTCTTCTCTAATCTAAGCAGCTTCCCATTGCCCTATGTCTGTGTCTATTGTTCTAGACATAATGCAGAGTATCCTTATATCATGTTTGGATCTCTGTTGAAGAGGTTATCACTTGGCAATTCAATTACTCAAAAAATAGTTAAGTACCTACTGGGAATGATGTAGTGAATAAAACAGACTCAGTTTCTTTTCTTTCTTCTTTTTTTTTTTTCCCCCATTCTTATTGCAATTTGGGTGAAAGCTTACAGAGCAAATTCGTTTTCCATACAGCAGTTCATACACATTTTGTTTCATGACATTGATTGCAATCCCCGACAATGTAACAGCTCTCTTCTCACTTCTTCCCTGTAGTTACTTCTCTGCATCCTTCCCTCCCACACACTCCCATCCCCTGGAGTTCTCTCACTGTGCAAACACTACCTTTCTGTTCTCCCACAACTGATAGCTCCAAGGAGTTTATCTGCATGATGTAAACATTCACCCTATTTGCCTGTCTATTGTTTGGCTGGAAGCCACAGGAATGAATTCAGTTCCAGATCTGAAGGATAACTCGGGCAATAGTGTCAGAGTTCTTACCAGCTTCTATCAGATCAGCAAACATGGTCTTTTTTTTTTTTTTTTTTTATGATTTTCAGTTTTGTTCCATATTGTTTTCCCACTCTATCCAGGATCTTCTGCACCAAACCCCTCTGAGTGGTTGACAGTGGTAGCCCAGCATCATCTAGTTTTTCTGGTCTCATGGTCATATAGGCTGAGGATTACATGGTCTCCTAGTCCCTTGGACTAATTGTTTTCATGTGTCTTTGCAGACTCAGTTTCTGAAGAGTTCAGTGGAGAGATGGATATTAAAATAATAAAACTAGGTAAAAAATTACAAAAGTGATCTGTATATCTGTCCCACAAGACCGTGAGTTTTTCAGACTCAAAGATCTCCACTTCTTATTCATCTCTCTATTCCAGTTGCGGGGATAATATTAGCAGTTTCTAGAAAGTGAAAACCATGAGATCCTCCATCGTGTAGTTGACTGTTTCATCTGAATTAGGCCAAAGAAATTTAGGAAGAGAAAGGAAGTGGAGAAGCTCATGAACTTGCAGGGAAAGGCCTGTTTAAGGGCTTGCAAATAAGTATAAACACCTTCTTCCCAGGTGTGGGTGCCTGCTGAGGGAACTGCTGCACACTTGAGCTGCCTTTTGCACTAGCTGCTGAATAGAGTTTTGTCTTAGGCTTCTGGTCAGGAATTCAGGGAACCTGACCAAACGGCTGAGAGGTTGTGCGTGAATTCTCTGCAGTTCTGCTTTTGCCACTCAATTAGTAGTCATAGACTACAAACAAGAGCCTAAACTGAATTGTGGTGACCTGATGCTCCAGTTAGGAGTCCCTGGGTGGTACAAATGGTTAACCCTCTTGACTGCTAACCCAAAAGTGGTGGTGTGACTCTACCTAGAGACACCATGGAAGAAGAACTGGTGATCTACTTTTGAAAAATCATCCATTGAAACCTTATGGAGCACAGTTGTACTCTGACACACATGGAGTCACTCTGAGTAGAAATTGGATTTGATGACAATTGGTTTAACTGGTAGATATTCCAGTTACTATTATTCTGTAACAAACACCTCAATTGGAGGGACAGCTTGGAAAGGCTTGAATGATAAGCCTCTGAAATCATCTCCTGGGTTGCAATGATTAAATACTGCCTCAGCTGGGATTATTGCCTGGGCCACCTCACCATGGTCTCTCCATGTATTTTGACTTCCTCACAGCACAGCTGCCACATGGTTGTGTGACTTTTATAAAGCAGTTCAGAGCTTCAAGGGGAGTGTTCCCAAGGAACAAGGAACAAGTCACATAGTGTTGTTTCCACTATACTTCATTGGTCTGAACGTTCAGACACTAGTCTATATCCAAGGGAAAGGGACTTAAGCCCCACCTCTCAATGGAGAAGTTTCAAAGAATTTTCAACAATGTTTTAAAGCCACCACTTCCCCTCCCATTTTGCTTTTTCAACCTATGAACTTTTTTTAAAAGAACAATTTTATTGGAATATAATTCACATGCCATAAAATTTACTAAGTTTAAGTCTTCTTTTTAGGTGCCATTGAGTCAGCTCTGACTCACAGTGACACTATATACAACAGAAAGAAACACTGCCCCATCCTGTGCCATCCTCATAATCCTTACTACCTTTGAGATCATGATTGCAACCACTGTGTTGCTCCATCTTGTTGAGGATCTTCTTCTTTTTCCCTGACCCTCTAATTTTCCAAGCATGATATTCTTCTCCAGGCAATGGTCCCTTCCGACAACATGACCAAAGTAGGTGAGACAAAGTCTGCCCATTCTCACTTCTAAGAAGCATTTTGGCTGCTTCCAGGACAGATTTATTTGTTCTTGCAGTTCATGATATATTCAGTATTCTTCACCAACACCGCAATTCAAAGGCATCAACTCTTCTACAATTTTCCTTATTCATTGTCCAGCTTTCACATGCATGTGAGGCGATTTAAAATACCCATGGCTTGGATTAGGCACACCTTAGTTTTCGAAGTGATATCTTTGCTTCTTAACACTTTAAAGAGGTCTTTTGCAGCAGATTTGCTGAGTTTAATACAGCATCTGATTTCTTGACTGCTGCTTCCATGGGTGTTGATTGTGGATCCAAGCAAAATGAAGTCCCTGACAACTTCAATACTTTCACCATTTATTGTGATGTTGTTATTGGCTCAGTTGTGAGGATATTCATTTTCTTTATGTGGAGGTGTAATCCATATTGAAGACTGTAGTCTGATCTTCCTTAGTAAATGCTTCAGGTCATCTTCACTTTCAGCAAGCAAGGTTGTGTCATAAGGCCGGTGGTTCAAACCCACCAGCCACTTCTCAGAAGGAAGGTTGGGCAATCTACTTCTGTAGTGATACCACCTCGGAAACCCAAGGAGGGGTCGCTATGAGTGAGATCCGACTCCATAGCAGTGAGTTTGGTTTTGGTATAGTAGAATTTTAAGTGTACAATTCAATAATATTTAGTAAATTTACCAAGTTGTACAACTATCATCATAATTCAGTTTTAGAACTGTATCACTTCTCCCAAAAAGATCCCTTCCTCCTGTTTACATTTAGTACCATCCTCAACCCCAGGTAGTCACTAATATACTTTCCGTCTCTATAGATTTGCCCTTCCTTCCTGTGGTAGTAAGGTTTGTGTCAACTTGGCTGGGCCTGGTTGAGTGGCTGGGCAGCTGGTGGTAGTTATTACCCATAATGAGACTGGCAATCAACTCCATGGTAGGATCTACCATGAGCAGCTGAGTAGCTGCTTTAGAGATGTGGTCTGCTTCCTGTATATAAGAAGCAGCTTTGGGAATGGTCTCTAGCCTTTTGGCATGCTTGAACCCTGCATGTAGCCAAGTTGTTCAACAGCCTGCCATACCCTGCCAATCTTGGAACTTGAATTAGTGGCCTGCCATGGTGTTTGGTAACATTGGGGTTGTGCCTTTTTGCTTGTCAACCTTGTCCTTGTCAACCTTAGCAGCCAGCAGCTGAGTGAAGAAAAGCCTCCTGCTTCAGTGGGTAGGGAACAGGAGGTAGAGCTGAAGCTCAAGGTTGAGAGGTTTTCACTCAGTCCCTAGAGCCTGACACACATTGAACTTGGACTCAAAGCCTCCAAACTCTAAGAGAATAAACTGTTTGTTAAAGCCATCCCATTTGTAGTATATTTCTGTTAGAGTAGCACTAGAGCTCTGGTGGTATAGTTCCTAAGGCATTTGACTGCTAACCAGAAGGCCGGCAGTTCAAACCCACCAGCCACTCCTCAGAAGGAAGGTTGGGTAATTTACTTCCATAGTGATACTGCCTTGGAAACAAAAGGAGAGGTCACTATGAGTCGGACCTGACTCAACGTCAGTGAGTTTGGTTTGGTTTGGTTTAGGTAACCAAACCTCTGCCCATGCGGGCTTTTAAGGTAAAAAGGAGTGCTTTACCTTTGAATAGACTTTCTTTGGAGTCTCCCCTCTTCTGATAATGGGAAATATGATGCCCTCTTCACTCTCTTTCCTGATAGTGCCATGTATTCTGGTTCTGGTGATGCATCTGGAGAAGAATCACTGAATCCCTTACCTATAAAACAGAGCTATTGATACTGCCTACCTTGTAGGGTTGTTAGGAGGGCATTGATGGTTCAGTGGTAGAATTCTTGCTTTCCGTGAGGGAGACCCAGGTTCACTTATAACTGTGTACCTCATGCACAGCTACCACCCATCTGTCAGTGGAGGATTGCCTTTTACATTGCTTCCAGACTAAAATGGACTAGGTGGAAAGGTCTGGTGATCCACTTCTGAAAATCAGCCAATAAAAATTGTATGGATCACAATGGGCTGCTCTGCAACTGATCATGAGGATGGTGCAGACTGGGCACTGTTTCATTCCATTGTACATGGATTTGCCATGTTATGATTGTTAAGTGCCATCAGGTCAGTTCCGACTCATAGTGACCTAATGTACAACAGAACAAAACACGGGCCAATCCTTTACCATCCTCACAAATGTTGCTATGCTTAAGATCATTGTTGCAGCCACTGTGGCAATCACCACAAGTCAGTGCCAACACAATGGCAGCTAACAACAACAAAGGATTGTTAGGATGGATATGTGAATTAAAGAAGGTAAAAAAATGCTTTGAGGAGGACCTTTCACATAATAGATGCTCAATAAAGGAGAGCCCTTAACAAGCATTAGCTACTAATATACATGTTCATGAGAACACTGTGGAATGAGTCTTAGAGTCTTCATTTTATGGAGGAGGAAAGTGGAGCCCACAAGTCTCATGGCTTATAAATGTGGAAGCAGAATCGGAATCCAGCTCTTTATTCAAAAGCACCCCAGACTGTCTTTTATTGTCAGACATAGTTTGAAAATGAAAGGATCCATTGTCTGGGATACTCAGGATCTTCAAATGTTTTAATATATGTTCCTGAAAATGTTGCCTATAAATTGATATGTTTGTGGCAAAATAAATTTTAACTACTGCATTTTTACAGGCAGACTTGCCTGTGGGAAAACTATTTTCTTTCTTCAGTGCTAATGAACAAACACATATTGGAGAAACAGAGGCAGACTGTGAAGAAACGAAGAGAGAGAGAGAAGAAAGAAAGGGTATTCAGTGTGGTTTAGGGAAATGGATTCTTACAGTCTTCCCCACTCAGTAATAGGTTTGTGTACCAGACTTTCCACCTACTAGGTGTATTATTTAACCTCTACTAGCCTCACCTCAGGAGCTCTGGTAGCATAGTGGCCAA
>NW_006921591.1:20867534-20870582 GCF_000298275.1 Orycteropus afer afer
AGGACAAACTTGTCTGTTGGTTTGTCCTACTGTGGTGACATGCAGACGTGAGTTTTGAGGCTGAGCCTCTGGTGTTTAAAACCCAGCGAGATGCACATGGTGCACAGGTAACAGCCCAGTTTATAGACTGACTAAGACAGACTAGGAAGAAGGAAGAGGCCATCCACTTCTGAAAGAATTGGCCAGTGAAAACCTTATGAATAGCAAAGAAACACTGTTTGGGTCATTATGAGTCAGAATCAATTTGACGGCAGTAGGTAGTCTCAGTTAGGAGTCCCTGGGTGGTGCAAATGGTTAAAGCATTGGCTGCTTACCAAAAGGTTGGTGGTTTAAGAAGGGCCTTTGCAAAGCCTGTGGATCACAGTTATATTCTGTCACATGTGGGGTCACCATGAGTCAGTCAACTCCATGGTAACAGGTGGTTGGTTTGCCTCAGTTACCTTTTCTCTAAAATGGGGAGTAGAGATAATAATATGTAAAGTGCTTAAAATATGATAAGTACAAGATATATGGTAGCTTTCATCATCATCATCACCACCCTCACCACCATAACCATAACCATCACATCACCGTCATCATCACAACCACCATCATCATTAACATTACATCACCATCATCATCACTACCACCATCATCATCATTGTTCTTATTGTTCCTTCACATTTTCATGAAATGAGTTCTCTCTCAGCCAAGGGAGAGGTGTTTGCTGTATGTGATCTGGATGAAAGGGGAAAAATATTGTTGGTGATTTTTAGCCATGCAGTTAGTGATCGCTAACTTTTATCCTTCATGTGTGACTCCATTGTAACCCCAGGATGGTGGCCTGGGAACCCCCTGGTACACATAGGTGACTGGTGTCTGTTTTCTCCTGTACTGTGACTGCTCTTAGGCTCTCTGGAAATGATCTCCATGCTGTAGCTGGCAGTCATGCTATATTTCTTTATTCTCATGTCTCTCCTCAGCTCCTAGAAACCCATGCCACAGCTTCTTCTTCCTCCTAAAATCTCCAGCAATTCTCCCTCCCAACTCCACAGCTTCTCACTCTCAGCTTCTTGTTTCATGGAGTAAACAGAAGCCACCAAAAGAGATTTCCAAGAGTTGCCATGAGTCAGAATCGACTTGAGGGCAACTAACAACAACTACCACCAACACCCCATTTATCACCCAACCTGCACCTCCATCATTTATTTATTCTCCTTTCCTGTAGTTACTACAGATGAGTTGTCTGTGTGTTTAGGGAAGACCACCCACGTGTGCACTTGATCACATTCTTTCCTGCTTACCCAATGGAATAGGCAGAATAATGACTCCTCTCAAATTCCATGTCCTAACCCCTGAAACCTTTGAATAAATTAACTTACATGGCAAGAGGGATTTCTCAGATGTGATTAAGGATCTTGAGGTGAGGTGATTATCCTGTATTATCTGGATACAAACCAAACCAAAGTCACTGACTTCAAGTTGATTCAACTCACAGCGACTTCTTTGGTTTTCGAGGCGGTATCTCTATGGGAGTAGATTGCCCAGTCTTCCTTCTGAGGAGTGGCTGGTGGGTTTGAACCACCAGCCTTCTGGTTAGCAATCAAATGCCTTAGGAACTATGCCAGACCCATTTCTTTTATTTTTTCTTCTTTTTAAGGACAGGGTCCTTAAAAGATGAAAGAGGGAAGCAGAAAGTCAGAATCAGAGAAAGATTTGAAAATGCTATGCTGCTAGATTTGAAGATGGAGAAAGGGGCCATGAACCAAGGAATGCAAGCAGGTGCTAGGAACTGAAAAAGGCAAGGAAAAGCATTTTCCCTTACAAAAAACAAAACCAAACTTTTTTTGCCGTGGAGTCAATCCTGACTCATAGAAACCCCTCCTTGGGTTTCTGAGGTGGTCTCTCTATGGAAGTAGATTCCCAATCTTCCTTATTATTTTACTGGGCAAAATTACAGAATCATTGAATATAGATAGGAATGATCCTGTAGAGAAGAATTATTGAAACAATATTCTTAGATGTATTACTTTCCTACTGCTGCTATTACAAATTACCACAAATTAATGGCTTAAAACAATGCACATTTATTTTCTTACAGTTCTGGAGATAACAATTCTAAAATTAAGGTGTTTACAGGGCTGCATTTCTTATGGAGGCTCTAAGAGAAAATATTTTTTGTAATAAATATTTTTATAATAAACATTTTTAATACTAAATATATCTTTTTCCAACTTTGATTTTTAGTCTATTTTTGTCTTTGCCTCTAAGGTGTGTCTCTTGTAGACAGCATATCGATGGGTTATGTTTCCTTATCCAGTCTGCAAGTCTCCATCTCTTGAGTGGTGCATTTATCCATTAACGTTTTATCCATTCAGTGTAATTATTGACAAGTATGAATTTGTTGCTGTCTTTTTGTTATGCGTTTTTTCGTGGTGTTCTTGGTTTCTTTGTTCCATATACTTTTCAGTGCTGAGCTCATTTTGTTTATGAATCATGGTATCTTTCTTTTGTTGCTGTTGTTTTAGTATTTGCTAAATATTTGTGCTTCTCCTCTTTCTTATTGTGATGTGAAGGTTTATGATTTTTCTTTGAAGTTACCCTGTGATTTATAATTTTCTCTCTGATAAAATTATCTTGCAACTCCCTTGACTTCCTCAGCGTTTAGAAGCTCTATAACTACACTATTTTTCCACTCCTTTTGGTTTGTAGTTGTCCTTATTTGCCAATTGATGTTCCTGGCTCATTGTTTACAATCTTGAGAGTTTATTTTACTTTGGATACTTCCATATCTGGGTTGGTTTCTGGGTTATGTCATCACGTGTATTAATGGTTGGTTGTTGTTTGCTATTATTGATTCTCTGGTCCAAGGACTCCCTTTAGTATCTCTTGCAAAATTTGTCTGGTTTTAACAAATTCCATTAATTTCTGCTTATCTGGAAATCTTCCAATTTCACCATCATATTTGAGGAACAGTTTTGGTGGGTGTATAATTCTTGGTTGGAAATTTTTGTCTTTCAGGGTTTTATAAATACCACCCCATTGTCTTCTCATCTGCGTTTTTTTTTT
>NW_006921591.1:20873642-20887363 GCF_000298275.1 Orycteropus afer afer
ATGTGTTCTTAAGCCCCAGGAATCTGTGAGAGCGCTGTCTCTTTAAATATCCAAAATAGTCAAGCTGCTTTTTAAACCTTCAAAATGGCGGTGCTCTCCGGACTGGCAAAAGTCCACAGCTCAGCCCACCTTTCTCTTCACCTTCTCTGTTTGTTCCCCAGCCACTGTGCACAGTCCTCCATGCAGACCCTGGATAGCAGGGTGATTTTTAGGTTAATTCTTAAGTCCTACCACCACTCAGGAATCTCCAAGTTGTCTGTGCTATCAGGATCGCTCAGGATCACTGCCAGACTACAGCTCCGTCTGTCTCCTTTTTTGGTATTTTCACACAAATTCTTCTGCTAGTTGGGGTTTTTTCCACTTCTATATCCTTTCCTTCAAGGCTCAGGGGTCCAGGATTACCTTCTGTGTCTGTGTTAATTGCTTTCCCTTTTCTTTGTTGAAGAGGGTCTGTGCAGTCTTTCTGCCTAGTCTGCCATCTTGCTGGAACTCCACCTCATCTGCATAGTTTTTGCCAAGAAATCTGAGCTTAGTCTTCTTGGTTGCCCCTTGTAGGTAACTTTTCATTTTTCCCATGCTGCTTTCAGGATTCTTTCTTTGCCTTTGGTTTTGGTTAGCTTGATGATGATATGTCTTGGTAATTTTCTTTTGGGTTCTATTCTGTTTGGGGTTCATTGGACTTCTTGAGTGGATATATTCTTGTCTTTCATCATATGAGGGAAATTCTCTTCCAACAAACTTCAACAATTTTCTCTGTGGTTTTATTTGTCTTTCCTGTTCTGGAATTTTAATGATACATAGGTTATTCCTTTTGATGATATCCCACATGAACCTTATGTTTTCTTCATTTTGTTTTGATCATTTTTCTGATTGATTCCTTTTTTATTGAGGTATTTGTCTTCAATCTCACTAATTTTGTCTTCCATTGATTCAATTCTCTTCCTTTGCCCATTCAATGTGTTATCTATTTCTGAAAATGTAGTATTAATCTTCTGGATTTCTATGTGTAGATTTTGCATCATTTCTAATTTTTCATTGATTTTTGTCATTTTGTTCTTGTATTATCTTCCAAAATTGTTCTAGGTTTTTCTCTCCATTTTTCTCAATTTTGTCAGTGTTTTCCTTGATCTGTCTCTCAATCTATTGAAAATACCTAAATATAATTCTTTTGAATTCCTTATCAAGAAGTTCCAATGTTGCTTCTTCTTCAGGGATGCATTCTGGGTCTGTATCATGGTCCCTTGTTTCTACTGTTTTATCTTGCTTCTTTGTGTGGACAGTGATGTCTGTTGTCTCCAAGACATTGTGACTTTGTTGTATTTATATTTAATTGGTGATTATATGTTGGAGTGATTCTCCCAAGATTTTCATTTTCTTTTTTTTTTGGTGTATTTGAGTAAGCTGCATACAAAACCAAAAAACCCAAACTCACTGCCGTGGAGTCAAATCCAACCCATAGCGACCCCTCCTTGGGTTTTGGAGGTGGTATCTCTATGGAGGTAGATTGCCCAATCTTCCTTCTGAGGAGTAGCTGGTAGGTTTGAACTGCCAACCTTCTAGTTAGCAGTCAAATGCCCTAGGCACTCTGCCACCAGAGCTCCTAAGCAGGGTACTTTGCTCCTCTATTCACTAATTGGCAGTACTTATGCACTCACCACCTGTCTCCTGGTGGGTGTGATAGAAAATGAGAGTGGCTTCACAGGTCTCTGTTAACTGTCTGTGAAGAGCAGTTAAGGGTGAGTCAGGTTCTTATTGGTGGTCATGTATTGTTGGTCAATTGGTGCAGAAGGAATTGGTGGCTCTCACTCAGTAAGTGGAACTGCAGGATGTGCAGGTGTGGTTGGATCATATGGGCACAGCTGCTGTTTCCCACTCAGACAAAAACGACAATTGAAAAACTATCAAAAAAGTAAAAGCAAGAGGACAAAAGTCACATACACTACATAAACACACAGGAACAATCACCAAAAAGAGAAAAAAGAAAGAAAAAAAAAAAGAGGAAAGACAATAAATGAGAGAAAATATTTAAAGAAATGCTTTAAGAAGTAAAAAAAAATATGAATTTAAAAAGGGGGGAAACCCCTCTACAATATACCAGTAGGGGGGAATAAGAGAAACAAGTAGAGTAGGAGAATAATCAAGGAAAAAAAATGCAAGAAGGAAAACAAGGAGTAGGGAGAACCACAAGAAAGAAAAAAATGTGAACCAGGAAAAGGGAAGAGAGAAAGAAAACCCTGAATCTGGGAAGGGAAGAAGAAAGACTGAAAAAGGACACACACACACACACACACACACAAACACACACATTTTAAAACAGACAAAAACAAATGAAGTAAAAAAATGAAGAAGAATAGAAAAGAAAAAATCTGGGCAGGGTGGGGCAGGCCATCCAGGCTCCATCAGAGCACACAGACGGGGATGGAATTCCTGCCAGACCATAAGGTGGGTGGTAGCAAGGGATGGCTGCACCTCCATTCACCAAGAGGGCATGAGGTGTAAGAGTAACAAGGATAGTGTCACACCTTTCCAGTCCTCAGTGTGTGGAATGTTCTTGCAGTCTTTGACAAGTGGAGCTTATTCTTGGGTCCCTGGAATCTGAGAGAACACTGTCACTTTAAATATCCAAAATGGTTGAACTGCTTGTAAACATTCAAAATGTCGATGCCCTCCAGACAGTCAAAAGTCCACAGCTCAACCTGTCTCCCCTCCCTCTTCACTGCTTCCCCTTTTATTCACCAGCCACCAGTGCAGTCCTCCGTGTAGCCCCTGGCTAGCAGGGCTGAGTTTTAGGTTAATTCTTAGGTCCTAACACCACTTGGCAATATCCAAGCTGTCTGTGCCATCACGATTGCTAACAGTCTGCAGCTCTGTATGTGTCCTTTTTTGGTGTTTTCATGCAGGTGCTTCTACTAGTTGGAGTTTAGTCCACTTCTGTATCCTTCCTTTCAAAGTGCAGGGCTCCAGGATTATCTTCTGTATCTGTGTTAATTTGTTCCTCTTTTCTTTGTTGAAGAGGGTCTGTGTAGTTTGTCTACTTATTCCACCCTGTTACCAGAACCTCTCCCATCTTTCTAACTTCTAAATGTTGAAGTACCCCATGTTCCATCTTTGGCTCTCTTGTCTACACTCATTCTTTAGGTGGTCACATTTAGTCCTATGGCTTTAAATACCATCAAAAGGCTGAAGGCTTCCTAATCTTTGCTTCTAGTTCTAACTCCATATTTTCATAGCCAGCTTCCAGCTCAATATCTCCACATTAATGTCAAGCAGGCTTCCCAGAGTTAACATGTTCCAAATTAACTTCTAATTTCTCACATCCATCTCTAGCCTTCTCCTTCCTCCAGAACATAGCATCTCCATTTTCCCAGTGGCTGAGGTCACCAAATCTTAGAATCACCCTTGATTTTTCTTTCTCTTAGCATCCCATATCTGAACCAATAGCAAGTAGTATTAGGCCTACCTTCAAAATACATCCAGAATTTGATCACTCTTACCCTTAAGCATTATTGTTAATGCTTGCTTGAACCACCATCATCTTTCACCTACATTCCTGGAATACCTTCCCAACTGGTATCCTTTTTTCCACTCTTGCCCACTTACAGTCTGTTCTCAACATGGAAGCTAGATGGATCCCTTTACAATGTAAGTCCTATCATGTCCTCTTCAGCGTAAAACCTTTCAGTGTCTCCCTATATCACTTACAGTAAAAGTGAAATTTCTTGCAATAGTGTGGCAGTCATTGAGTTGTGCTCTGCAGGACTCTGACAGATCCTGCTGTGGGGAGCATAGCTGGTGAAGAGCTTCCAGGTACCATGCCTTCAATTTCCTGGATAGTTCATGGTTGATCTCCTGTGCTACTGCCAGACAATGACAGCCCAGAGGGGTTACTAGAGCCTACTAGGCCATTTCTGCCCTAGTCAGGGCTCCTTTGATGGGTGTTCTCTGCTCTGGAGCTCTCCTTTTCCCTTACCGAGAGACTTTTTTGAAGCTGTTCTGCAGCCTGAGCCTCTTTTTACACAAACCTTATTCCTTACCCCTCTTTTTTTACCCCCCAGGATAATAGTGTGCCAGGTCTCCCTGCCAACTCCTGCTCCCTATACTCTTTATCGTTGCAGTGTAGTAAATTACCTAGTATGGCTTTCTACCCATAAGTCTTTGTAAATTCCTTGGTGGAATTTCTTGTGAACAACAGAGGAGCTCCTGATTATTAAAGTTACCCACCTGGGGTATTTCTGTTCAGAGTGGCACAAAGCAGTGTTCTGGGAAGTTCACTGTCCCTTAGGTGCTTAGAATTCTGATATTATGATTGGCTAGTTTGGCCACTCTGGCAGGCTCAAAAGTAGGCCTTCTAGAGGCAGAAGTCTCTCTTACTGCTGAGAAGGACATGCTCCTGGGAGAAACACACTTCTGAGAGACACTGCTGGGAAAGAGATGCAAGAGATACACATTGCTGAGAGAGACACTGAAAGACACACACTGCTGGGAGAGAGACTGTGAGAGACTGTTGGCTGAGAGAGACTGAGTATTATTCCTGAACTTGAATTGTAGCCTGTTGCTTCCCTAATAAACCCCATAATCTGTGAGTTCTGTGGGGGCCCCTGCAGCAAATTATTGAACCCCAGCAGAGAGGTGGTGGGTGCTGAGGGAGGTTGGTGTCAGGGTTGGCAAAAGGGCTGGAGGGAGGTAGCATGTCTGGCCTCACAGTAATGGGCTTTGGGCTACTGATAGTGATTCTGTCTTCCTCTTGTGCAGTTAGAGGAGGTCAGAAGATGTGGTCTCATTGCCTCTTTGGCAATCACGCACAGGCATTTCCCCCAATACTTCTCTTGCAAATCTAATTCCATCTTGGCATTTTCTTCTTGGAGGACCCAGATGAACAAAGATACCCTTGAGGCACTTCAGGATCTGACCCAGTACCACTCTGTACACATCTCTCTTTTTTTTGTTTTATTAATTTTTTATTGTGGTGAAACATATATAACAAAACTTTTGCCATTTCAATCTTTTTATGTGCACAATTCAGTGACATTAATTATGTTCACCATGTTGTGCAGCCATTACCATTATTGGTTTCCCAAAGTTTTGTTATCTTCAATGGAATGTCTGTATGAACACATCTATGTTCCCCTCCTTGCTATGTCCACTCCAACCACCATTGGGTTATTACTGTTTCTTGAATTTATTATACACCCTCCCATTTGAGGACATTTGTACTTGCTGTTACCTCTTCTAAAATTTCTCTTTCCTTAGACACCTCTGCTCAAATGCCACCTTGTCTGAAAAAAATTGCCTGGCTATCCTGAGAACTAGTACTAACTATGCTACTATTACCATCTCACAGTCATATTTTCTTATGTATAGTTGTCTGTCATGTCCAGTAGTATGGATGCTCCACAAAGGCCGTGATTTTGTCTGTTTTGCTCGCTGCTATATCCTCAGCCCCAGAACAATGCCTGGTACTTATCTGAGTGCTTGATAAATATTTCTTGAATGAATGAACAAATGAATGGCAAAACTCTTGGCTTGAATGAATGACCAAATGAATGACAAAACTTGGGCTTCATTTTAGCTGACATCTGAAGAAAAGTATCTTGAGAACAGAGAGTAGGTCTTGAGGTCTTTAGACCAGGTGAGCTAGATCTCACCGGAAGATTTCTTTCTTTTTTTCTTTTTTTTTTTTTGATTTTCTGTAGTAACTTTATTGAGATATAATTCATGTACAACACAATTCACTCAAATGTGTATAATTCAACGGTTTTTCATATAGTCACAGAGTTATGCAAACATCATCAAAATAAATTTTTAAGATTCTCATTACCCACCCCCCCGAGAGAGATAGCAACATTCAGTCATCATTCCAAATTCTCCTTACCCTCATCCCCTAGCTCTTTACTAACAAATTGCTGTCTACTTGACTTTAAGTCATGGTGCCCCATGCATATCAGGGTAGAACTGTACTCTATAGGGTTTTTACTGGCTGATTTTTTGGAAGTAGATCACCAGGCTTTTCTCCAAGGTGCCACCATTGTTGTTGTTGTTGCTATGTGCCGTCGAGTTGGCCCCGACTCATAGTGACCCCTCCTTGGGTTTCCAAGGCAGTATCACTGTGGAAATAGATTGCCCAATCTTCCTTCCGAGGAGTGGTTGGTGGGTTTGAACAGCCAGCCTCAAACCTCTAACATTTCAGTTAGCAGCAGAGCATGCTAACTGTTTGTACCACTCAGGGAATTCCCCTTAGCCCTAGCAACCACTAATCGACTTTCTGTGTCTGTGGATTTGCCTATTCTGTACATTTCATATAAATGAAATCATGTAATATGTAGCCTTTTGTGTCTGGTTTCTTTCACTTAGCATAATATTTTCAACGTTTATCAATGATGTAGCATGTATCAGTACTTCATTCATTTTAATAGCTAAATAATATTTCATTGTATGGACATGACACATTTTGTTTATTTATTAGTTGACAAGAATTTGAATTGTTTTCAATTTTAATGATGATATGAATAACACTGCTATGACCATTTGTGTACAAGTTTGTTGTTTGCATTTCTTTTGGGTATATAGCTAGGAATAGAAATGCTGGATCATGTAGTAACTGTATGTTGAACCTTTCATATAATTGCCAAACTATTTTCCAAAGTGTCTGCACCATTCTAATGATCTCTTATTACTTGATTAATTTTTAAATTCTACCCTTTACTAAACACATGATTTTATAAAATTAATATAATTTAGAGCTGTCTCAATGGCTCCTTTTAGATATAGAACATTTTGAATGGAATTTAATGGATTAAAAGACCTGCCACCCAAGCTGGGGTTCAGTGTTGTGGAATTAATTCAGGAACCAGATGCAGCAAACCTACATTATTTTCAAGGCAAGAGTGGTGCCCTCACCAGGGAAGTCCTTTCAATTTCTATAGCTTTAATTATTGATTGAGAAAGTGCCAGACAAAGAGAAGGAGAATATCCCAGGGCCAGCTTGCTTCTAGGGTGAGGAAGGGATTTGGCTTCCTTGTAGTCTTCTTTAATGTAGGCACTACACCACCAGAGCTCCCAATTCTGAAAGAAGGCCCAGGGGTTGCTGAGAGAGCCTACCTAAAAGTGGGAGTGGGAGCAACTTCTTTGTTTTGGGCTTCTTCTCTGCAGGGAGCTTCAGCACAGATGCTTTCTGGTGTAAAATGACCTTGTAACTGCAAAATCAGACTTCTCCCAGACTTGGTCTGCTGGGAGGAACACAACTGTGAACTCTGAAATATCTGCAAATGCAAGCTTTGTTTTGCTACAATGGCATAGAAGAGCCTTGGGAAAGCCCTGAAGATTCCAATTTATTTACGCAAATTTTACATGCAACAAAATCTACACACATGACATATCTTTATGTGTTAGCTATAAACATTCAAACAACACAAAATAGTGCGAATAGTGGAAGTATCCCTTCATATTCCTCTTTCTTCCTGTCTGCCCTTGCCAGTCCCCTAATCCACTGCCCTCCCCAGAGGCAACCTCTGTTAGCACTGGAGTGGACATCCTGATACTCTCCTTCTTAAACAGTCACACCTGAAGAGAATTTTTTCACTCCCAGTGTCTGGAAGGGTATGCACTTAATCTCTTCCCTTAAGAAACACCTTATTGCTAGTAGCCAGTCTCTAACATATTCCAAGTCCAGAGGATGATGAAAAATATTTCCTTATTTTCACTGTGATGTCTTTTATGACAACCAGCTAGGAGGGGTGCCTGTAAGTCCTTTTACTTGCTCTTTTTCCTTTTCTTTTTCTCAGCCAGGGTCTTTTCTGTCTGCACCACAGCTGGAAGACATGCTCAGGTCTCCATCATTGGATTGTCAAGGCAGTTGCTCACATCCTTCACAGCAAAGCACCTACCTGTCAAGCAAGCCTCTTCTGAACTACTGATAGCCTTTCTCAGCATAACTTTTATGTGTTGTCTAACTAAAAGACTCCTTTCCCATCAGGACTGAGAATGGGATTGAGCAAGAGGAATAGAGGGAACAGAGAATCTTGTTCCACATCACACATGGATATACACATGGATACATATACATGCATACACATTTGTATATTTTTTAAAACATTTTTCTTTACATAACTGCAATCGACTGTGTGGGTCATAATAAATTATGAATAACATTGCAAAGAATGGGAATTCCAGAACACCTAATTGTGCTCATGAGGAACTTATACATAGACAAGAAGATACTGCGTGGTTTAGTATTAGAAAGGGTGTGGGTCAGGGTTGTATTTTTTCACCATACCTATTCAATCTGTATCCTGAGCAAATAATCTGAAAAGCTGCACTATATGAAGAATGTGGCATAGGGATTGGAGGAAGACTCATCAACAACCTGTGATATGGAGATGACACAACTTTGGTTATTGAAAGTGAAGATGACTCGAAGCACTTATTGAAGATCAAAGACTACAGTCTTCAATATGGATTATACTTCAACATAAAAGAAAACAAAAATCCTCACAAATGGACCAGTAAACATCACAATAAATAGAGAAAAGATTGGAGTGTTCAAGGATTTTACTTTACTTGGATCCACAATCAACACCCATGGACACAGCAGTTAAGAAATCAGATGCCATATTGCACTGGGCAAATGTGCTACAAAAGACCTCTTTAAAGTGCTGAAGAGCAAAGATATCTCTTTGAAGACTAAGGTGAGCTTAACCCAAGCTATGGTGTTTTCAATTGCCTTATATGCATGTGAAAGTTGGATAATGAATAAGGGAGACCAAAGAAGAGTTGGACTGCCAGAAGAATGAACAAATCTGTCCTGGAAGATGTGCAGCTGTAATGCTTCTTGGAAGTAAGAATGGCCAGACTTTGTCTCACCTACTTTGGTCATGTTGTCAGAAGGGACCATTCCTTGGAGAAGTATATCATGCTTGGTAAAGTTGAGGGGAAGAGAAAAAGGAGAAGACCCTCAATTAGATGGATTGACACAGTGGATAGAATGATTGGCTCAGGTATAGCAAGAATTGTGAGGCTGGACCAGGCAGTACTTTGTTCTGTTGCATATAGGAGTCACTATGAGTCAGAGCCAACTCCACGGCACCTAACAACAGCAACAACAAGGAAGAGTTGATGCCTTTGAATTATGGTGTTGGCAAAGAATACTGAAAATACCATGGAATGCCAGAAAAACAAACAAAACTGTCTTGGAAGAAGTGCAAACAAAGAAGAGTTGATGCCTTTGAATTATGGTGTTGGCAAAGAATACTGAAAATACCATGGAATGCCAGAAAAACAAACAAAACTGTCTTGGAAGAAGTGCAGCTGGAATGCACCTTAGAAATGAGAATGGCCAGACTTTATGTTACCTACTTTGGTCATGTTGTCAGAAAGGACCATTCCTCAGAGAAGGATATCATGCTTGGTGAAGTGGAGGGCCAGTAAAAAATGGAAGGGCCTCAACAGGATGGATTGACACAGTTGCTGCAATGATGAGTTCAGGTACAGCAACAATTGTGAGGCTGGCACACGACTGGGCAGTGTTTTGTTCTGTTGTACATAGGGTTGCTATGAGTCAGAACCAGCTTGACAGCACCTAACAGCAAATAATAAGAAATTGTACTTTAACCATTATTTTACAGCTAGCTTTTTTCCTATAATAATACATCTTGGAGAACTCCCTTGTTAGAACTCATTTTTTAAAACTGTGGTAATATATATATATATATATATATATATATATATATATATATATATATTTATATATTTTTTATATATATATATATATATATATATAACAAATCATTTGACATTTTAACCTTTTTTTTGCCATTTTAACTTCTGACATTAATTACATTTCCTGTGTTGTGCAACCATCACCACCATCCATTTCTAAATGTTTTTCAATATCCTAAACAGAAATTCAGTACTCTTTCAATAATAATTCCCATTTTCCCTCTTCCTAGCTCCTTGCCACCACCTGAGCAAATAATCTGAAAAGCTGCAGTATGGGAAGGATGTGGCATAAGGATTGAAGGAAGACTTATTAACAACCTGTGATATGGAGATGACACAACTTTGGTTACTGAAAGTGACTTAAGACTTTGTCTTAAAGGATTTGCTTATTCTAGATATTGCATATAATTGATAACATCATACAATATTTATCCTTTTGATAATGTTTTCCCAATAGTGTTTGCAAGATTTATCCATATCTATCCATGTATCAAAACTTCATTTATTTTTATGGCTGAATAACACTTCATTGTATGGATATATCACATTTTATTTATCCATTCATCTGTTTATTGATACTTGGGTTGCTTCCACATTTTTGCAATTGTGAGTAGTGCCGTAATAACATTTATGCATTTTTTTAAGTCCTGCTTTCAAGTTTTTGGATATATACCTAGGAGTGGGATTGCTGGATCATATGGTAATTCTATGTTTAACTTTTTTGAGGAACACTGAACTGTTCCATAGTAGCTGCATCATTTTAAATTCCCACCCAGTGGTCCAGGGTTCTAATTTCTCCATATCTTCTCCAGTACTTCTAATTTTTTTCCCCCTAGTATATGTGAAGTGATATCTCATTGTGGTTTTGATTTGCATTTTGTACTCATTCTTTTTAAGTACCACGTGGCCTTCCATGATACAGATGTTGATATTTTATGTAACCAGTGTATTGAACAAGGTTGGCTAGAGAGATATAATCAGAATGCAATTTCATTTTCTTTCCCAGTTTCTTGAAATATCCCCAGTGGAAAACATCTCCCATGCTTAGTCCTATGACTAGTCTAATCAACCATCCATAAATCACCTGGGTGGCAAAACATAGTCTTGATTCAGAAATTAGAATGTGTGGTCCAACATATTAGCACTTTAATTTTGTCTGTGCCCCTTACATCCCTCAGGCATAGTTGTAGTTGGGCCACCAGGCTTAAGAGAGGAAAGTGTGGGGAGAGTGATCATGTTCTTTCTTTCTCATTCTCTTTATCCATGGTTAAATATGGAAGGGGAAAAGGAGGAAAGGGAGCATAAAGTCCAACACTAACTAGCACTGTACAAGATGGCTCTGAACTCTCTTGTTTGGCCTCCTCAAACTGCAACTCTTCTGCCAGGGTCAGGATGTTGGGTTTCTCTGGCTGCTCTTTTTTCCCGGCTCCTGGTTTCAAGAAGTGCTCTCTACCCAGACTGGTGGAGATCCACTGACCTTTCATGTGATGCTCCAGGATGGCTCTGCCTCTCAAATGGTCCATATGAAACATTTAAAGACTAACGGTTCTTTGCTTGACATATTCTGGGAATATTGACCAATCCCAAGGCAGCCTCTCCCCCAAGGCCCAACACCAAAGTTGCTTGACTGCTACTCTTGACTTCTAGATTTCTTGGGCAGGATTCAGACTGTGCCTTTCACATCCCAGAGACACCCATCAAGGTCTCTGAGTGTTCACTCTGAAGCTCCCTCTCTAAACCTGTGCTGATGAAGTGTTACTCTGGGGATGGGTAAGTCTCATGGACTTAATGGTGCTCTCCAAAATTTCTCCTCCAAAAATCCTTCTTTCAGCTCCTTTAAATACCCTTTGTATTTGGGTAGTGGTTTAAAGGTCCTGCAATTTGTATTCAGCTATCTACTTTGACAATTCCTCCAGATAATCTTTTGTCCACTGGTTATGTGCTATCAATTATATCATGGCACTTCAGTCAACATTCCCAATTTAATGTAAGAAGTCTAGATTTATGTCAAGTTACAATGTATTCCAGTTATAATGAACTGCACTTACAACCATCTTTTTTTTGGGGGGAGGGTGGAGTACATCATTATTGCTTGTAATATGCACTACATACAATGTTGCAGCACATGTAATTTACTGATGTTATCTTTCTGAGATGTTCACTTCTGGACACTTCTGAGACATCTGGTTCACTTCTGGACATCTTTCTGAGATGTTCACTTCAGTGTTATGACTTACTGTTCAAAACAGTACCATGGCAATAATAATGAAATCTAAAAGACAGAGAGAGAGAGAGTAGAACCTGGTCATAAAGGGGACTACCTATATTCCCTCACATATCAATGTGTCTATTTTCCTATTGAGACAAACTTGTCTGTCAGTTTGTCCTACCATGGTGACGTGTTGATGTGAGTTTTGAGGCTGAGCCACTGGTGTTTCAAACTCAGAGAGATGCATATGGTGCACAGGTATCAGCCCAACTTACAGACTGAGACAGACCAGAAAGAAGGAGGAGGCCATCCACTTCTCAAAGAATTGGCCAGGGAAAAACCTTATGAATAGCAAAGAAACACTCTTTGATACATTACCACACAACTTTATGAATAGTCCGGTTAGGTTAAAGGCTCTAAAAATAGGACTGGGAAAGAGCTGCATCATCTCAGTAAACCCAGCTTTACTCCTATGGATAAGGTAAAGCTTTCGAGACCTCCATTTGCTGATGTGGCACCACTCAAATGGAAGAGAAACAGCTGCAGACATCCATTAATCATTGGAACACGGAATGTATGAAGTATGAAACAAGGAAAATTAGAAGTTGTCAAAAAGGAAATGGAATGCATAAAGATTGATATCCTTGGCATTAGTGAGCTGAAATGGACTGGTTTTGGCCATTTTGAATCAGACAACCATGTGATCTACTATGCCGGGAATGACAGTTTGAAGAGGAATGGCATGGCATTCATCATCACAAAGGATGTTTCAAGATCTGTCCTGAAGTACAGTGCTGTCAGTGATAGGATAATATCCATACACCTACAAAGAAGACCCGTTAATATGACTATTACTCAAATTTATGCCCCATCCACCAAAGCCAAAGGTGAGGAAAATGAAGATTTTTATCAACTTCTGCAGTTTGAAATTAACTGAACATGCAATCAGAATGTGTTAATTATCACTAGTGACTAGAATGCAAAAGTTGAAAACAAAGAAGAATCACCAGTAGTTGGAAAATTTGGCCTTGGCGAAAGAAATAATACTGGAACTCACATGGTAGAATTTTGCAGGACCAACGACTTGTTCATTGCAAACACCCTTTTCAACAACACAAATGGCGGCTCTACACGTGGACTTCACCAGATGGAGCACACAGGAATCAGATTGACTACATCTTGGCAAAAGGCGGTGGAAAAGCTCAATATCTTCAGCCAAAACCAGGCCAGGAGCTGATTGTGGAACAGACCATCAACTGCTCATATGTGAGTTCAACTTAAAGTTGAAGACAATTAAAATAAGTCCAAGAGAGCCAAAATATGATCTTGAATATATCCCTCCTGAATTTAGAGATCATCTAAAGAATAGATTTGATGCATTGAACATCAATGACCGAAAACTGGAAGAATTGTGGGAAGATAACAAGAACATTATCCATGAAGAAAGCAAGAGATCACTAAAAAGATGAGAGAAGAGAAGACCAAAATGGATGACAGAAGAGACTCTGAAACTTAACCTTTGAGTAGAGAGAAGCTAAAGCCAATGGAAGAAATGACAAGATAAAGGAGCTGAACAGAAGATTTCAAAGAGCAGCTCGAGCAGAAAAAACCAATTACTATAATGAAATGTGCAAAACCTGGAGTCTGAAAACCAAAAGGGAAGAACACACTAAGCATTCCTCAAGCTAAAAGAATTGAAGAGAAAATTTAAGCCTTGAGTTGCAATATTGAGAGATTCTGTGGGCAAAATATTGAATGATGCAGGAAACATCAAGAGAAGATGGCAGGAATACACAGA
>NW_006921591.1:20888833-20900971 GCF_000298275.1 Orycteropus afer afer
TGGAGAAGGATGTCATGCTTGGTAGGGTGTAGGGTCGACAAAAGAGGAGGAGGCCTTCAAGGAGATGGATTGACACAGTGGCTGTGATGATGGGCTCAAGTATAGAAGGGATCATGGAGCTGGTGTGGGATTGGGCAATATCTCACTCTGCTGTGCATGGGGTCGCTATGAGTCGCAAATGACTCGATGGCACCTAACAACAGCAACAACATTTTCCTATTAGAAAACATTTGGTTGTTTATTTTTCTCCATTTGCTATATAAAGCATGTTTTGGTGCAATAGTGCAGATATTTCTTTTGACTGGATTACTTACAGTTCTAACAACCTTGATCATTTTTGTCCTTAGCCCACATGGAGGTTTAGAAACAATTTACTAGAATATGTGTGTAGACTGGGTAGGCACATTTATAGTTGAGAGAACAGAGGACCTGGAATAGTATAGGAGGTAGGACATCTATAAGCAGCACACAAATCTACATGACCACCCGGACTGCCTCACTGTTGGGGCAAACAGTTTCAAATGCCTTGGTGGGTTAAATGGGCAGCACAGAGCAGCCAACTTGATGTTTCTGAGTCCTCAGCTACAGCATGACTAAGATAAACTTTAGTAAGACAGCGGAGTGAATGCTGTAAAAGTTCCAAAAAGAGTTCTGGAAGCTTAGAAATGTTAATAAATTTCTGATGTTATTAGAAATAAATACATTTAAAGGATTTTAAAGGTGGGAGATTGAAAGGGTAAGTTTTTATTATCGGAATATGTGCTTATGTTCTGATGTAGCAGATAAATATTGTTTAGTATTTTGATGTCAAAAGATTCTTGTTGATCATGTCAGACAAATGAAACTGGAAACTTTGGGCCTATCTTTTCTTGGTGTATCATTCAAAAGAATTGTATACCTGGTAATCAAAAAGCACTAAAAAGGAAAGTCTTTATACACTTACCATATGACCCAGTCATTTACTAAAGAGAGATGAAAACCCATGTCCACACAAAGACTTGGATATGAATGTTCACAGCAGCTTTATTCATAATAACTAAAAACTGGAAACAGTCCAAATGTCCATCAATAGGTGAAAAGAGTATACAAAATTTGGTCTATTCATACAGTGGAAAACCACTAAGTAATGAAAAATAAGTGGACTACTACTGGTACATGCACTAACATGGATGTTTCAAAGGCATCATGCCAACTGAAAGAAACCATACACAAAATATTTCATTCCTTATGTTTCCATTTATATAAGATGCAATCTAATTTAAAGGAGCTCTGGTGGCGAAGTAGTTAAAACATTCAGCTGCTAATCTAAAAGGTCAGTAGTTGGAGCTCACCAGCTGGTCTGTGGGAGAAAGATGAGGCAGTCTGTCTTAGAAAAGATGTACAGTCTTGGAAACTCTATGGGGCAGTTCTACTTTGTCTTATAGGTTCTCTATGAGTTAGAATGGACTTAATGGCAGTGGGTTGGGTTAACTTAATTTATAGTGACAAAACGTAGATCAACAGGGGCTGTAGAAAGACACAAGCACTCTTTAGGAGGGGATAGAAATGTCTTGTATCTTGATTGTGGTGGTGACTTTAGGGGTGTTTCCAACTATCAAAACTCATTGAATTGTATTTTTAAATGTATGCAAATTATTTCTCAATAAAGTTGATGAGAAAAAAAGTAAAGTCTTTACTGAAGTATCTAAAAGTAACTGTCTACCTTCAAATCTAATTTCATGACTTTTTTTTTTCTTTTTTCTGATATAAGATGGTGATATATATAAAATGCCCAGGACAATGTGTGGTACATAACAAGTAGAAGACGATAGATATTGTTATTACCATGAAGATAGGCATGCCTACAATAATGTCTTATGCATACTTGTATTCCCAGCACCTCTCTAGATGCCCAAGTTTGGGGAGAGGATGTTGTTCTGGTTGCAGATCACTATGAGTAGCAGAGGGAAGAACACTTGAAAGGCTGATTTTCCTCTGCAGAAGTACTTCTCTGCAAGTGCATTTGGCTCCTGTCTGAGGATGTTCAGAATCACATCCTGCTCTCACAGGGAGAGCTTGAGCTATGTGATGAGTATGACCTGCAGTGTGCTCCCAAAGTTGCCTGGAGGGGGGAAGAGCCATTTCTGCTGTGCTTCCTGGGCAAGGGATAATATGCTTGTGTAACAACTTCATCTCCCAGCCATCAAATATTGATGGTCTGGGGCTGGATGGAGACCTCAAGACACCCTTGAAACGCTCTGTTTGCCAGAAGATGGTGAATGATTGATGAATAGGAAATAACATATTGATGTACTGAGTCACACATCAGGCATGTTTCCACCCCAAAGGGCTTAAGTTTGCACTATTAAAGGCAAAAAGTCAGAGAATGGGTTACTTCACCTCTGTTGGGAACGCAGATAGCTTTTGGCCAGCTATGACTTGGAAGTACCCCAGAACATTGACTGTGTGCCCCTGGACGCTTGGTGGATGGATGTTTGGAATCAACAAAATGAAATCCTTCTTTCTCTGGTTGTGGAAAACACATAACAGTAACTTTACCAATGCATTCTTCTTCACAAGAAAATTATGTTTGTTAAAGTTGTACATGCACATAACTTAAAAGGCAAGCAGATCTGCAAGAAAAATAGTAATCTCCCATGATACTCTGACCCTCCTTGGTTTACTTTTTTCCTCTTTCAGCCAATTCTTTTTTCTATTACCCTCACAGCATTAAATAACATTCCTTTTGCTACTTCTTGATTACAGTTTTTTTCTAAGTATCTATTGACTCATCTTTATAGAAGATGAGGTACAGATTTGACTCTTTTATCCCACCACATAAACACACACACACACTTCCCATCTCCTTTATGTTTTCATTGTAATTATATTAAAATTTTGGTTGCATCATTATTTGGTGTTTATTGTGAAAATAAAATAAATATTCATACCTGAATAAATAATACTCCAAGATTGTGTATACTTTCCTGTGTTATCTTTTGTTTTTCCTTGGAATTAGAAATTGCCTTGTTTTTGATTTACTTGCTTAGTTTTCTGTATGTTATCATTAATTCAATCAGTTTGTCAAATTGTGGTGGCTTGTGTGTTGCTACGATGCTGGTAGCAATGCCACTGGTATTTCAAATGTTGTCAGGATCACTCTTGGTGGACAGACTTCAGCTGAGCTCCCAGACTAAGACATAATTAGGAAGAAAGGCCTGGAGATCTACTTCTGAAAATTTGTTGTTGTTGTTGTTGTTATGTGCCGTCGAGTCGGCCCCGACTCATAGCGACCCCTCCTTGGGTTTCCGAGGCAGTATCACTACAGAAGTAGAATTGCCCAACCTTCCTTCCGAGGAGTGGCTGGTGGGTTTGAACCTCCAGCCATCTGGTTAGCAGGCAAGTGTCTTAGCCACTATGCTACCAGAGCTCCAACAGAATGTTGTCTGAAAAAGTGCTGGAAGATGAGCTGCCTAGGTTGGAAGGCATTCAAATATAAAGTGGCCACAACAATGAACTGGAGAATACCAATGAATGTGAAGATGGTACAGAACTGGGCAAATTTGGTTCTGTTGTACATGAAATCATTATAAGTTGGCACCAAGTTGACAACAACTAACAACAAATAATTCAGCCCCAGATTATGTCAGTGATCTAACTTTCAAGATATTCAAGTGTACTTATTCATTATATTTTATCTTCTGGAACAATATCTACAAAAATCTGCTGATATGCACCTATATAGCTAAGTTGCTCTTTGCACCATTGTCCAACATACTTCTTTCACCTCTTTGCTGTGCTGCACCCCAAGACTTTTCTGTAGGTGAATTGTCTTATATTGGTGGACACTTCCTCCATCAGCATCTGAAGAAGATGGTGGAAGAAAGACATATTTTTGGGACTTTGCACATGTCTATGATAGTTTAAAGGAGCTCTGAAGGTGTAGAGATTAAGGCCTTTGGCTGCTAATCAAAAGGTCAGTAGTTTGAACCCACAAGCTACTCTATAGTAGAAAGATGAGGTAGTCTGCTTCTGTAAATATTCACAGCCTTGGAAACCCAATGGGGGTCACTATGAATCAGATTAAATTTGATGGCAGTAAGTTTGATTTTGGCTATTTTTATTCTATCTTTTTATGTATTCTTCTTCTCATTGTATATCTATTTTTTCAATGCTCCATCCAATGGGAGGAACACATTAACTCTCCACTAGTCAGTCATATCTACTACACCAACCATTTCACCCAACAGATGAGTAACACCAACAGCTCCCACACCACAGGATCAATGAAGATAGTGGACAACACCTGTTCATTCCAACTGTAGCTCTTCCTCATGACAAACAGAGGCCTGCACCCACATTCTCATCAGTTGCTCCACTAACACAGAGAAAGATGGAGAGTGACCCAGTACAGCCAAATGAACAACTAAAAGAAGCACACCTGCCCCACATTTCCGGTTATGTTCAAACAAAGTAAAACAAAAAACCAGCATGAAAAAATAGGCACACAACCAACAAATAAAGACAATAACTTCTAAATGTCTTGGAGACAACAAACAACTTCAATTAATACAAAAACACAGGACAAGATAGGAGAAAAAATGTGCAAAGTAAAGGATTAGGAAATCTTCCCAAAGAAGAAAAAATAATAGAACTATCTGATAAAAAATTCAAAAGATTTATATGGGGTGAGGAAGATAGTGCTGTACAGACAACCCACATGTTTAATCCCTCTTCAAACTGAGACTGAGTAACTAGGCAAAGCAGATACAAATAATGATACTGGAGTTATGAGCAACTAAGCAGAAGATAAAGTATTAGATTCAGTGAATGTGAAGAAAGAGAGCAGATTAAACAACTTGGAAAAATAAATGAACCTGGCCAGCCAACAGAGATGGAGACAGAGATGGCAAGGAGTCATTAGATACACAAAAGAGGCTGGGGATGAAAGAAGGAAGAAAAAAAATCCCGGAACCCATAGGCATTGGGGACTCAGAATAGCCAGACTGGAAGTTTTTGAGGTGACCTGGGGCTCTGAGTGAGTACAATAATATTACTGGGAAATGGATCAAGATTTTCCTTGGCTTGGGCTGCCAAGGAGTCCAGAAGGGAGTGGGGGAAAGGGAGAAACTCCCTCTGAGTAGGCAGAGCCCTGGAGCTGGTGCATGGAAGTGGGCTCAGGTTCAACACAGAGTGACACAGAGTGGACCTGGGTACTGGGATTTTGCAGCTTCTTGATCCAAGCAGAAAATGGTGGCTCTCTATTCATTGGTGTGTCTGTTGGTTTTGAATTATGGTCTTTGATTGACAGCAGGGCTTCATCATCAGTAGATGCTTCAGAAGGACCTATGCTGCCCTGCCTGTGTCTGCATCACTGACTGAATTATATTACTCCAAACAGGGAAAACTCCTTCTACTTTTCTACCCTGGGGTTCACTTCTGGTGCCTTTCTTTTTTATTCTCTATTTTTATTTCTCTTTCTTCCTTTTCTCCCCTGCCTCACCCAACAGGAGGAACATATTAAACCTCAACCAGGCAACCAGAGCTATTACACTGAACAGGTCACCCAATAGTCAGGTAATACCAGTAGCTCCTGTGCCACAAGATCAACAGAAGATGGTGAACAACACCTGCTCGACCCAACTCCAATTCCTCTTCATGATGAACAGAGACCTGCACACAAATTCCTACCTGTGATTTCACCAACATAGAGTTAAGGAGTGATCCAATGGAGCTGAGTTAATAACCAAAGATGTCCACCTGCTCCATGCTTTCAGATACACTAAAACATAAAATCAAGATGAAACAAATCAATAAGTAACAATTAAAAACAACAACTTCAAAATGTCTAAGAAACAACAGATAATCTCAAACAAACAAGACAAGACAATAGAAATAAAAGCCCAGGCTAAAGAACTATCAATCATGGAAGAAGAACAAGCAACAGAACTATCTGAGAAGGAATTCAGAATATATATATATATATATATATATATATATATATACACACACACACACACACATAACATAACACACACACACACATGTATATATATATATGACTATCCAAGAGCTCAAGGAAAACAAACAGAAACAATGAGAAGACAGACAGTACCCTAGAATTCAGGAAAATCATTCAAGAACAAAATAATAAGATAAATACACAATTAGAACTCATACAAAAACAGCAATTAGAAATACAGAAGTTGAAAACTAAAATTTGTCGATAGATATCACAGTGGAAGGACAAAAGAGTAGACTAGAACTGGCTGAAAAACATTTTCCAACTAGAAGACAAATCTCTTGAAACCAGCCTTTATGAAGAAAAATCAGAACAAAGATTTAAGAGAAATGAAGAGAACTTAAGAGTTATATGGAATGACATGAAAAGAAAAAAACATACACCAGAACAAAAGGAGGCAAAAAAAAAAAAAATTGAAAAAATTGTCGAAGACTTGCTAAAAGAAAATTTCCCCTATATCATGAAGGAAGAAAAGATATCCATCCAAGAGGCTCAATGAACCCCATACAAGAGAGATCTCAAGAGAGTCACCAAGACATATCATAATCAAACTTTCCAAAACCAAAGACAAAGAAAGAATCTTGGGAGGAGCTTGGGAAAAATGAAATATCATCTACAATGGACAACCAATAAAACTAAGTTCTGATTTCTTAGCTGAAACCATTCAGGCAAGAAGGCAATGGGATGGAATACATAAAACCTTGAAGGAAAAGAATTGCCAACCAAGAATTATATACCCAGCCCAATTGTCCCTCAAATATGAGGGTGAAATCAAGCCATTCTCAGACAAACAGAAATTAAGGGAATTTGTGAAAACCAGAACAACCCTGTAAGAAATGCTAAAAAAAGTCCTTCCAATAGAGAACACACAACGGACAAAAACAAATTAAAATCAAGACACTTGAAACCACCACCTAGAAACAAACCATAAATAGATGCTCAAAATAAGCTCATAAAATAATGTACACAGAGAAATAAGAGAGTCAATGTACAGATGGCACCACCAACAAAGCAAATAGGGGAAATAAAAGTTTTAATTACAAAACTTCCAAATGGAGAGTAAGACAGGACAATGTCTTTATAGAACAGACTGTTCCAAACTTAGAGAGATAAGAATTTACTTCAGGGAACCACAAAGAAAATTAACATTCCTTCCAAGCAAATTCAGAAAGAAAGAAAAAAACAAAACAAAACAAAACAAAAAACCACATGGGCTTAGTAGGCACAAAACCAATAATAATGAAGAAAAGAGAAAAAAACACTTGATAACAAAATGAACTCAGCACAGAAAAACAACACAACAAGAAAAACAGTAGAATGACAGCAGTAAATTCATATATATCACTAATTACACTCAATATGAGTGGGCTAAATGCAGCAATCAAGAGAAAATGAGTGGCAGATTTGATAAGAACTGAAGACTCATCAATATGCTTCCTACAAGAGACCTACCTTAGACACAAAGATTAAAACAAATTAAAAATTAAGAGATGGAAAAAAATATATCAAGCTAATGGAAACCAAAAAAGAGTAGGTAGGAGTGGCAATATTAATTTCCGATAAAATAGACTTCCAGGAGAAAACAAGCATAATGGACAAATAAGAGTATTATATAATGTTAGAAGAGTCAATTAACCAAGAGGATATTTCCATAATAAATATCCATGCACTCAATGAAAGAGTTCCAAAATATGTAAAGCAAACATTAACTGAATTGGAAGAAGAAATAGACAATTCTACAAATGGAAGTAGATTGCCCAATCTTCCTTCCAAGGAGTGGCTGGTGGGTTTGAACTTCCAGCCTTCTGGTTAGCAGACAAATACTTTAGGCACTACACCACTAGATCTCCCACAGCTTCAGTAGGAGTCTTTTATACACTGCTTTTGATGAAAGACAGAATAGCTAGAAAAAAACTCAACAAAGATAAAGATTCAACAACACAACCAACCAACTAGACCTCATAGACATGTAAAGAGCACTCCACCCCAAAAAAAGAAAACACTATACACATTTTCCTTAAGTGTACATGGATCATTCTCTAGAAGAAGCCATATGTTAGGGCACATAACAATCCTCAATAAATTAAAAAACATTGAAATACTACCAAGCTGCTTCTTGGATCACAGTGCTGTAATATTAGAAATCAACAGTAGGAAGACCAAGGGGGGGGGGAAATAAAAAACATGGAAAGTGAATAACACCCTGCTCAAGAACTACTGGTAACAGAAGAAATAAACTATGAAATAAAAAAAAAATCCTAATAGCAAATGAGAATGAAAACAGAATTTACTAAAACTTTTGGGACACAGTGAAAGTAGTACTCAGAGGTCAATTTACAACAATAAATACACACATAAAAAAAGAAGAAAGAATCAAAATAAACTCCTTAACAACTCTAACAATTAGAAAAAAGCAACAAAAGAAACCTACAATCTCCAGAAAAAAGGAAATAATAAAGATCAGAGCAGAAACAATTGAAGCAGAAAACAAAACAAAACAAAAAAACAGTAGAGAAAGCAAGACTGGAAGCTGATTCTTTAAAAAGATTAACAAAATCAATAAACCACTGGTAATGTTAACAAAGGAAAAGAAAGAGAAGATGCAGATAACAAGAATAATAAATGAAATGGGCAACATCGCAACAGAACCAAATGAAATATAAAAAGATACTAACAGAGTATTACAAAGAATTCTACTCCAACAAATTTGAAAACTGTAGTAGTTAATTTTGTGTGTCAACTTGGCTGGGCTTAGTTGAGTGACTGGGCAGCTGGATATAGTATTCCCCATAATGAGACTGGTAATCAACTCCATGGTGGAATCTACTGTGAGCAGCTTAATAGCTACCCAAGGGATGTAGTCTGCCTCCTGTATACAAGGAGAAGCCTTGGGGAACGGTCTCTAGCATATGGCATGCTTGAGCCCTGAATGTAGTCAAGTAGTTGTTCAGCAGTCTGCCATGCTCTGCCAACCTTAGGACTTTCAATAGACTTGAATTACTGGCCTGTTGTGTGGTTTGGTAACATTGGGATTGTGCTTTTTTACTCGTCTACCTTGGGCTTGTCAGTCTCAGCAGCCAGCGGCTGTCTGAGTGAAGACCAGCCTCTAGCTCCAGTGGGCCAGGGGCAGGAGGCAGAGCTGAAGCCCAAGGTTGAGGGACTTTCACCCAGCCCCTAGAGCTTGGCACTTTGAACTCGGACTTAGAACCTACAAACTGTTAGAGAATAAACTTCTGTCTTTTCAAGCCATTCCATTTGTGGTATATTCTTGTCAGAGTGACACTAGGTAACCAGAACAAAAACCTAGAAGAGATCGACAAATTTCTAGAGACACAAGAGTTAACTAAACCAACATAATCTGAGATAGAATACTTGAACAGGCCCATAAAAAAAAGAAGAAATTGAGCAGGTCATTTTAAAACAAACAAACAAACAAACAAACATAAACAAACAAAAACCTCCCCACAATAAAAGTCTTGTCCCAGACAACTTCCATAAAGAATTCTGTCAAATATTCAGAAAAGAGCTGACTTAAACTATCCCAGAACAACAACAACAAAAAAAGATGGAATATCCCCAAATTCATTCTATAAAGCAAGCATAACCCTGATACCAAAACCAGGTCGAGTTGTTGTTATTGTTATGTGTTATCAAGTCTGACTTGACTCATAGCGACCCCTCCTTGGGTTTCCAAGGTGGTATCACTATGGAATTAGATCACCCAACTTTCCTTCCAAGGAGTGCCTGGTGGGTTTGAACTGCCAGACTTCTGATTAGCAGTCAAGTGCCTCAGGTACTATGCTACCATAGTTCCCACCAGGTAAAGACACCATGAAAAAGGAAAACTACAGACCAATATCCCTCATGAATATAGATGGACAAATCTTCAAGAAAATCCTAGCCAACTAATGTAACACCATATCAAAACAAAACAAAACAAAACAAAAACCAACAACATGATCAAGTGGGATTTATACCATGTATGCAAGGATGGTTTAACATCAGAAAAACAATCAATGTTATCCATCACATAAATAAAGTAAAGGAATTGGACCACATGACCACATGACCATATTGATTGATGCAGAAAAAGCATTTGATAAAATCCAATGTTCATTCCTGATTAAAATTCTCAGCAAAGTAGGAAAAAAAGGGAAAATACTCAATATAATAAAAGGAATATGTGCAAAATCAATAGCTAACATTCTTCTCAATGGAGAAAGACTCAAAGCATTCCCCCTGTGAACAGGAACCATGCAAGGATGCCATCTATCATCACTTCTATTTAGCATTGTATTGGAATTCCTGGCGAGGGCAATAAGGGAAGAAAGAGAAACAAAAATCATTCAAATTGGCAAAGAAGAAGTAAAGCTATCTCTATTTGCAGATGACATGATCCTGTACATAGAAAACCCAAGAGACTCAGCAAAATAATTACTGGAACTAATAGACAGATTCAGTAAAGTGGCAGGATACAAGATCAACATACAAGTCAGTTGAATTCCTCTGTATCAACAAAGAGACCTCTGAAAAGGAAATAAGGAAAATAATACCATTTACAATAGCTACCAAACAGGTAAAATACTTAGGAACAAATCTCACCAGGGACACAAAGGACCAATACAAAGAAAACTATAAAACATTGCTGCAAGCAACTACAAGAGATTTACATAAATGGAAGAACTACATGTTCATGGATAGGAAGACCAAATATTATGAAAATGTCCATAAAACCCTAAGCAATCTATGCATTCAATACGATCCTGATAAAGATTCCATCAGTCTTCTTTAAAGATGTGGAAAAACCAATTACTAATTTTATATGGAAAAGAAAGAGCATTTAGATAAACAAAGCACTACTAAGGAAGAAAAACAACATTGAGGTCTCACACTAAAAACCTACTATATAACCACACTAGTCAAAATAGCATGGTATTTGTACAATGATAGACAGATAGAGCAGTGGAACAAATTGAGAATTCAGAAAAAGACCCATCTGACTACGGACACTTAACTTTAACAAAGGATCAAAATCCATTAAATGGAGGAAGGAGAGCCCCTTTAAAAATGGTGCTGGATTTTATGAAGCAAGCATAACTTTGATACCAAAAGACATCACTCAAAAGGAAAACTACAGACCAATATCCCTCGTGAATATAGATGCAAAAATCTTAAACAAAATCCTAGCCAATAGACTCCAACAACACATCAAGAAAATCATTCATTATGACCAAGTGGGGTTTATATCAGGTATGCAAGAATGGTTCAACATTAGAAAAAAAAATCAACGTCATCCACCACATAAGTAAAACAAAGAAGAACCACATGATCATATCAATTGATGCAGAAAAGGCATTTAATAAAATCCAACACCCATTCCTGATCAAAACTCTCAGCAAAATAGGAATAGAATGGACATTCCTCAACAAATAAAGGGCATCTATGCAAAACCAACAGCCAACATTATTCTCAATGGAGAGAGGCTGAAACAATTCCTCTTGAGAACAGGAACCAGACAAGGATGCACGCTATCACCACTTCTATTCAACATTGTACTAGAAGTCCTAGCCAGGGCTATAAGGCAAGAAAGAGAAATCAAAGACATCCATATTGGCAAGGAAGAAGTCAAACTATCCCTATTTGCTGATGATATGATCCTTTACCTAGAAAATCCAAGAGACTCAGTCAAAAATCTACTGGAACTAATTGAGAGATTTAGCATTGTGGCAGGATATAAGATCAACGTTCAAAAATCAGTTGGATTCCTCTACATCAGCAAAGACATTGGTGAAGAAGGAATAAGGAATTCATTACCATTTACGATGTTGTTGTTGTTGTTTGCCGTGGAGTCGGATCGGCTCATAGCAACCCCTCGTTGGGTTTTCGAAGCATCATCACTATGGAAGTAGATTGCCCAACCTTTCTTCCGAGGAGTGGCTGGTGGGTTTGAACCGCCAGCCTTCTGGTTAGAGGTTAAGTACCTTAGGCACTATGCTACCAGGAGCACCGTTTACAATAGCTACCAAAAAAATAAAGTACTTAGGGAATAAATCTTACCAGGGACACAAAAGACCTCTACAAAGAAAACTATAAAAAACTGCTTCAAGAAACCATAAGAGATCTACATAAATGGAAGA
>NW_006921591.1:20921522-20943565 GCF_000298275.1 Orycteropus afer afer
TTTTCTCAGTGGTTTTGTTTTTCTCTTCCTGTTCTGGAATTCCAATGACACGTAAGTTATTCCTTTTGATGGTATCCCACATGAACCTTAGGCTATCTTCATTTTGCTTTGATTTTTTTTCTGATTGATCCTTTTCCAAAGAAGTATTCAGGTATTTGTCTTCAATCTCAGTAATTCTGCCTTCCATTGCATCAATTCTACTCCTTTGCTCTTTCAATGTGTTATCTATTTCTGACAATTTAGTATTAATTTTCTGGATTTTTATCTGTAAATTTAGAATCATTTCTAATTTTTCACTTATTTTGTCATTTTGTTCTTGTATTTTCTTCCAAAATTCTTCTAAGGTTTTTTCTGTGTTTTCTTTGGTCTGTCTCTTAATCCTTTGAAGATACCTAAAGATAATTCTTTTGAATTCCTTATCAGAGAGTTCCAATGCTGCCTTCTTCCTCAGGGTTGTGTTCTGGCTCTGTATCCTGCTCCCTTGTTTCTACCACTTTATCTTGCTTCTTTGTGTGAACTGTGATGGTCTGTTTTTTCCAAGGCATCGTGATGTTGTTGTATTTAGATTTCTGTTAACTGTTTGTGAAGAGCAGTCAAGGGTGATTCTAGCTCTTCTTGGTGGTTTTTAATCGTTGGCCTATTGGTAGAGAAGGAGGTAGTGGCTGTCTCACAGTAAGTGAAGTTGCAGGAAGTGTGGGTGTAGTTGTATCTTATGGGGATTGTTGTTGTCTCCCACTCAATTAGACACAAATTACAATTGAACAACCTTCATAATATTTGTCAGTCTTTCAGGTCCCGAGTGTCCTTGGGGTTGCTGGAAAGCAGAACGTGTTCTTAAGCCCCAGGAATCTGCGAGAGTGCTGTCTCTTTAAATATCCAAAATAGTCAATCTGTTTTTTAAGCCTTCAAAATGGTGACACCCTCTGGACCGGCAAAAGTCCACAGCTCAGCCCACCTTTCTCTTCACCTTCTCCATTTGTTCCCCAGCCACCATGCACAGTCCTCCGTGCAGTCCCTGGCTAGCAGGGTGATTTTTAGGTTAATTCTTAAGTCCTACCACCACTCGGGAATCTCCAAGCTGTCTGTGCTGTCAGGATCACTCAGGATCACTGCCAGACCGCAGCTCTGTCTGTCTCCTTTTTTTGGTATTTTCACGCAAATTCTTCTGCTAGTTGGGGTTTAGTGCACTTCTATATCCTTCCATTCAAGGCTCAGGGATTCAGGATTATCTTCTGTGTCTGTGTTAATTGGTTTCCCTTTGCTTTGTTGAACAGGGTCTGTGCAGTCTTTCTGCCTAGTCCACCATCTTGCCGGAACTGCCTGCACTCAATTCTTATAGATTAAATGGAAAGACTCTTGGTGACAAAATCTTAGTCATTAAGCCCTGGTTCCTCCTTGCAGAAAGTGTAATGGATCTGGCAGAACACAAACCTTAAAATACATGTGGAAGGAGGCCAAAGCAGTGGGAAGCAGAAAGGACTCAAAGAGCACCTGAGACTCCCCAGGGAGGAGAGGGGCATGGTCAGTCCCTCACTAGGTATGAGGGATGTTGTTAGGCTGCAGCTAGGAGACTGGAGAGTGGGCACAGGCTGAAGCCATCCAGAGAAGAGAAAAGAACATGGCATGTGATTGGCCAATGGGGGACCTGGGTCATGAGCGAAATGCCAACACTGGACAGTGTTCATTCTTGTGGGGTGCTTTAACCTAGGCTGGCTGACTTGGGGACCCTAAAGTTGTGCCTATGGATGAATGGCAGGGGCTTTAGAATAAATTAGAATTCATAGAAAACTCACAGCAACTCTGAGAAATGGGTATTAATTAAATTAAGCAGATGAATAAACAGACTTGCAGATGGTTAAAAAGTTCTACTGGAGCAGTGTTATGAATTAAATTATGGCTTTCCAAAACATGTGTTGGAATCCTGTTTGGAAATAGGGCTCTCTTTGTCATGTGAATGAAACCATATTAATGTAGGGTGTGTCATAAACCTAATCACTTCTGAATTATAAAATGATCAGATTAGACACAGACATAAACACATATCGGGGAAGACAGATGCCATGTTGTGCTTGTCAAGAACCAAGGAGCACACCCCAAAAGGCCTCCAGGAGGCTGCCATTAAGGCCAAGACATTGATTTGGACTTTTAGTGGAAAAAAGCAATATCTGTTCTTTAAAATTCCTCACTTGTGGTATGTGTTACAGCTGCACTAGGAAGCTAAGATAGGTAGAGTCATGATTTATATTCAAATCTGTCACAGTCAGAACCTCATGCTCAGCCCCAGGGAGAGAGGGATTCTTATGTTTTTATACCATTCTGTCTATCCTGTTAGACTGTGGTTCTTGAGGGCAGGGCCTTGGCCACAGTGTATACTCAAGGAAGGGATGTATGTGTTTATTGAGTGATCAAATGAATGAAGAAAGGAATTGAAATGTTTCCCAACCACAAGGCAGATGATGGGACCTCTGAAGTGAGGACTGCAAGACTGGTAATTTAAAGACTCTCCTTCTCCCTAAAATGCTCATCTCTGAATTCTTATCACAGGGGCAATGCTTTATGTATAACCCATTTATGCAACAGCCTCAGGATAGTGATGGATATCACAGGTATGAGAAGAGGAAGGAAGGGAACTTGCTGCCCTGAGAGACTGTGTGATGTGGGTTTGGAGCTGGGAGTGGTTTAGCTGGGGTAAGGGTGTGGGGGTGTATAGTGAAGTTTTGGGAGCCAAGGTTGATTGTCTCCTTTTTCCAGTTTTTATAGGAATTTGTCCTGAAACAAATAATCTAAGAAGTTGAACTATAAGAAGAGCACAGCATCAGGATTGGAGGAAGACTCATTAACAATCTATGATACATAGATGACAATACCTCACTTATGGAAAATGAAGATGACTTCAAGCACTTTGATGAAGGTCAAAGATGACAGCTTAGTATGAATTACTGCTCAACATAAAGAAAACAAAAATCCTCACAACTGGACCAATAAATAACACCGTGCTAAATAAAGAAGAAATTAAAGTTGTCAATGATTTCATTCTACTTGGATCAACGATCAACATTCATGGAAGCTGCAAGCAAAAAATTACAATGTACAGTATTGAGCAAATGTGTTGCAAAAGACCTCTTTAAAGTGTTAAAAATCAAAGATGTCATTGTGAGGACTAAGATGCACTTGACCCAAACCATGGTCTTTTTTATTGTCACTATTGCACTTGATTTCTAACCTGAAGACTAGTGGTTCAAACCCACCAGCCACTCCTCAGAAGGAAGGTTGGGCAATCTACTTCTGAAGGTGATACTGCCTTGGAAATCCAAAGAGGGGTCACTATGAGTCAGGTCCAATTCAACAGCACATAACAACAACAATGACCACACGCATGAGAAAGCTGGATGATGAACGTGGAAAACTGAAGAAGAATTGAGTCATTCAAATTGTAGTGGTGATGAAGAGTATGGAAAATACATTGAACTGCTGGAATAATCAACAAATAAATCTTAGAAGAGATACAGCAAAAATACTCAGAAGTGAACATAGAGAAACTTTGCCTTGCTTACTTTGGACACATCATCAAAAAAGACCAATTGCTAGAAAAGCACATCATAGTTTGTAGAGGGTCAGTCAAAATGAGGGAAACACTTATCAGATGGACTGATACAGTAACTACAATAGACTCAAAGATACCAATGATCATGAAGACAGCACAAGACCAGGCAATACTGCCATGAACCAGAGGTGACTCTAGGACAACAAACAACAGGAAGTCCTGAAATAGTATCAGTAGCCTCCTCCCCTCCTCTTTCTCTATTTGTCCCACTGCTTGTTTGACATCTACTATGTGTGTCCACTTGTCACTACTCCTTGAGCATTATCACAAGGATGAGGAAATAGAGGCTTAGAATGATCTCCTTAGATAACACACTGCATGAACTTTCAATCTCTTTCCTGCCCAATTGTGGAGTTCCATAATTCTCTGAAGATCAGTACTGACTTCTGGGTTCTGAAAGAGAAGGGAACACTTCCAGTGGGGCAGATGCCATCTCTGAGGCTCTCTGGTGGACTTTGGCTATAAATCAAATTTATGGCCTCATGCCTAGTGACTGTGAATAAATGACCGAATAATATTTTCCATTATAAATCTCTAGTGCATACATTTGCTCATGGAAATGAAAGCTTGCTTTTGGCTCAGGATGGGCTCCAATGGTGAGAACTTACAAAATTCCCCTTAAGAGAATCAAAAAATAATCATTTAGAACTCAGAAGATCTTACAGTCTTAAGACTCTAGGACACTGGGTTAGAGTGCCCCATCCAAATCCCTCCCTACACAAAGAAATAACAATAGCTTCCATTTTATAGCCCATCTGCTCTGGGCCTGGTCTGGTACACGTACATATTTTAACTTCATCTTGACAAAACTCCTGCAAGAGTTTTATTTCCTCCCATTTCATGAGAAAAGAAGTTTGTAGAGGTTTAGTACTTCCTTCAATGTAACAGTTATTAAGAATAGAGGCTAAAACTATACCAGGCTAGTTGGCACTGAAGTCTGAATTTTACCCACCAAACCCTTCACAAAGGTTCTGTTGATTCTTTTTGCCTTTAAGATAATTTCAAATTCTCTGTAGAGTATGGAAGGTGAAAGGAAGAGAACTAACATTTATTGAATGTCTACTATATATTTTCACACATTTTTCCCTTACAAGAATCCTATGAAATATATTATGGAGCTACTTCATTATAAAAACAATTGGTTCAATAGGAAAAAAAAGATTAGAAGCCAGAGAGTTCAGATTTGTAATTACCAGTAATTTAAAATGTAAATTTCAGTGATAAAGGTGATTTTCAATAGTGATGAGTAATAAAAGCTATGTTTTGAAAGTAATAAAAGCATCACCCAGGAAATCCTGAACACATTAAAACCAAACCTAAATTAATCGAGTTTCTAGAATATCAAACAAAAGTAGCCCTGAAGGTGCAGTGGTTAGTGCTTTGTTGCTAACCAAAATGTTTTTAGGTTGAACCCACCAGCTGCTCTAAGGGAGAAAGATGTGGCAATCTAATTCTGTAAAGATTTACAGCCTTAGAAACCCTATAAGGCAGTTCTACTCTGTTCTATATGGTCACTATGAGTTGAATCTATTGGACAGCTTGGGTTAGAAGATCAGTCACTACCCATCTCTCAGGTTGTCATACTACAGTTGTTGGTTGTGTGTTGCTGTGATGATGCAAGCTATGCCACTAGTATTTCAAATACTAGCAGGATCATTTCAAATGCCATAGTAGACAAGTTTCAGTGAAGCTTCCAGACTAAGACAGACTAGAAAGAAAGACCTGGTAATCTACTTCTAAAAATTAGCCAGTGGAAACCTTATGGGTCACAATGTCTGACTAATTTACTTTGGACATGTCATCAGGAGGGATGAATCCCTGGAGGAGGAGATTTTGTTTGGTGAAGTAGAGGGCCAATGAGGGTAAGGGAGATCCTTGGTGAGACAGGTTGACTCAATAACTGCAACAATAAACTTGAACATGTTGGCTGTCATGAGGATGATATAGGACCAGGCAACATTTATCATTTCATTCTGTTGGACATAGGGTCACCATTAGTTGAGTTGACTGCACAGCAGCTCTCTCTCTCTCTCTCATCTATCTAATTTATCTATCTTTTTACCTACCTACCTACCTATCTATAATCTATCTATCATTCAAATTGCTCTGTAGTTCATGCTTTCTACAGTACAACAGACAGTTGGGTAAATGCTTAGTTGGGAAAAAATCTTCAAGTTTCTGAGCTTTCCACAACATAGATTTTCCCCTTTACTCCTGGTGTAAGTCTCAACCAAGATGAAGTTATAACAATAATAATCTTTATGATGCAAACCATGCTCCCTAATTAATGAATTTACTGTTACCCAATAATCTTATTTATCTAGTGCTACTATAACAGAAATACCACAAATGAGTGACTTTAACAAACAGAAATTTGTTTTCCCACATTTTATGAGACTACAAGTCTGAATTCAGGGTGCCAGCTCTAGGGGAAAGACTTTTTCTCCCTCTCTGGGCTCTGGACAAAGGTCCTTGTCTCTTTCCAACTTGACTTCCTTGGTTCTTTTGTGATATTCATGTTGTATGGTATCAATCTTCCTCCTTCTCTGTTTACATTTCAGTGCCTGTGGTTATTAGATGCCATTGAGTTGGTCCTGACATGTAACAACCCTTTGCATAACAGAACAATATGTTGTCCATCCTGCACCATGCAAAAAAGTCCATGAGAGCCAAAATATGACCTTGATTATATCTTTTCTGAATTTAGAGACCATCTGAAGCATAGATTTGACACATTGAACACCAGTGACCAAAAACCAGACAGATTGTGGGATAACATCAAGAACATCATACATGAAGAAAGCAAAGATCATTAAAAAGACAGAAAAGGAAGAAAAGAACAAAAAGGATGTCAGAAAGACTCTGAAACTAGCTCTTGAACAGAGAGCAGCTAAAGCAGATGAAGAAATGGCAAGATTAAAGAGCTGAACAGAAGATTTCAAAGAGCAGTTTGAGAAAACATAGTCAACTATTATAACGAAATGTACAAAGACCTGGAATAAGAAAATCAAAAGCGAAAAACACACTTGGCATTTCCCAAGCTGAAAGAACTGAAGAAAAAAATACAAGTCTCGAGTTGCAATGTTGAAAGATTCTATGGGCAAAATATTGAATGATGTAGGAAACATGAAAAGAAGATGGAAGGAAAACAGAATCATTTTATCAAGAAGAATTGGTTGTTGTTTATCTATTTCAGGAGGTTACATATGATGAAGAACCAATGGTATTGAAGAAAGAATTCACTGCACTGAAGGAATTGGTGAAAAACAAGACTCCAGGAATTGACAGAATTCCCATTGAGATGTTTCAACAAATGGATGCTGTGCTGGAGGCACTTAACTCATCTATGCCAAGAAATTTGGAAGACAGCCACCTGGCCAACTGACTGGAAGACATCTATATTTGTACTCATTCCAAAGAAAGGTGATTCAACAGAGTGTGGAAATTATCAAACACTATCAGTAATATCACATGCAAGTAAAACTTTGCTGAAGATAATTAAAAAATGCTTGCAGCAATATATTGACAGGGACCTTCCAGAAATTCAAGCTGGATTCAGAAGAGGACTTGGAAAGAAGGATATCATTGCTGATGTCAGATGGATCTTAGCTGAAAGCAAAGAATATCAGAAAGATGTTTACTTGTGTTTTATTGAATGAGCACCTACTTTGGTCATGTTGTCAGAAGGACCCTTCCCTGGAGAAGGATATCATGCTTGGAAGGTCAGAAAAAAAGGGGAAGGCCCACAATGAGCTGGACTGACACAGTGGCTGTAATAATGGGCTCCAGTATAGCAAGGAATGTGAGGCTGGCTCAGGACTGTGCAGTGTTTCATTCTGTTGTACATAGTGTTGATATGAGTCAGAGGTGACTCGATGGTACCTGACTACAATAACTACTTTACCAAGCATGACATCCTTGGAGATTTGTTCATTCTGACAGCGTGTCCAAAGTAAGTCAGATGAAGTCTTTCTACCCTCACTTCTAAGAAACATTCTTGCTGTCCTTCTTTCAAGAGAGATTTTTTAGTTCTTTGGCAGTCTACTGTATATTTGGTATTCTTCATCAACACTATAATTCAAATACGTCAATTCTTCTGGTCTTCTTTTTCTTTTTTTTAAAAAAATTATTTTTCTTTTTATTACGCTTTAAGCAAGTTTACATAGCAGTTTGTTTTACGTTCAACATTACTTGTACATTTAGTTTCACTCCTCATTTACCATCCCCAACCCTAACCAAGTCTTCTCCCCTCCCTACCCAGTAACCACCCCCCCATGCCCCTCATAGTTATATACTCCTGTGTGTCCTGCATTTCCTCCATGTGAATGTTGCCCCTCTTGTGCCCTGTGGTTGATTGCTCCAAGGTATGCATTTCCATAGACTATGTGGGTGTGTCACCCTGGGTTGAGTGGTCTGCATGTACATCTTGTTTACTATTGGGATGAGAGCCAGCTTCTGGGAGTGAGTTTTATTCCAGGCCGAGAATGTATCCCAGGGCCATAGTGCTGGGGGTCTCACCAGACTCCATCTGACCAGTAATTCTGTTAATTATTGAGTTTTTGGATTTTGTTCCATGTTTTTCCTCCCACTGTATCCAGGATCTCCAGATTTGATCATTTCCTGATGAATTGGCTGGCATTGGTAGCTGAGCATCATCTAGTTCTTCTGGTCTCAAGGACCATCGGGTGTCCAAGGGCTGATTGCTGCCAAATGCCTTTATTATTTATTTATTTATTTATTTTTGCACTCTTCTCAGCTTCTGATGATAGGAGACCATTAGCTGCATTTTAGATGGCTGCTTGAAAACTTTTAAGACCCCAGTCACTACTTGCCAATGTAGGATGAGGAACAAGACTTTTATGTATTTTGTTGTGCCAATTGAGTATGGTGTCTGTCTCCCAGAACTATGGGTCCTGAATCGGTAGATCCGTTGAATCTCTCTCCCACAGTGTCTTGGTGTCTGTGACGGATTACTCTATGTCTGTCTTCTGTTGTTTCTGTAAGGATTGCCGGTATTTTGTATCACTGATATCTGTGCAAGATTAGCCTCCACTGAATCTATCCTTGGTCTAGAATATACTCCTCTTCACTGATTCCCATCTGATCTTTTTAGATGTTTATGTGTTTATCTGTATTCTGGCATTTGGTGTTAATGGTAATGCAGTATTGCAGATATACTGGTTGGTATTAGCATCTGTCATCTATCTCTTATGTGCACAATTCAGTGTCCTGCTTTTTCCTAATGTTCTCATGGTGGTCCCAGATTCTTTCTGTACATCCCTCCCCTTACATACGTCAGTGTGTGGGCCCCAACTAGCCCAAAATTAATCCCCCCCTTCCCTCCCCACCCCAGTAACCTACAAAGTGAGTTCCCTTTCCTAAGCAAACCCTTCTTTGTCTTTTTACAGAAATGGGCTCATATAGTATTTATCCTTCTGTGACTGACTTATTTCACTCACATAATGTCCTCCAGACTCATCCACCTTATGAGATTATTTCCTTCATTGTTCTTTAATGTAGCACAGTATTCCTCTGTGTGAATGTACCATAATTTGGTTATCCACTCATTCATTGATGGGCATTTAGTTGTTTCCATCTCTTTGCTATAGTGAATTGTGTTGCGATGAACATAGGTGTGCATATGTCTGTTCGTGCTCTGCCTTTCACCTGTTTAGGATATATTCCTAGTAATGGAATTGCTGAGTCAAATGGGATTTCTATTTCCAGTTTTTTAAGGAAACACCATACCATATGTCACAATGGTTGTACCATTTTACAATCCCACCAGCAGTGCACAAGAGTTCCAATCTCTCTGCAACCTTGCCAGCATTTGTTGTTTTCTGTCCTGTTGAACTTGGCTGTTATTGCTGGGGTGAGATGATATATCATCATTGTTTTGATTTGCATCTTTCTAATGACCAATGATTGCGAACAAGTCCTCATTTGTTTGTGGGCTGCCAGCATATCGTCTTTAGTGAAGTGTCTGTTCAAGTCTTTTGCCGATTTGTGAATTGGGTTGTTTGTCTTTTTAGTGTTGAGGTGTTGAAGTTTTCTATAGGTTTTGGAGATAAGTCCTTTATCAGATATGTCATAGGCAAATATTTTCTCCCAATCTGTAGGTTCTCTTTTCACCCTTTTGATGAAGTCTTTTGATGCACATAAGAATTTAATTTTTAAAAGGACCCAGTCATCTAGCTACTCTTCTACCTCCTGTGCATTCTGGGTTATGTTTGACACAATAAGCCTCCTGGATTTGCCCCTATTTTATCTTTGATGAATTTTATAATTTTGGGTTTTATATTTAAGTCTTTCATCCATGTTGAGTTTGTTTCTGTGTTTGTGGTGAGGTATGGGTCTTGTTTCATTTTTCTGCAGATGGATGTCCAGTTTTGCCAGCACCATTTGTTAAAGAGGCTTTCTCTTCCCCATTTGATGGGTTTTGGACCTTTGTCAAAGATCAGCTGTCCATATATGGATGGGTCTATTTCTGGACTTTGAATTAGGTTCCATTGGTCTATCTCTCTATCATTGTACCAGTACCATGGTGTTTTGACTACTGTGGCTGTATACTAGGTTTTAAGATCCAGGAGTGTGAGACCACCCACTTTGTTCTTCTTCTTCAGAAATGCTCTGCTTATCCGAGGTCTCTTTCTTTTCCATATGAAGGTACTACTGGTTTTTTCATGTCCTTAAAAAATTTTGTTGATATCTGGATCAGAATTGAATTAAATGTGTAGATTGCTTTAGGTAGTATTGACATTTTCACAATATTCAGTCTACCTATCCATGAACAAGGCAGGTTCTTCCATTTATGTAGAGCCCTTGTTGTATCTTGTAGTACTAGTTTTATAATTTTCTTTGTATAGGTCTTTTGTGTCTCTGGTAAGGTTTATTCCTAGATAGTTTATCTTTTTAGTAGCTATTGTAAATGGTGTTGTTTCCTTTATTTCTTTATCAGAGGTCTCTTTGTTGGTGTAGAGGAACCCAACTCATTTTTGTATGTTAAACTTGTATCCTGCCACTTTGCTGAACCTCTCTATGAGTTCCAGTAGTTTTTTGTTGGGTTTCTTGGGTTTTCTACGTACAGAATCACATTGTCCACAAATAGAGATAGTTTTACTTCCTCTTTGCTGATTTGGATCCCCTTTCTTTCTCTTTCTTGGCTTATTGCCCTGGCCAGAACTTCCAATACAGTGGTAAATAGAGGTGATGATAGAGGGCATCCCTGTCTGGTTTCCATTTGTAAGGGGAATGCCTGGAGTTTTTCTTCCTTAATAATGATGTTGGCCCTTGGCTTTGCCTATATGCCTTTTATTATGTTGAGGAATTTCCCTTCTATCCCTATTTTGCTGAGAGTTCTGAACAGGAATGGGGGTTGGTTTTTATCAAATACCTTTTCTTCATTGATTAATATAATCATATGGTTCTTTTGTTTTGTTTACGTGGTGGATTACTTTGGTTGTTTTTCTGATATTAAACCAACGTCGCATACCTGGTATGAATCTCACTTGGTCAAGTTGTATTATTTTTTTTTATATGTTGTTTGATATATTGAAGATTTTTTTGCATCTATGTTTATGAGGAATATTGGTCTGTAGTTTTCCTTTTTAGTGGTGTCTTTCCCTGGTTTTGGTATTAGTGTTATGCTTGCTTCAGAAAATGAGTTTGGAAGTATTCCATCTTTTTCTATGTTCTTGAATAGCTTGAGCAGTATAGGTGTCAACTCTTCCCTGAATATTTGGTAAAATTCTCCAGTGAAGCCACCAGGGCCAGGGCTTTTCATTGTGGGGAGTTTATTTATTTGCTTTTATGATCTGTTCAATTTCTTCTTTTGTTATAGGTCTGTTCAAGTATTCTGTCTCTGAGTGGGATAGTTTAGATAGGTCTTGTGATTCTAGAAACTTGTCCATCTCTTCTAGGTTCTCAAATCTGTTGGAATACAGTTTTTCATACTATTCTGTCAGTATCTTTTTTATTTCACTTGGTTCTGTTGTGATGACACCCTTTTCGTTTACTATTCTTATAATTTGCATCTTCTCATTCTTTTTTTTTTTTGTTAGATTTGCCAATGGTTTGTCATTATTTTAAATCTTTTCAAAGAACCAGCTTTTTGTTTTGTTGATTTTCTCTATTTTTTTTTTGTTTTCTGTTTCATTTATTATTTCTGCTCTGATTTTGTTATTTCCTTACTTCTAGATATTGTCAGATTCTTTTGTTGTTCTTTTCCTAGTTGTTGGAGTTGTTGAATTAGAGTGTTGATTTTGTTTCTATCCTCTTTTTTGATGTATGCTTTTATTGCTACAAACTGACCTTTGAGTACTGCTTTTGCTGTGTCCTATAAGTTTTGATATGATCTATCTTCATTCTTGTTTGTTTCTAGGAATTTTTCAATTTCACTTTTTATTTCTTATATTACCCAGTAGTTTTTGAGCAGTGAATTGTTCAACCACCATGTTTGATGTCTTTTTCCTTGATCTTCCTGTTATTATTTTCTAATTTTATACCCTTGTGGTCCAAGAAAATGCTTTGTAGTATTTCAATATTTATGAATTTATTGAGGCTTGTTTTTTGTCCTAACATATGATGTATTCTGGAGAATGACCCATGTGCACTGGAGAAGAATGTGAATTGTACTTTTGTTGAGTGGAATGCTCTGTATATGTCTATGAGGTAGAGTTGATTGATTGTGTTGTTGAGTTCTTCTATATCTTTGTTGAGTTTTTTTTTTTTTTTTTCTAGTTGGTCTGTCCCTCCTTGAGAATGGTGTGTTAAAGTCTCCTACTACTATTGTAGAGTTGTCTATTGTCTCTTTTAATTCAATTAATATTTGCTTCACATATTTTGAAGCACTTTCATTGGGTGCATAAATATTTATTACTGTAATGTCTTCTTTGTCAATTGACCCTTTCAGCATCATATAGTGTCCTTCTTTGTCTCTTATGTTGTTTTTCACCTTAAAGTCTATTTTATCAGAAATAATATTTCTACTCCTGCTCTTTTTTGGTTACCGTTGGCTTGATATATTTTTTTTCCACCCCTTAACTCTTAATTTGTTTTTATCTTTGTGTCTAATGTGGGTCTCTTGTAGGCAGCATATCGACTGGTCTTCTTTTCTTATCCAGTCTGCCACTCTCTTTCTCTTGATTGGTGCATTTAGTCCATTCACATTGAGTGTAATTAGTGATAGGTATGAATTGATTGCTGTCATTCTATTGTGTTTTTTGTTGTGTTCGAGTTTCCTTGGTCCATGTACTTTTCAGTGCTGAGTTTGTTTTTTTTTGTCAAGTGCTTCCTCTCTTTTCTTCTTTATTGTTGGTTTTATGCTTATTAAACTCACATGTTTTCCTTCCTTCTGGATTTGCTTAGCAGGATTTTTAATTTTCTCTGTGGTTACCTTGGAGTGAAATCTTGTCTCTATATTTTTAGAACAGCCTGTTCTATGAGGACATTGTCCTGTATTCCTCTCCATTTGGAAGTTTGTACCTAGAACTTTCATTCCCTCTATTTGGTTAGTTGCTGTTTTCTTGTGCAGATTGGCTTCCTTGAATTTTAGTGTACAATGTTTTATGGTCTTACTTTGAGTGTCTATTTCTGATTTGGTTTTAGTGTTGATGTCATGTACCCTGATTTTGTTGTTCTCTGTTGTGGGTTCTCTATTGGAAGGACTTCCTTAAGCATTTCTTGTAGGGTTTGTCTGGTTTTCACAAAATCCCTTAATTTCTGTTTGTCTGAGAATGCCTTGATTTTGCCCTCATATTTGATGGACATATAGGATTCTTGGTTGGAAGTTCTTTTCCTTCAGTGTTTTATATATGCTGTCCCATTGCCTTCTTGCCTGTGTGGTTTCTGCTTAGTAATTGGAGCTCAGCCTAACTGATTATTATAAGTAATATTTCTTTTGTCCCAGACAGCTCACAAACTTCTTTCTTTGTCTGGTTTTGGAGAGTTTGATTATGATATGCCTCGGTGTTTTTCTCTTGGGATCTATCCTGTATGGGGTTTTGTGACCTTCTTGGACAGATATCTTTTCTTCCTTCATGATATAGGGGAAATTTTCTGTTAGTAAGTCTTCCACAATTTTCTCAGTGTTTTTTTTTTTTCTCCTTTTCTTGTTCTGGAATTTCAATGAGGTATATTTTGTTTCTTTTCATGTTGTCCCATATAACTCTTAGGTTCTCTTCATTTCTCTTAAATCTTTGTTCTGATTTTTCTTTGTACAGGCTGGTTCCAGGGATTTGTCTTATAGTTGGGAAATGAGTTCTTCAGCCAGTTCTATTCTACTCGTTTGTGCTTTCACTGTATTGCGTAATTCTGTAATTTTGGTATTCATCTTCTGCATTTCTAACTGGTGTTTTTGTATGAGTCTGATTGTGCATTAATCTTGTTATTTTGTTCTTGAATGGTTTTCCTGAGTTCTTCCAGGTTATTATGTGTGTTCTCCATGCTTCTGCTTGGGGTTTCCTTAAGCTCTTGTAGAGCTCAATAAACATACCTTCTAAATTCCTTCTCCTCTTCCTCCATGTTTAATGAAACTTTTGTTTGGGATTTTACTTCTAATGTCTTACCCTGGGTTTTTTTTTTTTTTTTTTTTTTTTTTTTTTTCACTTTTTGTTTTTTTTTTTTTTTTTTTTATTGGTTTGAAGTTGTCTGTTGTTTCCTAGACATATTGAGGTTATCTTTAACTGTTAATTATGTACTGATTTGTTTTGTCATGGTTTTATGATTTAGTATTTTGAAAAGGCGGAGCTGGTGTTTTTTATTTTTAAGCTATTAATTCAGGTATGCTGGGTTGCTCTACAGTTTTCTTTATGATCATGGAATCACTGTGTGGAATGTGGATGCAGGTCTCTGTTCATCGTAAAGAGGTTTAGGATTCAAGTGCGCAGGTATTATGGGGGCTGAATGTGTTTTTTCTATTAGATGAGGCAAGGTAGAGACAGAGGAATTGGGAGGAAGAGAGATAATGAAGAAAATCTCCAATGTTCCAGGAGCAGTTTCTAGGGCTTTGAGTGGGCTGCTAATGATGATATTATACTGTTACTTGCAGGCCTCCAGCTCAGTTTCAGCAAAGACTCCAATTGGTAGGGGGCCACCACCTTCTGCCTGGTTCAGACAGACACAAAAACCCCACTGTCCAGGCCCCTCCATGCCAAAAAGCTGAACTAAGATAACTATTCCAATCCATTGCAAGAGTTTGTCCCAGGGCCCACTGACTTGAGGCTTTATTCTCTTCTCTGCTCCCGGGGTTCAGCAGTACCCAGAGTCAAAGGGATCTCAGCTTCCTCCTAGCGGTCCCAAGATTACCAATAAAAGCAGGTGCTGAAGGTAGGTCCATGGAGTGGCCATAGGTTCTCTGGTGTGGTGTGTTCTCTCCACTGCCCCAGGAAAGTCTCCTATGCCCTTTCTCGCATGCTGATTGGTGCTCCTCAAGGTAGGTTTACCTGTTTTTGTTATTTTTTTTCTCTCTGGGTAATTGCACTACCTCTTTCTCCTTTCTAATCCTATTCCCCTGAGTTTGGTGTACTCTGACTTAATGAGCTGTTCAGAGCACCAGAATCCCCACTTCAAACTGCTGCACCTAGTTTTCAGGCACTAAGATGCTAGAGGGAACTAGCACGTGTGCTACAGGAGAGACACCATTTTCAGACTTTGTGATCTTCCTTTTTCATCGTCCAACTTTCACATGCATGTGGAGCAATTGAAAACACCACAGTTTGGGTCAAAGTGAAGTTTTTGCTTTTTAATGATTCAAAGAGATCTTTTGAAGCAAATTTGCTCAATGCAATTTTCTCGACTGCTTCTTTCATGGGGGTTGATTGTGGACACAAGAAAAACAAAATCTTTGACAACTTCTATATTTTCTCCATTTATCATGATGTTGCACATTGGTCCAATTGTGAGGAGTTTTGTCTTCTTTATGTTTGAGATAGAATCTACACTGAAGGCTGTAGTCTTTGATTTCATTAGTAAGTGCTTTGAGTCCTCTTTACTTTTAGCAAGCAAGGCTGTGTCATCTACAAGTTACACGTTGTTATTGAGTCTTCCTCCAATCTCGGTGTCACGTTCTTCATGTAGTTCAGGTTTTCATATTATTTGCCTAGCATACAGATTGAATAAGTGTGGTGAAAAGATCCAACCCAGACACATAACTTATCTGATTTTAAACCACCAATTGTGTCTCCTTTTTCTTTTGGAATGACTGCCTCTTGGTCTGTGTACAAGTTCAGCATGAGCACAATTAAGCATTCTGAAAGTCCAATTCTTCTGCTTTCAGCCAAGCTCCATTTGACATCAGCAATGATATCCCTCATTCCACATCCTCTTCTGAATTTGCCTTGAATTTCTGGCACTTACCTGTCAATATATGGCTGCAACATTTTTTTTTAATTACCTATAACAATTTTTTAAATTACATATAACAAATACGAGGAGATCTATTGGCATAATGGTTAAGGCAATCAGCTGCTAAACTGATGGTTGGTGATTTGAACCCACCAACTGCTACATGGAAGAAATATAAAGCACTCTGCTTCCATAAAGATGTACAGCCTTGGAAACACTACAGAGCAGTTCTACTCTGTCCTATAGGGTTGATATGAATTGAAATCAACTTGATGGCAGTGGGTTGGGTTTGTTTTTTTGATATCCTTGCATATGATATTAATGATATTGTTTGATAATTTCAATATTCTATTGGATCACCTTTATTTGGAAGGGCAAAAATATGGATCTCCTCTAGTTATTTGTCCAGGCAGCTGTCTTCCAAATTTCTTGTAATAGACAAATGATTGCTTTCAGTGTTGCATTGCATCTGTTTGCTAAGGAGCAGTTTCCAGGATCCACTTTGTATTCTGTGATATTCCAGAATATCACTTTGTATTCTGTCAATTCTAGGATCATTTTTTTCCCCCCAGGATCTTCAATGCAGTTGGAATTTTTCCTTCAGTACCATTGGTTCTCTTTTCTTTTTTTTTTTTTTAAATTCTGAACATTCTTTAATTTCATTTTTTTATTGTGGTAAAAATATATATAACAAAATTTTTTGCCAATTTAACATTATTTTTCATGTATAGTTCAATGACATCGATTACATTCATCATGTTGTGAAACCATCACCACTATAGTTTTCCAAATTATCCCACTACCACTAACAGAAATTTGGTGCCTTCTAAGCGAGCAATGACTTTCCCTTTCCCTCTCCCTCCAGATTACTCTTGGTAACTACTAATAAACTTTGGTCTGTATGTATTTGCCTATTTCATTTCGTATAATTTGGATCATAAAACAGTTGGCCTTATGAGATTGACTTATGTCACAAAGCATAATGTTTTCAAAGATCATCCATGTTGTATGTAGCATGCATTAATATTCATTTCTCTTTGAACATTAAAAAAATACTTTATTTTTGCTGCTGAGAATATACACAGCAAAACAGGCACCAATTCAAGTTTCTACTTTTACCATTTAGTGACACTGAGTACATTCTTCAATTGGTGCAACCATTTCTAACCTCCTTTTCTGAGTGGTTCCTCCTTCATTAACATACACTCACTACCCACTAAGGTTCCAACCTAATTTTTTGAGTTGCTCTTGCCAATGTGATCCATATAGACAGATCTTTAAAGACTATAATGCTTGAGGCAGACATTCTTTATTAGTTAAGATGAAATATTGTTTGGTCACAAAACCAAAAGGGAAGAACACTGTGGTAATTAAGGTTATGTGTCAGCTTGGCTAGGCCTTGTTGAGTGGTTGGGCAGCTGGGTGTAGTTATTCCCCGTGATGAGTTTGGTAATCAACTCCATGGTGGAATCTACTGTGAGCAGCTAAGTGACTTATACAGTAAGAGGCTTTGAGGAAGATCTCTAGCCTCTTGGTACATATGGAGTCTGCATTTGGCTGAGTCATCAATGGTCTACCATGTTGTCTGCCCATCTTGGGACTGTTTAACTAGTGCCATGTTGCTTGGAAATCTTAGGACTGTGACATTTTACTTGTCAACCTTGGGTTTGTCAGTCTCAACAGCCAGAAACTGCCTGAGTTAAGAGAAGCCTCCAGCTCCAGTGGGCCAGGAGTAAGAGGCAGAGTTGAAGCCCAAGGTTGAGGGGTCTTCACCAAGTCCATAGACCTGGCACTTTGAACTCAGACTTCTAGCCTCCAAAACTGTGAGACAATAAATATCTTTTTGTTAAAATCATCCACTTGTGGTATCTTCTGTTAGAGCAACACTAGGGAACTAAAACAAGCATACTTGCCATTTTTCAAGCTGAAAGAACTGAAGAAAAAAATTCAACCTTTAAATTGCAATATTGAAAGACTCTGTGGGCAATATATCAAATGATGCAGGAAGCATCAAACAATGGTGGGAGGAATATACAGAGTTCTGTACCAAAAAGAATTGGTGGATTTTCAATCATTTCAGGAGGTAGCATATGACTGAGAACTGATGGTATTAAAGGAAGAAGTCCCAGCTACACTGAAGGCATTCACAGAGAACAAGACTCCAGGAATTGATAAGATATGAGCTGAGATGTTTCAACAAACCACTGCAACACTGGAAACACCCTTATCAATGCCAAGAAATACAGAAGACAGCTGCCTTGACAACTGGCTAGAAGAGATCTATATTTGTCCATTCCAAAGAAAGGTGATCCAACAGAATGTGGAAGTTATTGAACAATATCATTAATAACACATGCAAGTAAAATTTTACTGAAAATAATTGTAAAACAGTACATCAACAGGAAACTACCAGAAATTCAAACCACATTCAGAAGAGGCCACAGAATATGAGGTATCATTGTCAGATATATATTGCCTGAAAACAGAGAATATCAGGAAAATGTTTAGTTGTGTTTCATTGACTATCCAAAGTCATTTAATTGTGTGGATCATAACAAATTATGGATAACATTGTGAAGAATGGTACTTCCAGAACACTTAATTTTGCTCATGCTGAACATGCACAAAGACCAAGAGGCTGTTGTTTGAACAAAACAAGGAGATACTGCATGGTTTAAAATCAGGAAGGGAGTGCAGCAGGGTTGTATCCTTTCACCATATTTATTGAATCTGTATGCTGAGCAAATAATCCAAGAACTATATGAAGAAGAACATGACATCAGGATTGGAGGAAGAATCATTAACAACCTGCAATAGGCAGACCACTTTGCTTTCTGAGAGTGAGGATGACTTGCAGCACTTACTGATGAAGATTAAAGACTACAGTCTGTAGTATGAATTACACCTTAATATAAAGAAAACAAAAAGCCTCACAACTGGACCAATAAGCAGCATCATGATAAATGGAGAAAAGATTGAGGTTGTTAAAGACTTCATATTACTTGATTCTACAATCAATGCCAATGGAAGCAGCAGTCAAGACATCAGAAGATGTATTTCCTTGGGCAAATCTGTTGCAAAAGACTTCTTTCAGGTGCTGAAGGGAAAAGATATCTCCTTGCATACAAAGATGTGCCTGACCAAGCTGTACTAATTGTAACTGCACTGTAATTGCAGTTGAACATATAAAGAAGAAAGTGGTATCAGTATTGGAGGAAGACTCATTAACAACCTGTGATATGTAGATGATGCAACCTTACTAGCTGAAAGTGAAGAGAGTTTGAAGCACTCACTTACTGATGAAGATCAGAGGCTACAGCCTTCTCACAGATTACATCTCAAATATAAAGAAAATAAAAATTCTCACAACTAGACCAAAAAATAACATTATGATAAACATAGAAAAGATTGAAGTTGTTAAAGATTTCATTTTACTTGGATTCACAATAAATGCCTGTGGAAGCAGTACTCAAGAAATCGAATGATATACTGCTTTGGGAAAATCTGTTACAAAAGACTTCTTTAAAGTGTTAAACAGTAAAGATGTCACTTTAAAGACTAAGGTGTACCCAATCCAAGTCATGGTATTTTCTTTTTCTTTTTTTTTTTGGTGGTGTTTTGGTGTGTGTGTGTATGCTTGATTCCTATGTTAGATAAAGTCCAAAGCGGTACCCAGCACAGATTAATTGCTCAAAATTATATTATTAAAATAATAAATACAATATTATGATAATAAATATTGATTCTACCACCTGTCTGTCAGTTTGTCATACTGTGATGGCTTGTAGGATTGCTGCTATGCTGAAAACTCAGCTACTGCTATTTCAAATACCAGCAGGGTCACCCATGGTGGACACGTTTTAGAGGAGCTTTCCAACTAAGACAGACTAAAAGAACGGCCTAGTGATCTAATTCTGAAAATAAGCCAATGAAAATCCTGCAAGGTGTCAGATATAGTGCTGGAAGATGAGCCCCTAGGTTGGAAGGTGCTCAAAATACAAATGGCCACAGCAATGGGCTCCAACATTCCGATGATCATGAAGATGGCACAGGATCAGGCAGCATTTTTGCTCTGTTGTACATGAGGTTGCCATACATCGGAGCTGATTCAACAGCAGCTAGCAAAAAGATTAGATGGATGAATAAATGTTTGAATTAATAAGTGACAGTGAGCTCCTCAAGGGTGGTGGACTTTGTCTTGTTCATGTTTGAACCCTGGCCTAGAACAGGGCCAATGTACAGTATATGTACCTGGCAATTCCCTGGTACAATCTGATTCCACAGATTGGCTTCTACCCTGTAGTCCAGCTTTTGGGGGAAAACTGTAGGCCATTGGAAAGGACTATGAGAACTCTACTTACTTCTATTCCAATTGTAAAAGGGTTCACATCTTCCCCTACTGGACTCCTGGATGCTTTCAGTATTCCCAATTATTTTGTGACAGCTTGAGTTAGGACACTGGCCTACCCAAGTTCCAAAATGGTTATTTATGAGATGTCACTAATTACCTACACTGCCTGCCTTGATGGCAGATCCTAAAGTACTTTTGTCAACACTGGTGGCTTTGTAATGTGTCAATATGACTAGACTAAACTATAGGAAAGACTCTCCTGTTAGAGGGAAAGGGCCTTTTATATGCATATATCATAGTAGCTGTATAACTTTATTGTTTCCTTGTGTAGAAAAAAAAAGACTTAATTGTTCTATTAACCTTGAAGATCAGATGTTTCAATAAGACATACTGAGACAAAGTCTGGGCTAATTTATAATGATCATTGTTGTTGTTGTTGTTAGGTGCCATCAAGTTGTCTCTGACTCATAGCAACCCTATGTACAAAAGAACCAAATACTGCCTGGTCTTGCGCTATCCTCACAGTCCTTGCTATACCTGAGCACATTGTTGCAGCCACTGTATCACTCCATCTCAATGAGGGCCATCTCCTTTTTTGCTGACCCTTCCAAGCACGATATCCATCTCCAGGGAAAGGTCCCTTCTGACAATGTGAGATGAAGTCTGGCCATTCTCACCACCAAGGAGCATTCTGGCTGCATTTCTTCTAGGACAGATCTGGCAGTTCTCTTGGTAGTCTATGGTCTTTCAGTATTCTCCAACATCACAACTCAAATGCATCAACTCTTCTTCGATCTTCTTTATTCATTGTCCAGCTTTCACATGCATATGAGGTGATTGAAAATATCATAGCTTGGCACACCTTAGTCTTCAAAGAGACATCTTTGTTCTTCAGAACTTTAAAGAGGTCTTTTGCAGTAGATTTACCCAGTGCAATATGTCATCTGATTTCTTGACTCCAGCTTCCATTGCTATTAATTGTGGAAGCAAGCAAAATGAAATCTTTGACAACTTCAATTTGTTCTCTGTTTATCATGATAACTGCCTACTGGTCTAGTTGTGGGGATTTTTGTTTTCTTTATGTTCGGATGTGATCCATCTCGAAGACTATAGTCTTTAATCTTCATCAACAGGTAATTTAAATCATCTTCACTTTCAGCAAGCAAGGTTGTATCATCCACATATTGCAGGTTCTTAATGAGTCTTCCTCCAATTCTGATGCCACGTTCTTTATATAGTCCGGCTTCTTAGCTTATTTGCTCACCATGCAGAATGAATAAGTATGGTGCAAGGACGTAAAGCTGATGCACTCCTTTTCTGATTTTAAACCATGTAATATCCCCTTGTGCTGTTTGAATTGCAGTCTTCTGGTCTATGGACAGGTTTCTCATGAGCACAATTAAGTGTTCTGGAATTCTCATTCATCTCAATGTTATCCATAATTTGTTATGTTCCACACCGTCAAATGCTTTTGCATAGTAAATAAAACACAAGCAAACATCCTTCTGGTATTCTTTCCCTGTAGCCAAGATCCATCTGACATCAGCAATGATATCTCTTGATCCACATCCTCTTCTGAATCCACTTTGCATTTCTGAAAGTTCCCTGTGAATATACTGCTGCAATTGTGCTTTTTTTTTTTTTTTCTTTTCCTTTCTTTATTTTTTATTTATTGTGATTTGGGTGAAGATTTACAGAGCAAATTCACTTTCCATACAGCAGTTCACATATACTTTGTCTCATGTC
>NW_006921591.1:20946287-20955930 GCF_000298275.1 Orycteropus afer afer
ATGCAAATTCTTCTGCTAGTTGGGGTTTAGTCCACTTTTGTATCCTTCCTTTCAAGGCTCAGGGGTCCAAGATTATCTTCTGTGTCTGTGTTAATTGGTTTCCCTTTTCTTTGTGGAAGAGCATCTGTGCAGTCCTTCTGCCTAGTCTGCCATCTTGCCGGAACTCCAAGTCATGGTATTTTCAATCCCTTCATGTGCATGTGTAAGCTGGACAATGAATAAGCAAAACTGAAGAAGAATTGAAACTTTTGAATTATGGTGTTGATAAAGAATATTGAATATACTATTTGGACTACTAGGAACTCTGGTGATGTAGTGCATAAGCATTTGACTGCTAACCAGAAGGCTGGCAGTTCAAACCCACCACACACTCCTCAGAAGGAAGATTGGGCAATCTACTTTCGTAGTGATGCTGCCTCAGAAACCTAAGGAGGAGTCACTATGAGTTGGATTCAACTCAATGGCAGTGAATTTTAGATTGACTACTAGATGAATGAATAAATCTGTCTTGGATGAAGTACAGCAGGAATGCTTCTTAGAGGTGAGGATGGTGAGACTTCATCCCAGTTACTTTGGACATGTTGTCAGGATGAACCAGTCCCTGCAAAAGGAAATTATGTTTGGTAAAGTAGAGGGTCGGTGAAAAAGAGGAAGACTCTCAAAGGCATGGATTAGCATAGTGACTGAAACGATGGACTTCAACACAGTAACAATTATGAGGATGGTAGTGTAGAAAGGGTCATTATGAGTCAGAACTGACTTGATGGCACCTGACACAACAGCCACAAGACTTCAAGGGATATTTTTGGTTTAAGGCTGAAAGATTATCTCAAGACAATAATTTCTGGGGCCCACCCACTCTCTATTGCTCTAGAAATTATGAATTCCATGAGAATTTGAAATTCTATTCTGTATTTCTCTCCATCTGTCAAGGATTCTTCTCTAGAATCTTTAATCAAAATGTTCACTAACAGTGCCTTGATTCTTGATATATGCTATCTCTTGTAATGGTTGAACATTGACCAATTTTTTGGTACAGTAACTCTGTGTATCCCTTCCATTTTCTTTTGATGCTTCCTGAGTCATTCAGTTATTTTCCCCATGGAATCCTTGCAGTTTGAGGCTTGATTTTTTTTTTTTTTTATTTCTTTTAGTTTGGGAAATACTGACTGTGTTCTTCTTTTTGGGTTCTAACTCTAGGTTTTTCACATTTCATTATGATACTTTACTTTGTCTTCTCAAGATATCCTTTGAAATCTTCTATTTATCTCTTTTACTTCATCATCTCTTCTTATACCCTAAGCATTAATGAGCTGAAATGGACTCCTACTGACCATTTTGAATCAGGCAATCATATTGTCTACTATAACAAGAATGACAAATAAAAGAGGAACAACATTGCATTCATCATCAAAAAGAATATTTAAAAATCTATTCTAAAAAAATCTATCACTGAAGCAAACAGTCAGTGATAGGATAATATCCATAAATCTACAAATGTGGTAGTCAAAGTTGTATGTCAACTTGGCTAGGCCTGGTTGAGTGGCTGGGCAGCTGGATGTAGTATTCCCCATGATGAGACTGGTAATCAACTCCATGGTGGAATCTACTGTGAGCAGCTGAGTAGCTGTCTTTGGGTGTGCAGTCTGCTTCCCGTATATAAGACACAGTTTTGGGAATGATCTCTAGCTTATGGCATGCTTGAACCCTGCATGTAGCTGTATCATTGTTCAGCAGCCTGCCATGCTCTGCTGACCTTGGGACTTTCATTGGGCTTGGATTAATGGCTTGCCATGTGGTTTGATAACATTGGGACAGTGCCTTTTTACTTGTCAACCATGGGTTTGTCAATCTCAGCAGCCAGGAGGTGTCTGAGTAAAGACTAGCTCCAGTGATCCAGCAACAGGAAGCAGAACTGGAGCCCAAGGTTGAGGAGCTTTCACCCAGCCCCTAGAGCCTGGCACTTTGAACTTGGACTTAAAGTTTGCAAATTGTAGGAATAAACTCCTGTTTGTTCAAGCCATCCCATTTATGTTAATTATTCTTGTCAGAGCAGCACTAGGTAACCAGAACAACAAGGAAGACCTGCTAATGTGACTATTATTTAAATTTACACACCAACCACTAATGCCAAAGATGGAGAAATTGAAGATTTTGACCAACTTCTTCAGTCTGAAATTGATCAAACATGTGCTTAAGATGCACTGATACTTACTGATGATTGAAATGCTATTGTTAGGTGCCATCAACTGGGTTTTGACTCATAGCTACCCTATGTTTAAACGCCACCCACTCCTGCCCCATACTCACAATAATTGCCATACTTGAGCCCATTGTCACAGCGACGGTGCCAATCCATCTCACTGAAGGTCTTTCCCTTTTTTGTCGACCCTCTACTTTACTTAGCATGATATCCTTCTCCAGGAACTGGACCCTTCCAAGAACATGACCAAAATACAAGAGATGAAGTCAGGCCTTTCTCACTTCTAAGGTGCATTCTGGTTGTAGTTCCTCCAAGACAAAATTGTTTGTTCTTCTAGCATGGTACATTCAACATTCTTCACGAACATCATCATTCAAATACATAAATTCTTCTATAGTCTTCCTTATTCATTGTCTACCTCTCACATGCATATAAGGCTATTGAAAATACCATGCTTTGGATCAGGTGTACCTTAGTCTTCACAGTAACATCTTTGTTCTCAAACACTTTAAAGAGGTCTTTTGCAGCAGATTTTCCCAATTCAATACATTGTCTAATTTTTTTGACTGCTGTTTCAATAGGTGTTGATTGTAGTTCCAAGTGAAATGAAATCCTTGACAACTTGAAACTTTTCCCCATTTATCGTGATGTTGCTTATTGGTTCATTTGTGAGGATTTTTATTTTCTTTATGTTGAGATGTAATCCACACTGAAGACTGTAGTCTTTGATCTTTTTCAATAGATGCTTCAAGTTTTCTTCACATTCAGTAAGCAAGGTTGTGTCATCTGCATAGTTGTTATTGAGTCTTCCTCCAATCTGGATGTTGCATTATTTTTCATATAGTCCAGCTTCTTGGGTTATTTAGTCAGCATATAGATTATACAAGTATGGTGAAAGGATACAACCATGCCACACACCTTTACTGATTTTAAATCATGCCATATCCCCTTGTTCTGTTCAAATGACAGCCTCCTGGCCTACATACATGTTCCTCATGAGCACATTTAAGTGTACTGGAATTCCCATTCTTCACAATGTTATCTATAATTTGTTATGATACATTGTGTCTTTGCCTTTGCCTAGTTAATAAAACACAGGAAAACATCTTTTTGCTATTATCTGCTTTCAGCCAAAATCCATCTGACATCAGCAATGATATCCCTCATTCCACAACCTCTTCTGAATCTGGGTTGAATCTGGCAGTTCCCTTTCGATGTACCAATGCAACCATTTCTGAATTATCTTTAGCAAAATTTCATTTACATGTGATATCAATGATATTGTTCAATAATTTCTGTATCCTATTGGATCATCTTTCTTTGGAATGACACAAACATGGATCTCTTCCAGTTGATTGGGAAGGTAGCACTCTCCAATTTCTTGGCATAAGTGGGTGAGCACCTCCAGCACTGCATCCATTTGTTGAAACATCTCAATTCCCGGAGCCTTATTTTTCACCAATTCCTTCAGTGAAACTTGGACTTCTTCCTTTTTTTATCATTGGTTCTTAATCATATGCCACCTCCTGAAATGGTTGAATATCAACCAATTCTTTCTGGTACAATGACTCTGTGTGTCCCTTCCATCTTCTTTTGATACTCCCTGCATCACTCAGTGTATTGCCTGTAGACTTCTTCAGTATTGGAATTTGAGATTTCAGTTTTTTCCTCAGTTCTTCTTTCCCCTTGATTTTCCAAATCTAGGTCTTTAAACTGGAGTCTTTCTACTACTTTACTTTTTTCTCCTTTGAAATCTTCTGTTCAGGTCCTTTACTTCATCATTTCTTCCATTTGCTTTAGCCACTCCCCATTCAAGAGCAAGCTTCAGAGTCTCTTCTGACACTCATTTTGTTCTTTTCTTCCTTTTCTGTCTTTTAAATATCTTTTGCTTTCTTCGTGTTCTTGATGTCATCCCACAACTCATGTGGTCATTGGTGTTCAATGCATCAAAGCTATTCTTCAGATAGTGTCTAATTTCAGGTGTCCCATATTTTGGCTTTTGTGGTCCTGTTTTAATTTTCTTTAGCTACAACTGAAACTTGCATATGAACAGTTGATGGTCTTTTCCACAGTCACCCCTAGGCCTTGTTCTGACTGATGATATTGTCTCTTTTCACAGAATATAGTTGATCTGATTCTGTGTATACCATTTGGTGAGGTCCACATATATAGTCACAATTTATGTTGTTTAAAAAAGGTATTTTCAATGAATAAGTCACTGGCCTTGCAAAATTCTGTCTTGTGATCTCTGGCCTCATTTATATCACCAAGGCCAAATTTTCCAACTGCTGATACTTCTTTGTCTACAACGTTCTCATTCCAGTCACCAGTAATCATCAATACATCTTGATTGCATGTTTGGTCAATTTCTGACTGCAGAAGTTGATAAAAATCTTCAATTTCTTTAACTTTGCCTTTAATGGGTGGTATGTAAATTTGAATAATAGTAGTATTAACCGATCTTCTTTGTAGATGCACATATATTATCTTTTATAATTATATTTATTATATTTCAGTTAGATCTTGAAATGTTCTTTTTCACAATGAATATGAAGTCATTCCTCTTTAATTTGTCATTCCTGGCATAATAGACCATATGATGGTGTAATTAAAAATGATCAACACCACTCCATTTCATCTCAGTAATTGGAATTTCAGTAGTTGGAAAATATGGCCTTCATGGTAGAAATGATGTTGGGGATCACATGATGGAATTTGCAAGAGCAATAACTAATTCATCAGAAATGTCTTTTTACAACAACATAGAAAATGACTATACAGAGGGACCTCACCAGATGGAATACACAGGAATCAAATCAACTTCATCTGTGGAAAGAGACAATGGAGAAACGCAATATCATCAGTCAGAACAAGGCTAGTGTGAAAAAAATAATCAATTGTTATATGGAAGTTGAAGCTGAAGGAAATTAAGAAAAGCCCACAAGTGCCAAAGTATGACCTTGAATATATCCCATCTGGCCATCTCAAGGACAGACATGATGCATTGAACACTAATGACCCAAGACCAAAAGAGTTGTAGGATGACAACAAAGACATCATACATAAAGAAACCAAACTGTCATTAAAAAGACAAGAAAGAAAAGACCAAAATGGATGCCACTAAGACTGAAACTTGCTCTGTGTGCCTAGTCTTTTGTTTTATATTTCAGAGGTGATTGGTTTAAGATAACCCTGTATTGATATGGCCTCATTAACATAGGGAGCTCTGGTAGCGTAGTTCCTAAGGCATTTGACTTCTAACCAGAAGGCTAGTAGTTCAAACCCACCAGCCACTCCTTGGAAGGAAGATGGGGCAATCTGCTTCCACAGTGATACTGCCTCGGAAACCCAAAGAGGAGATGCTATGAGTTGGATCCGACTTGATAGCAGTGAGTGAGTTCATTAACATAACAAGGAAAACTCTATTCCCAAATGGGAAATGGGATTATATCCACAAGTATCCACGTTGGGAGGGGAGCGTGTGTGTGTGTGTGTGTGTGTGTATGTGTGTGTGTGTGAAGCCAAACCCTCTGCCATTGAGTCTATTCTGACTCATAGTGACCCTATAGGACAGAGTAGAATTGTCCCATAGGGTTTCCAAGGTTGTAAACTTTACAAAAGCAGACTGCTACATCTTTCTTCTGTGGAGCAACTGGTGAGTTTGAATTGCTGAACATTTGGTTAGCAACCAAATGCTTTAACCCTTACACCATCAGAACTCCCTTTTCACAATTATAGGGGTTAAGAATTATAACATATAGCTTTGGGGGACAAAATTCAACTGGTAACACCATTTTATGTGGTAAAATCTGGTACCACCATCTTACAGCTCTCTGGATCTCCATTTCCTCCTGGAAACAGCTGACTACTGGACATGAGGCTGGATGCAGGTTCTGCTGATACTTGTCAAAAGGCTCTTGTTCTCCCAGCTAGCATTAGACTCCAGGTGATGAGGAGACAAAGGGAAGAAGAAACTCTTAATGGTAGTTTTCCATTTATTTATCTGTTTTCAGACTTTTAGTTAATTTCTTTCCATTTTCCTTTTTCTGTCTGAGTTCCAGTTGGGAAAAAAAAAAAAAGTAAAACTCAAAACTCTCCTGCCCTCTCTGCCCTCAAGATAATGTGATTAAATGAGGCAGAACTGGTTACCAGCTACACCAATAACATCTTGAAATTTGCTCTTAAGTGAATAGAAACACATTGTCTCTGAAGAGGGTGGCCTCATTTATCACATCTCCCCAGAACACTGGCTGTGGATGGGGCTGGTGAACAAAGCTCACTGCAGAGATAGAACAAGATGATAGAAAACCCAGAGAATATTGCAAAAGCACAGATTCTTCTTTTTCTATTTAGCAATTAATCTCCTTTGACTCTTCTAAATTACAGCAGAGGCAGGATAAGTGTGGAGTGGGAATGCAAGGTGAAGAGTGGGTCCTGAGAATGGAGCACAGAGCAACCTTCAAATAACAAAAAGTTCTAGAGGGTCGCACATCCTTTAGTCCTATCTCTGCTGCCTCATGGCCTGGTATGACTAAGGCTCAGTTGTAGTAGTGTACATGAAGTAGTATGCTTGAAGCAGTATACATGAAGCAGTATACTTGAAGGACAGGAAAAGATTTTATTTCCTCTCTGTTAACCATTTTCTTTTTTCTTCTGTTTCCTTCCATTGTTATCCATCCTGTAGGGTAAGGAACACAGAGTGTGCTGTGGTCTTTTGTCTGTGATTTTCCCTCATTTGCTAAGATTTGTCGCTCTGGTTTTCTTTCTGTTCTGGACACATCAAGCTGGTTAGAACCTCAGGGCCTTAGTCCTTATTATTTCCTCTACCTGTGTTATTCTGTCCCCAGATCCTCTCATTGTTGGCTCCTTGCCATTCAAGACTCAACTCAAAAGATTACTTTCAGAGAGGCCTTCTGGATGTGACCACTTAATGTAAGTGACATGTTCTCTGTTCTTTCTCCTGTCATTGTCATGTCATTCTTTTTACTTTCTTTCTAGCACTTATTACTATTTGATATTCTCTTGCTTAATTTCTTGTTTGTTAGTTTCATCATTCTAGAATGTAAGCTCTTTGAGAGCAGGGTTTGTGACATATTCACATAGACACACAAATTTAGAACAGTGCCTGGCACATGATCAAAGCTCAATAAATATCTATTGAATAAATGTCTTCTAGGTACAAGGCTAGGAGATCTGATAGTGCAGTGATAAAGGCATTCAGCTGTTAACCAGAAGGTCAGCAGTTCAAACCAACCAGCCACTCCATGAGAGAAAGGTGAGGTAGTCTTTTTGTAAAAAATCAGCCTTGAAAACCTTATGGGGCAGTTCTACCCTGTTCTATAGGGTTGCTGTGATTTGGAATCTATTTGATAGCAGTGAGTTTTAGTTTTGGTTTATGTGCAAGGCTAGATGATGTGGTACCAAGTCAAATCAGAAATGGTTCCCAGAACTGGGCTGATTTTGGGCTCTTAACACTTATAACTTCACCTTGGGTAAGTCCCCACCCAAGGCAGGAAGTGGGAAGAAGCCAGGGCCAATGGCCTGCTCCAGGTAAGGGGAGGGAGAGCCCCCACCCAGGCAGGAAGTGGGAAGCCAGGGCCGACAGCTGGAACAGGTAGGGAGAAGGCCAGGAAGTGGGCAGAGAGGTTTGGAACAGCTAAGGGAGGTGAACTTGTCTGTCACTTTGTTGTACTGTGGTGACTTGCGTATTGCTGTGAGGCTGAAGGCTGTACCACTGGTGTTTCAAACACCAGCAGGGTTGCCCATAGTGGACAGATTTCAGAGGAGCTTCCAGACTGAGATCGACCTGGAAGAAGGAAGAGAAGAGGCCATCCACTTCTCTAAGAATTGGCCAGAGCAAATCTTATGCATATCAGAGAAACACATTATTATGATACATTACTGGACAACTTTATGAATAACCCTGAAACACTGTCTGATATAGTGCCAGAAGATGAACCCTTCAGGTCAGAAGGAACTCAAAATACAAATAGGAAAGAGATGCCTCATCAGAGTAAAACTGACCTTAATGATATGGATAAAGTAAAGCTTTTGGGACCTCCATTTGCTGATGTGACATGACTAAAAATTAGGAGAAACAACTGCAAACATCTATTAATTGGAACATGGAATGTACAAAGCATGAATCTAGGAAAATTAGAAGTTGTCAAAAATGAAATGGAATGCATAAAGATAGACATTACTGAGCTGAAATGGACCTGTTTTGGCCATTTTGAATCAGACAATCATATGATCTACTATGCTAGGAATGAGAAGTTGAAGAGAAGTGGAGTGGCATTCATCATCACAAAGAATGTTTCAAGATCTATCCTGAAGTACAATGCTGTCAGTGATAGGACAATATCCAAATGGCTACAAGGAAGGACAGTTAATACTACTATTATTCAAATTTACACACCAACCACCAAAGCCAAAGATAAAGAAATAGAAGATTTTTACCAACTTCTGCAGTCTGAAATTGACCAAACATGCAATCAAGATGTGTTATTTATCACTGGTCATTGGAATGAAAAAGTTGGAAACAAAGAAGAATCACCAGTAGTTGGAAAATATGGCCATTGTGATAGAAATATCACTGGAGATTGCATGCTAGAATTTTGCAAGAACAATGGCTTATTCATTGCAAATGCCTTTTTTCAAACAGTACCTATACATGTGAACTTTGCCACATGGAGTGCGCAGAAATCAGACTGACTACATCTGTGGCAAGAGGCAATGGAAAATCTCAACACCTTCAGCCAAAACAAAGCCAGGAGCTGATTGTGGAATAGACCATCAATTGTTCATATGCAAGTTCACCTTGAAGTTGAAGACAATTAAAACAAGTCCATGAGAGCCAAAATATGACCTTGAATATAATCCTCCTCAATTTAGAGACCATCTAAAAAATAGATTTGATGCATTGAGCCCGAAAGCCAGAAGAATTGTAGATGACATTAAGAACATCATCCAGGAAGAAAGCAAAAGATCATTAAAAAGACAGGAAAGGAAGAAAAGACCAAAATGGATGTCAGAAGAGACTCTGAAACTTGCCCCTGAGCAAAGAGTAGCTAAAGCAAATGGAAGAAATGACAAGATAAAGGAGCTGAACAGAAGATTTCAAAGAGCAGCTCAAGCAAACAAAACCAATTACTATAATGAAATGTGCAAAGACCTGGAGTTTGAAAACCAAAAGGGAAGAACACGCTCAGCATTTCTCAAGCTGAAGGAACTGAAGAAAAAATTTAAGACTTGAGTTGCAATATTGAAAGACCAGCCACTCCTTGGAAGCAAGGTTGGGCAATTTACTTTTTTTTTTTTAATTTATTTGTTTTTATTTGGGTGAAGATTTACAGAGCAAATTAACTTTCCATACAGCAGTTCACATATACTTTGTCTCATGTCATTGACCACAGTTTACCACAATGCAACAGCTCCCCT
>NW_006921591.1:20959040-20964730 GCF_000298275.1 Orycteropus afer afer
AGGCTCAGGGGTCCAAGATTATCTTCTGTGTCTGTGTTAATTGGTTTCCCTTTTCTTTGTTGAAGAGGGTCTGTGCAATCCTTCTGCCTAGTTGGGCAATTTACTTTCATAGTGATACCGCCTTAGAAACCCAAGGAGGGGTTGCTGTGTGTCAGGGCTGACTCGATAGCACATAACAACAACATCAGCAATGGGCAAAATATTGAATTATGCAGGAAATATCAAAAGAAGATGGAGGGAATATACAGAGTCAGTGTTCCAAAAAGAAATTGGTCAATGTTCATCCATTTCAGGAGGTGGCATATAATCAAGAACCAAAGGTATTGAAGGAAGAAATTGAGGCTGCACTTAAGAAGTGGCAAAAAACAAGGCTCCAGGAATTGATGGAATACCCATTGAGATGTTTCAAAAAATGGATGCCCTGCTGAAGGCCCTAACTTGGCCAGGAGATTTGGAAGACATCTACCTGGCCAATTGACTGGAAGAGATCCATATTTGTACCCATTCCAAAGAGAGGTGATCCCACAGAACATGGAAATTATCGAACAATATCATAAATATTACACACAAATAAAATCTTACTAAAGATAATTCAAAAACGGTTGCACCAGTATATTGACAGAGAACTTCCAGAAATGCAAACTGGATTCAGAAGAGGACATGGAATGAAGGATATCATTGCTGATGTAAGATGGATCTTGGCTGAAAGCAAAGAATACTAGAAAGATGTTTACTTGTGTTTTATTGACTATGCAAAAGCATTTGATTGTGTGGATCATAATAAATTATGGATAACATTGAGAAGAATGGGAATTCCAGAACACTTAATTGTACTCATGAGGAACCTGCACATAGACCAAGAGGCTGTCATTTGAACAGAACGAAGGGACACTGCATGGTTTAAAGTTAAGAAGGGAGTGTGTCAGGGTTGTATCCTTTCACCATACTAATTCAATCTAAATGCTGAGTAAATAATCTGTGAAGCTGGACTAGTTGAAGAAGAGTGTGGCATCAGGATGGGAGGAAGACTCATTAACAACCTTCAATACACTGATGACACAACTTTGCCTGCTGAAAGTGATCATGACTCAAAAAACTCACTGATGAAGATTGAATACTACAGTCTGCAGTATGGATTACACCTCACTATAAAGAAAATAAAAATCCTCGTAACTGGACCAATAAGCAGCATCATGATAAATGGAGAAAAGATTGAAGTTGTCAAAGACTTCATATTACATGGTTCTAACAATCAACATCAAACAAAAGCAGCAGTCAAGATATCACACAATGTATACTCACTGCTGTCAAGTCAGATCCAACTCATAGCGACCCCTCCTTGGGTTTCCGAGGTGGTATCACTATGGTAGTACATTGCTCAATCTTCCTTCCGAAGAGTGCCCAGCCAGCCTTCTGGTTAGCAGTCAAATGGCTTAGGCCTCATGCCACCAGAGCTCCTAGACAACATATAGCACTGGGCAAATTGGCTGCAAAGGACCTCTTTCAAGTGCTGAAGAACAAAGATATCTCCTTGAGGACTAATGGGCACCTGGCATAAGCCATGGTATTTTCAATTGCCTCATATGCATGTGAAAGCTGGACAATGAATAAGGAAGACCAATGAAGAGTTGATGCTTTTGAGCTGTGGTGCTGATGAAGAATGCTGAAAGTACCATGGACTGACAAAAGGAATAACAAATCTGTCCTGAAAGAAGTGCAGCCGGAATGCTCCTTGGAGGCAAGAATAACCAGACTTCCTTTCACCTACTTTGGTCAGGTTGTCATAAGAGACCATCCTCTGGAGAAGGATGTCATGATGGTAAGGTGGAGGGTCAATGAAAGAGGGGAAGGCCCTCAACGAGATGGATTGACACAGTGGCTGTGGCAATGGGCTCAAGTATAGCAAGGATTGTGAAGCTGGCCTAAGAGTGGGCAATGTATTGTTCTGCTGTACATAGGGTTGCTATGAGCCAGAGATGACTTGATGGCAGCTAACAACAAACAACAATGACAACATCTTCACCTTCAAACAAGGCCTTGTTGTTGTTTTTGTGTTACCTGCTATTAATTTGGCCCCTTACTAATGGTAGCTCCATATACAATGGAACAAATGTTGCCCAGTCTTGTGCCATTCCCATGATGGGTTGTGGCTGATATTCAGAAGTACCCAGAATTTGTTCTTAGTCTATCTTAGTCTGGTAGTTCTGCTGAAACCTGTTCAGCATCACAGCAATGCCCAAGCTTCCACTGACAGAAGGGTGGTGGCTGCTCATGAGATGTATTTGCTGGGAATCAAACCCAAATCTCCAGCAAGAAAGATTAAAATTCTACCACTGAACCACAAATGCCCTCTAAACTGTCTTAGGCACTCTAGAAGCATTCTCCTTTGGTGTATTTATGTCTCAGGAATGACTATGACTCCTTTTCCTGCTCTTGCACAGGGGCTACATCTTGCTTCCATTCGTTTGCATCTAGCTCTGTGTCTGTTCATCATTTCATACAATTTCAGGGCCTGTTTTGCTTAGGGCATTGATTTTGATTCCTTTTTGCTTTTAACAACACTCTGTTCACTGTCCCACCCAGCCTCTTGAATGGAGTTTAGACTCCTGCTTTTTAGGAACTCACAGTTGTGTGGGGTAGGTAGGGAAGTAAACAGAAAATTAGTGTTTAGAGGCTGATGGTGGTAATAAGTGTAAGTTTTGGGTGCTATGGGATCAGAGTGGGGGAGGCACTAACCTGAATCATGTGTGGGGGAGGGTCAAGAAAGTTACCTGGATGACATAACTTTGGAGTAGACTTATCAAGGCAAAGAATGTAGGGAATATGCAGACTAGTCACAGAAAAGTAATGGAAATGAAGTAAAATGGAACCTAAGAGAAATTCTTCATTGTAACTGGAATTAAGGAGAAAAGGTAGGCTGGGAGGAGATAAGAATTTGTTTTAATTAGAAGATTAAAATAAAAATTTATTTTTCTCATTAATAAGAAAGCACAGTGTTTCTGGGAAAAAAATGAATTCATTTACTACAATGATCAAAGAATATTTGGAGAGGGTACTGATATATGGGACTAGAGGAATGGGGAGGAGGAAATAATGAAGTGCCATGTTAAAAAGCATGTAGCTGACCCTAAAAGGATGGGGAGGCCCTGAGGGTTATTAACATAAAAGTAGTATCATTGAATGTATATCCACCAGTAGCAACGCACAGAAATGGCTTCTACAGATATTAGCAGTTATTGTGCTATTTTATTTATTTTTTATTGTGGTTTGGATGAGAATTTACAGAGCAAATTCACTTTCTGTACAGCAGTTCACATACACTTTGTCTCATGACATTGACCACAATTTACCACAATGCAAAAGCACCCCTCCCACTTCCTCCCCATAGTTACCTCTTCTCAGTGTCCATCTCTCCATACACTCCTGCCCCTTGAGCTGTCTCCCTGTGTATAAGCAGCCCTTCTTTCTCCCATGATTGTTCTCTCCAAGGAGTGTATCTACCTCAGGTAAATGTTCAACTCCTATGCCTGTCTTTTATTTGGCTCAAAGTCACAGGTGTGGGTTCAATTCAAGACCTGAATGGCAGCTAGGGGCCATAGTCTCAGTGGTTCCACCAGGCTCTGTAGGACCAGCAAACCTGGTCCCCTCCTTTTTTTCCTCCAAATTATTTTAAGTTTTGTTCACATTGTTCTCCCTCTCTATTAAGGATCTCTTACATAGATCACCTTCCAAGTGGTTGACATTGGTAGCCGGGCACCATCTAGTTCTTCTGGTCTCATAGTCATATAGGCTGCTGATCGGATGGTGTACCAGTTGCTAGGACTAATTGTTTCCATGAATTTTTGGTTTTCTTCATTCCTCTTTGCTCTGGATGAGGAGAGACCCATTGTTACATCTAGATGGCAGCTTGCAAGTTTTAAGATCCCAGTCATTACTTGTCAAAGTAGGAGGTGGAACAATGTTTTGTGTAGTATGTTATGCCAATTGAGCTTGATGTCCCCTGTGACTATGGTCCTGAGCCCACAGGTTCAACTACTCAGTACTTCTGGGCAGCTGGCTGTGACCAAGAAGTGACTACAACCTTGCCCTTTGTCAGCTCTACTGTACACCTGGGAATCAGATCATACACATAAACTTATAGGACCAATGTCTGCCAACCCTATACATGTTCTTGGGCAAAAAGCCCACTTCATAGACATATCTACTAGTTCAGCCTGTCCACCCACATATGCACCTGTATACCCATATTTGCCTTCACTGACAATGCAGTACTCTATGTGCAAAAGGGTTTATCTTTGTTATCTGTACCTTCCATGAATCTCTCTACATCTTTCTCTTCTTCAAAGCCACCATATTGATCACTCACATTTGGTACATTGTCCTTCTCTTCACCCAAATCAATACTTATCTCTATCTATCTAACAGTGTTCTTTCCCCTCCCCTCCCACCCCTGGTAACCAACAAAGAAAATATCCTTCCATAGATAAACCTTTCCTTAACTTTTACAATAACAGACTAATACAATATTTGTCCTTTTGTGATTGACTTATTTCACTCAGCATAATATCCTCCAAGTTCATCCATGTTATGCGGTGTTTTGCAGATTCTACATTATTATTTAGCGTTGCATAGTATTCCACTGTGTGTATGTACCATAGTTTGGTTATTCATTCCTTAGTTGCTGGTCACCTAGGTTGTTTCCATCTTTTGGCTATTGTAAATAGTGCTGCGATGAACATGGGTGTGCATATGTCTGTTCTTGTCATGGCTCTCACTTTAGGATATATTCCTAGTAAAGGAATGGCTGGGTCAAATGGTATTTCTAATTCCAACTTTTGATGGAATCGCCATACTGCTTTCCACAATGGTTGTACCATTTTACAGTCCCACCAGCAGCGTATGAGAGTCCCAATCTCTCCACAACCTCACCAGCATTTGTTATTTTCTGTCTTGTTGAACTTTGCTACTAGTGCTGGAGGAAGATGGCACCATCTTGTTGTTTTGATTTGCATCTCTCTAATAGCTAATGATCATGAGCATTTCTTCATATGTTTGTTGGCCACTTGAATATCCTCCTTGGTGAAGTGTCTATTCATGTCTTCTACCCATTTTTTAATTGGATTGTTTGTCTTTTTGTTATTGAGGTGTTGGAGTTTTCTATAAATTCTAGAGAAAAGTCCCTTGTGAGATATGTTGTTACCAAATATTTTTACTCAGTCTGTAGGTTCTCTTTTGACTCTTTTGGAGAAGTCTTTGGAAACACATAAAAATTTAAGTTTTAGAACGTCCCAGTCATCTAGTTTCTCTTCTGCTATTTGTGAATTTTGGGTGATGCTTGATAGTCTATTCATGCCATATATTAGGGCCCCTAAATTTGCCTTTAGGTTTTCCTTGAAGAATTCTAAAGTTTTAGGTTTCACATTAAAGTCTTTGATCCATCTGGAGTTCGTTTTTGTGTATGGCGTGAGGTACAGATCTTGTTTCATTTGTCTGCAAATGGATCTCCAGTTTTGCCAGCAACATTTATTAAACAAACATTCTCCTCCCCATTTAATGGTTTTCGGCCCTTTGTCAAAGATCAGCTGACCATAGGTCAATGGATCTATTTCTGAGTTCTCAACTCTATTCCATTGGTCTATGTGTCTGTCAGTATACCAATATCATGCAGTTTTGACTACTGTGGCTGTATA
>NW_006921591.1:20965405-20967033 GCF_000298275.1 Orycteropus afer afer
GGGCATCCTTGTCTATTTCCTGTTCTCAAGAGGAATGGTTTCAGTCTCTCTCCATTGAGAATAATGTTGGCTGTTGGTTTTGCATAGATGCCCTTTACTATGTTGAGGAATTTCCCTCCTATTCCTATTTCGCTGAGAGGTTTGCTCAGGAATCAGTGTTGGATTTTATCAAATATCTTTTCTGAATTAGTTGATATGATCATGTGATTCTTCTCCTTTGTTTGATCCTCCTATTGTTGATTTCTATTTTGATAGCATTATGATCTGAGAAGATGCTTTGCAGTATTTCAATGTTTTTAAATTTATTAAAACTTGCTTTAAGGCCTAACATGTGGTCTATCATGGAAAATGTTCCATGTGCACTGGAGAAGAATTATATTGTGCTGCTTTTGGGTGAAATTCTCTATAGATATCTGTAAGGCCAAGATGATGGATTTTTTTGTTTAGCTCTTCTGCAGCTTTGTTGAGTTTCTTTCCAGTTGTTCTATTTTTCAAAGAAAGTAGTGTATTAAAGTCTCCCACTATGACTGTACAATCATCTATTTTACTTTTCAATTCTTTTAAAGTCTGATTTATGTATTTTAGGGCTCTTTCATTGGGTCCATAGATATTCATTATGCTTATATCTTCATGTTCAATTGATCCTTTAATCATTATATAATGTCCTTCTTTGTCTTGTATGGTGGTTTTTGTCTTAAAGTCAATTTGATCAGAAATTAATATTGCCACTCCTGCTCTCTTACAGTTGCCATTTGCTTGATATACCTTTTCCAATCTTTGATTTTTAGTTGATTTTTGTCTTTATCTCTAAGGTGTGTCTCTTGTAGACAGCATATTGATGGGTTTTTTTTTTCTTATCCAATCTGCAACTCTCCATCTCTTGAGTGGTTCATTTAATCAATTAACATTCAGTGTAATCATTGTTAGGTATGAATTGGTTGTTGTCATTTTGTTATTTGTTTTTTCATGGTGTTCCTGGTTTCTTTGTTCCATGTTATTTTCTGTGCTGAGCTCATTATGTTTATGAATCATGTTATCATTTCCTTCGTTGCTTTTATTTTAGTATTTGCTGAATATTTGTGCTTGTCCTCTTTTTTATTGTGATATGGAGGTTTATAATTTTTCTTTGAAGTTACCCTATGATTTATTATTTTCTCCCTGAATTTAGAACAGTCCATTCTATCTTGCAACTCTCTTAACTTCCTCACCATTTAGAAGTTCTGAAACTACACAGTATTTCCCTTCTTTTTGTTTGTAGTTGTCCTCACTTGCCAATTGATGTCTCTGACTCCCTGTTTACAATCTTGTAAGTTCATTTTACTTTGGATATGTCCATAGCTGTGGTTTCTGTGTTATGTCATCTTGTGTATCAATGATCAGTTATTATTTACTCTTTTTGGTTCTCTGTTCAAAGGACTCCCTTTACATCTCTTGTACGGTTGGTCTGGTTTAAACAAACTCCCTTAGTTTCTGCTTATCTGGAAACCTACTACTTTTGCCATCATATTTGAGGGACAATTTTCCCAGGCATATAGTTCTTGATTGAAAATTTTTCTCTTTCAGGGTGTTATATATACCATCCCATTGCCTTTTCACTGGCATGGTTTCTGCTGAGAAATCAGAGCTTA
>NW_006921591.1:20967226-20974469 GCF_000298275.1 Orycteropus afer afer
TCCTTTTGATGGTATCCCCATGAACCTTAGGCTTCTTTCTTTTCTTTTTTTGATTGTTTTTCTGATTGATCCCTTTCTGAAGATGTATTCAGGTATTTGTCTTCAATCTCATTATTTCTTTCTTCCATTGCATCAATTCTACTCCATTGTCCTTCCAATGTGTTATCTATTTCTGACAATTTAGTATTAATCTTCTGTATTTCTATGTGTAGATTTAGAATAATTTCTAATTTTTCATTTATTTTGTCATTTTGTTCTTGTATTTTCTTCCAAAATTCTTCTAGGGTATTTTCTGTGTTTTCTTTGGTTTGTCTCTCAATCCTTTGAAGATACCTAGATATCATTCTTTTGAATTCCTTATCAGAGAGTTCCAATGCTGCTCCTTCCTCAGGGATGTGTTCTGGGTCTATAACTTGCTCCCTTGTTTCTACCACTTTATTCTGCTTCTTTGTGTGGACTGTGATGGTCTGTTGTCTCTGAGGCATCATGGCATTGTTGTATTTAGATCTCTCTTAACTGTTTGTGAAGAGCAGCCAAGGGTGATTCAGGCTCCTCCTGGTGGTGTTTTATTTGGCCCTTTGGTGGAGAAGGATGTGGTAGCTCTTGCTCATAAGTGAAGTTGCAGGAGGTGTGGATTTAGTTGTGTCTTATGGGGACTGTTGCTGTCTCCCTCTCAGTTAGACAAAAATTACAGTTTTATAACCATCAAAAAGCTAAAAGCACATGGACAATAAATACATCATGTAACCACACAGGAAAAGTAACTAAAAAAAGAAAAATTAGAAAAAGAAGAAGAAAAAAACAAGACAACCTGCAATATCTGGGGATAGGGCACTAAGAGAGAAAAGGTAAGAAGAGAATAATGAAGAAAAAATAGGAAAAATGCAAAAATAAAAAGAAGTAACAGGGTTAATCATGAAAAAAAGGGGGAAAAATTGAATTAAAAGAAAAATTTTGCAACCAGGAAGAGGGCAAAGAAAACAAGGCTGAAAACTAGGACTTGGGAGGGAAAGAATAAAGAATAATAGTAAAAAGGAAAAAAGCATTATTAATAATAGTAGCTTTAAAACAGACAAATACAAGCAAACTAAAAACCAGAAAAAAGAAAAAGAAAAAAGAAAAAAAGAAAAAAATCAGGAGAGGACAGGGCAGGACTCCCAGGCTCCGTCTCAGCATACAGACTGGGATGGAGTTCCTGTGGGCCCAGAAGGTGGGTGGGAGTGGGGCATGGCCACACCTCCACTCACCAAGCAGGTGTGGGGTATGAGTAACAAGGGGAATGTTGCACCTTTTTAGTCGTCCAGGTCTGTAGTGTCCTTTGGGTTACTGGCAAGCGGAACCTGTTCTTAAGCCCCTGGAATCTGCGAGAGTGCTGTCTCTTTAAATATCTGAAATGGTCAATCCACTTGTAAACATTCAAATTGGCTGTGCCCTCCAGACAGGCAAAAGTCTGCAGCTCAGCCTGCCTTCCTCTTTGATGCTGCTTCACCTTTTATTTCCCAGTCACCAGAGCAGTCCTCCATGCAGTCCCTGGCTAGCAGGGCTGATTTTTAGGTCAATTCTTAGCTCCTACCAGGCTTGGCAATCTCCAAGTTGTCTGTGCCGTGAGGATCGCTCAGAATCGTTGCCAGACCGCAGCTCTGTATGTCTCCTTTTTTAGTATTTTCATGTAAATTCTTCTCCTAGTTGGGGTTTAGTCCACTTCTATATCCTTTCCTTCAAGGCTCAGGGGTCCAGGATTATCTTCTGTGTCTGTGTTAATTGGTTCCCCTATCCTTTGTTGAAGAGAGTCTGTGCAGTCTTTCTGCCTATTCCGCCATCTTAGCGGAACTCCCAGTTATTGTGTTTCAAGGTAATAAAGCTTTGGAAAATGTAGGCTAAGGAAAGTGAAATGAGCTTACTGTTTTACAGGAATTTTCAGAACATTTAATATACTAATGAGTCTTGAGAAGGTCTAAGAGAGGTATAGAATGTGTGGAGTTTTTCAATTTTGCCTCATTATGTTTTTTTCTATACCCTTTTGTTGCTATTAGTTGCTGTTGAGTTGGCTCTGACTCATGACAACCCTACGTACAATATAGTAAAATGGTGCCTGGTCCTACATCATTTTCATGTTCATTTGAGTCCATTGTTGTAGCCACTTTGTATTGAGTGCCTTCTAACTTAGGACAGGAGATCTGGTAGTGCTGTGGTTAAAGAATTGTGTTGCTAAGCAAAAAGTCAGTGGTTTGAACACACCAGCTGCTCTGCAGAAGAAAGATAAGGCAGTCTGCTATTGTAAGATTTACAGCTTTGGAAACCCTATGAGGCACCTCTATTCTGTCCTATAGGGTCACTATGAGAATTGGTTCGATGACCTCATCTTCCAGCACTATATCAGACAATATCCTATTGTGATCCAGAGGGTTTTCATTGGCTAAGTTTTGGAAGTAGATCACCAGGCCTTTCTACCTAATCCATCTTAGTCTTGAAGCTCCACTGAAACCTGTCCACCATAAGTGATCCTGTTGGTTGATGGTTCCCTTCCTCCATCTTCAAAGTCAGCAATCATGGGTCAAGTCCCTTTCACACTTCAAAATTATTCTCCTTCTTTATCATTTCTCTAGCCACAGGCAGGAAGGTTCTTCATTTTTAAGGACTCATGTGATTAAAATATGCCAAACATGTTCTAATCCAGGATAATCTCTTCATCTCAAGGTCATACCTTTAATGACATTTGCAAAGCCCCCCTTGCTGTAAGGTAGAACACTCACAGATTCCAATGATTAGGGCATGGGCATCTTTGAGGTCATTATTTTACCTACCTCACACACCTTGTACTTCACTTTCTACATAATTTCCTTTCAAGGTTGAAGATCATACTCCAAGAGATGGAAGATGAAAGCAAAGCCAGGTGTGTGTTCTGCTGTCTTTCCTTTTATTAACTTTTATTTTGGTAGTTGCCATTGAGTTGATTTTGACTCGTGATGACCCCATGTATAGATAATACAACTATTCCACAGGGTTTTTTTATTTTAATTAATTAATTGTTTTTTGAACAGATTTGTTGAGATATAATTCACATTCCATGCAACTCATCCATTTGAAGTATATGATTCATCTATTAGTATAATCACAGAATTGTGCAGCCATAACCACTAGCTAATTCCAAAATAATTAATCATTCTAAAAGGAACTCAGTACCCATTGGCAATCACTCCCCATCCTTCTAATCCAGTCTTTTGTCTCTTGAGCTCTGGCAAACACTAATCCACTTTCTGTCTGAATTCAACTGTTATAGATGTGATGGTTAATGGTATATATCAACTGCATTAGGGAATGGTTCACAGTAGTTTGGCAAACATTATGGAATCATCTTCCATTTTGTGATCTGATGTGAAAGCCAATCAGTTGAATGGGGAGTTTCATCTGGTGTGGGGCTTGTCTCCAGTATATAAATGGATTTTCTGGAAAAGTTTGTTTTCTTTAGATCCTACACTTTTCTTGTCTCTTGACCTCTGGTTCTTAGGATGCAAGAAGCCTTCAGCCTGCCTCCTGACCTGCAGATTTTCAATTCACCACATAAGCCAGCAGAAGTCTTCAGCCTTCTAGAGTCCTTCATTCTGCTCCCTGAGTTACTGACTTGGGACTTTCCAGTCAGAGCCATTTTCTCCAATTGTGTGAGACATTTTCTTGAAGCAAATTACTATATGTATTGAGTAAAAAGCACCTCAAATTAACTTAGGACCCCCAACATAAGATGGAGGCTATGCTAATGTCTGAGGCTAAACTATATTTTGAATCAGAAGTAACCACTGCATCAGGAATGTAGCCTCTCATTCCTGTAATTCTCAACTGTACCCTGAAAAAATTACTTAGTGAACAATTTTAGTGAATAATGTAATTTTGCTTGCTTAAGCATTTTGATTGCTGCTTAAGTCAGACCCTTACTCTAGGCACAATCTTGTTTGAATCACACATTTTATCTCAGAAGAGATAAAAGGAGAGAAGAAAGGAGAGGAAGAACTTCACTGCTATCAAGAAAAAAAGAGCTGGGAATGGAGTACGTCCTTTGGGGCCAGAGTATCTGAGCTAAGAACTTCGTAGACTCATGGGAAAAATGATTCCAAGACACAGGGAGATATCTAAGGAATGCCAGGCCCACAGATGTTGAAAGAGATAAGGACCTTCCCTAGAACCAACACCCTAAATTTGGACTTCTAGCCTTTTAAACTATGAGAAAATTAATTTGTTTGTTAAAGCTATCCTCTTGTGTTATTCCTGTTAAAGCAGCACTAGATAATTAACAAAAAAGTTGATACCATGAGAGTAGGGTGCTGCTCTAACAGATATGTAAAATGTGGAAACAGTTTGGGAATTGGGTAATGGGTAAAGACTGGAAGAATATCAAGATGCCTATTAGTAGAAGCTTATTGGAAACAAAGAAGAATCATCAATAGTTGAAAAATTGGCCTTGGTGATAGAAATGATGCCGGAGATCCTATGATAGAATTTTGCAAGACCAACGACTTATTCATTGCAAATACATTTTTTCGACAACATAGATAGCAGCTTTTATACAAGTGGACCTCGCTAGATGGAAAATACAGGAATCAGATTGATTGTATTTGTGGAAAGGCAATGGAGAAGTTCAATATTAACAGTCAAAACAGCAAGAAGAAGCAGACCATCAATTGGTTGTATACAGATTCAAGTTGAAGCTGTAGAAAATTAAAATAATTCCACAAAAGCCAAAATATGACCTTGATTATATCCTACCTGAATTTAGAGGGCCTCTGAAAAATAGATTTGCAACATTAAACACCAGTTACCAAAGACCAGATGAGTTGTGGGATGAATCCATGAATATCATACATTAAAAAGAGAAGAAAATCATACATGAAGAAAACAAAAGTTCATTAAAAAAGACAGTAAAGGAAGAGAAGACCAACATGGATATTAGAAGAGATGTCAGACTCTGAGACTTGCTCTTGAACATAGACTAGCTAAAATGAATGAGAAACATGATGAAATAAAAGAGCTAAACAGAAAATTTCAAAGGGCAACTCAAAAAGACAAAGTAAAGAATTATATTGAAATATGCAATGACCAGGAGTTAGAAAGCCAAGAAGGAAAAACACACTTGGTATTTCTCAAGCAAAAAGAATGAAAAAAAAAATTCAAGCCCCGAGTTGCAATGTTGAAGGATTCTATAAGCAAGGTATTAAATGATGCAGAAAAAGCTAAAGAGGATGAAAAGAATACAAAGAATCACTGTATCAAAAAGATTTGTTCAATGTTCAACTATTTCAGGAGGTAGCATATGACCAAGAACCAATGATATTGAAGGAAGAAGTCAAAGCTACACTGAAGGATGTTCAAGAAAAACAAAGATCTAGGACTTAATGGAATACTCACTGAGATGTTTCAACAAACGATACAGTGCTGGAGGTGCTTACTCATTTTATGCCAAGAAATTTGGAAGACAGCTACATGGCCAACTGACAAAGAGATCGATATTTGTGCCCATTCCAAAGAAAAGTGATCCACCAGAATATTATTAATATCACTCACAAATAAAATTTTGCTGAGCATAATTCAAAAATGATTGTAGCAGTATATTGACAGGAAACTTCCAGAAATTCAAGCTAAATTCAGAAAAGAAACAAGGGATATTATTGCTGACATCAGGCAGATCTTGGCTAAAATCAAAGAATACCAGAATGATGTTTACTTGTGTTTTATTGACTACGCAAAGTCATTTGACTGCGTGGATCATAGGAAATTATGGATAACTTTGTGTGATAGTTGGAGCTGTGTGTCAACTTGGTTGGACCAAATTCTGTGTTGTTTGAGCTGTTGTGGTGTGTTTATTCCCATGATGGGATCAGATAACTATGTTCTGAGTGGCCAATCTGTTGAAAGGGAGTTTCCCTAGGCATGTGGCCTGCTTCCAGTATATCCAAGGACATCCTGGGAAGAGAGACATTCTTCTGTGGATCAGGATTCTGTTGTGCTGCCTACAACTGTCTGTAGTGAACAGTCCACCATTAGGCCTGTAGGTCTTGGATTTGTAGGTCATTCGTTGGAGTCAACAGCAGGTGTACTGCCTGCTAGCCTTGAGCTCCTCAGCCCCTACGGTTGCAAGAGCCAGGAAAAGTCTCCAGCTTGACGTTTGATCCAGGAACTTTGGACTTGCCAGCTTCTATAAGTGTGTGAGCCATTTTCCTGATAAATTTCTCTCTATATACATATATATATAAGCTTTACTGTTTTTTGCTTCTCTAGAGAACCCAGTCTAACACACTTTGTAAAGAATGGGAATTCCAGAACACTTAATTGTGTTTGTGAAGAATCTGTACATAGACCAGGAGGCTGTCATTTGAACAGAATAAGGGAATACTGCATGGTTTAAAATCAGGAAAGGTGTGCATCAGAGTTGTATCCTTTCACTATACTTATTCCATCTGTATGCTGAGTAAATAATATGAGAAGCTGGACTATATGAAGAAGAATGTGGTATCAGGATTGGAGGAAGACTCATTAATAACCTGTGATATGCAGATGATACAACCTTGTTTGCTGAAAGTGGAGATGACTTGAAGTCCTTACTGAAGGTCAAAGATTACAGTCTTCAGTATGGATTGCAGTTCAACATAAAGAAAAAAAAAATCCTCACAAATTGACCAATAGATAAATAGACCTATATCACTTGTCCTCCAAGAAGAGAAAAGAACCATCCCTGGAATCGCTTGGCGATCAGCTGAACTGTTGGAAGAAGCACAGGAAGCAGAGCTTCCCAGGTCTTAAAAGGTAGGGCCAAGGCCTCTGGGGTTTAAAAGTGTGGGGCCACCGTTCTCCAGAATCCCAAAGGGTGGAGCCATTGCCTCCTAGATTTCAGAGTCAGATCTTTGCCAAAGTAGTTCCCAATTGTGGAGTTGCCAGTAAGGTGTGCCAGGGTGATAGGGCTGCCACACAAAGCAGAAGAGGTGTGGCTGCTATGCTGAAGGTGCAGAAGAATGGGAGGTTCTGGGGACAAGGGGGTGGGGTCACTACTCTGATAGACTAGGAGAATGAAGCTGCTCAAAGTCTTGGGAGCAGAGTTGTATCTGTTAATTGAAGCATCTCATTAGTAATTCCTTGACCTTGCTTTGTTCCAGTGCCTTCAATGCAGCTTGGAATGTTTGGGTTCCATGAGAATTTGAAATTCTGTTCTGCATTTTCCTCCTTTTGATCAAGATTCTTTTTTTTTAAATACAATTTT
>NW_006921591.1:20981772-21001086 GCF_000298275.1 Orycteropus afer afer
AGAGGTCTCCAACAGCAGGACAAACTTGTCTGTCGGTTTGTCCTACTGTGGTGACATGTAGATGTGAGTTTTGAGGCTGAGCCTCTGGTGTTAAAACCCAGCGAGATGCACCTGGTGCATAGGTAACAGCCAGTTTATAGACTGAGACAGACTAGGAAGAAGGAAGAGGCCGTTCCTAGGCATTAGTAAGCTGAAATGGACTAGTTTGGGCCATTTTGAATCAGACAATCATATGATCTACTATCCTGGGAATGACAAATTGAAGAAGAATGGCATGGCATTCATTGTCACAAAGAATGTTTCAAAATCTATCCTGAAGTACAATGCTGTCAGTGATAGGATAATATCTATACATACACAAGGAAGGCCAGTTAATACTCTTGTTGTTGTGTTGTTAGGTGCCATCAAATAGTCTCAGACTCATAGTGACTTTGTGCACAACAGAACGAAACACTGCCTGGTTCTGTGCCAGCCATACCTGAGACCATTGTTGCAGCCACTGTGTCAAACCACCTTGCTGAGGACCTTCTCTCTTTTCATTGACCCTCCACTTTACCATGCATGATATCCTTCTCCAGAAAATGGTTCCTTATGACAACAAAACCAAAGTAGATGAGAGGAAGTCTGGACATCCTTGCTTCCAAGGAGCATTTCAGCTGCATTTTTTCCAGGACAGATTTGTTAGTTCTTTTAGCAGTCCATGGTACTTTCAACATTCTTTGCCAGTGCCCCAACTCAAAAGCATCAACTCTTCTTTGCTCTTCCTTATTCATTGTCTAGCTCTCACATGCATATGAGGTGATTGAAAATACCATGGCTTGGGTTGGGTGCACCTTAGTCTTCAAGGAAACATCTTTTCTCTTCAGCACTGGGAAGAGGTCTTTTGGAGCAGATTTACTTGACACTATATATCATCTGATATCTTGACTGCTGCTTCCTTTGGTATTGATTTTAGAACCAAGGAATATGAAGTCTTTGACAACTTCAATCTTGTCTTCATTTAGTGTGAAGCTGCTTATTGGTCCAGTTGTGAGGATTTTTGTTTTCTTTATATTGAGATGTAATCCATACTGCAGACAGTAGTCTTGACTCTTCATCGTAAGTGCTTCAAGTCAACCTCACTTTCAGGTAGCAAAGTTGTGTTGTCTGCATATCACAGGTTGTTAATTATTCTTCCTCCAACACTGATGCGACATTCTTCTTCATATTGTCCAGCTTCTCAGATTATTTGCTCAGCATACATACTGAATAAGTATGGTAAAAGGATACAATCCTGACACATTCCCTTCCTGATTTTAAACCATTCAGTTCTGCTCAAATGACAGCCCTCTGGTCTATGTATGGGTTCCTCATGAGCACAATTAAGTGTTCTGGAATTTCTATTCTTCTCAGTGTTATCCATAATTTGTTATGATTCACATAATCAAATGCTTTCTTATAGTCAATAAAACATAAGTAAACATTTTTTTGGTATTGTTTGCTGTGAGTCAAGATCCATCTAACATCACCTATGATATCCCTCATTCCACATCCTCTTCTGAATCCAGCTTGTAGTTCTAGAAGTTCTCTGTCAATATACTACTGCAACCATTTTTGAATTATCTTCAGTAAGATTTTACTTGCATGTAATATTAATTATATTGTTTATTAATTTCTACATTCTGTGGGATAACCTTTCTTTCAAATGGGTACAAATATGGTTCTCTTGCAGTCAGTTGGCCAGGTAGCTGTCTTCCAAATTTTTTGGCATAGACAATGGAATTCCTCCAGTGCATCATCAGTTTGTTGAAACATCTCAATGGGTATTCCATCAATTCCTGGAGCCATGTTTCTTGCCAATTCCTTCAGTGCAGCTTTGACTTCTTTCTTCAATACCATTGATTCTTGATCGTATGCCACCTCCTGAAATGGATGAACATTGACCAATTCTTTTTGGTACACTGACTGTGTATTTCTTCCATCTTTTGATGTTTCCTGCATCATTCAATGTATTGTGCATAGAATCTTTCAATATTGCAACTTGAGGCTTAAATTTCCTCTTCAGTTCTTTCAGCTTGAGAAATACGTAGGGTGTTATTGACTTTTGGTTTTCTAACTCCAGGTCTTTGCTCATTTCATTATAATAATTAACTTTATCTTTTTGAGCTGCTCTTTGAAAACTTCTGTTCAGAAATTTTATCTTGTCATTTCTTCCATTTGCTTTATCTGCTCTCCATTCAAAATCAATTTTAAGAGTCTCTTCTGACATCCATTTTAGTCTTTTCTTCCATTCCTGTCTTTTTAATGACCTTTTGCTTTCTTCATGGTTTATGTTCTTGATGTCATCCCACAATTCCTCTGATTTTCAGTCTTTGGCATTCAATGCATCAAATCTATTCTTTAGATGGTCTCCAAATTCATGGGGCATATAATCAAGGTCATATTTTGGCTCTCATGGGCTTGTTTTAATTGTCTTCAGCTTCAACTTGAATTTGCATATGAGCAGTTGATCTGTTCCACAGTCAGATCCTGGCCTTGTTTAGGCTGAAGATATTGCACTTTTTCCATCGCCTCCTGCCAAAGATGTAGTTAATTTTATTCCTGTGTATTCCATGTGGTGAAGTCCATGTGTATAACTGCTGTTTGTATTTTTTAAAAAAGGTATTTACAATGAATAAGTTGTTGGTTTTGCAAAATTCTATCATGCAATCTCTAGTGTTATTTCTATCACCAAGACCATATTTTCCAACTACCAGCGATTCTTCTTTGATTCCAACTTTTGCATTCCAATCATCAGGGATAATTAACACATCTTGATTGCATGTTTGGTCAATTTCAGACTGCAGAAATTGGTAAAAATATTCAATTTCCTCATCTTTGGCTTTCATGATTGGTGCATAGATTTGAATAATAGTAGTAGTAACTGGCCTTCCTTGTAGGTGTATGGATATAATCCTATGCAATGAAGATGTGTTGATTATCACTGGTGACTGGAATGCAAAAGTTGGAAACAATGAAGATTTACCAGTAGTTTGAAAATATGGTTGTGGTGATAGAAATAATGCTGGAGATCACATGATATAATTTTGCAAGACCAAAGACTTATTCATTGCAAATACCTTTTTTTCAACAACATAAATGGTGGGTATACATGTGGACTCTGCCAGATGTTGTACACAGGAATCAGATCTACTACACCTGTGGCAAGAGACAATGGAGAAGCTCAATATCTTCAGCTAAAACAAGGGCAGGAGCTGATTAGGGAACAGATCATTAACTGCTCATATGCAAGTTCAAGTTGAAACTGAGGACAATGGAAACAAGTCCATGAGAGCCAAAATATGACCTTGATTATGTGCTTCATGAATTTGGAGGCCCTTTAAAGAATAGACTTGATGCATTGACTGCCGAAGACTGAAAAAAGCCTCTAGTTGCTGTTTCAAGAAATTCTATGGACAAAATATTGAATGATGCAGGTAACATCAAAAGAAGATGGAAAGAATACACAGAATCACTGTATCCAAAAGAATTGGTCGATGTTCATCCATTTCAGGAGGTGGCATATGATCAAGAACCAATGGTATTGAAGGAAGAAAGCAAAGCTGACTGAAGGAAGAACAAGGCTCCAAGAATTGATGGAATACCCATTGAGATGTTTCAACAAATGAATGCCCTGGTAGAGACACTCACTCAGCTTTGCCAAGAGATTTGGAAGACAACTACATGGCCAACTGACTGTAGGAGATCCATATTTGTGCCTATTCCAAAGAAAGATGATCCCACAGAATGTGGAAATTAGCTCTGGTAGCATAGTGGCTAAAGCACTTGACTGCTAACCAGAAGGCTGGCAGTTCAAACCCACCAGCCATTCCTCGGAAGGAAGGTTGGGCAATCCTACTTCCGTAGTGATACTGCCTCAGAAACCCAAGGAGGGATCGCTATGAGTTGGGTTTGACTTGACGGCACATAACAACAACAACAACAACATTAATATCACATGCATGTAAAATCCTACTGAAGATAATTCAAAAATGGTTGTAGCAGTATATTGACAGAGAACTGCCAGAACCACAAGCTGGATTTAGAAGAGGACATAGAACAAGGGATATCATAACTGATGTTAGATGGATCTTGGATGAAAGCAAAGAATACCAGAAAGATGTTTACTTGTGTTTTATTGACTATGCAAAAGTATTTGATTGTGTGGATCATAATAAATCATGGATAATATTGAGAAGAATGGGAGTTCCAGAACACTTGATTGTACTCATGAGGAACCTGCAGATAGATCAAGAGCCTGTCATTCAAATAGAACAAGGGGATACTGCATGATTTAAAATCAAATAGGGAGTTAGTCAGGGTTGTATCCTTTCACCATACTTATTCAATTTGTATGCTGAGCAAATAATTTGAGAAGCTGGATTATATGAAGAGGAACATGGCATCAGGATTGAAGGAAGATTCATTAACAACTTGTGATATGCAGATGACACAACTTTGCTTGCTGGAAGTAAGGATGAGTTGAAGCACTTACTGATGAAGATTAAAGGCTACAGTTTGCAATATGGATTACACCTCAATATAAAGAAAACAAAAATCATCACAACTGGTCCAATTAACAGCTTCACGATGCATGGAGAAAAGATTGAAGTTGTCAAGGGCTTCATATTACTTGGTTCTACAATCAACACCAATGCAAGCAGCAGTCAAGACATCAGATGATGTATTTCATTGGGCAAATCTGCTGCAAAAGACCTCTTTCAAGTGACCAAGAGAAAATACGTCTCTTTGAAGACTAAGGTGCGCCTAACCCAACCCATGGTATTTTCAATCACCTCATATGCATGTGAGAGCTGGAAAATGAATAAGAAAGATTGAAGAAGAGTTGATCATTTTCAGTTCTGGTGTTGGAGAAGAATTCGAAGAGTACCATGGACTGCTAAAAGAATTAACATATCTGTCCTGGAAGAAGTGCAGCCAGAATGCTCCTTGGACGTGAGAATTCCCAGACTTCCTCTCATGTACTTTGGTCATGTTGTCAGAAGGAAGCATTCCCTGGAGAAGGATATCATGCTTGGTAAAGTGAAGGGTCAATGAAAAAATGGAAAGCCCTCAATGAGATGGATTGACACAGTGACAGGCTCATGTATAGCAAGGATTGTGAGGCTGGCACAGGACCAGGCAGTGTTTCTTTCTGCTGTGCGTAAGGTCACTATGAGTCGGAGATGACTCAACAGCACCTAACAACAATTGCTGATGATCATGAACATTTCCTCATATCTTTGTTGGCTACCTTTATATCTTTAGTGAGGTGTCTGTTCATGTCCTTTGCACATTTTTTAATTGGATTGTTTGTCTTTTTTTTTGTTGAGGTGTTGAAGTTTTCCATAAATTTTTGAGATAAGTCCTGTGTCAGATAAGTCATAACCAAATATTTCTTCCCAATTTGTAAGTCCTCTTTTTTACGCTTTTGGAGAAGTCTTTTGAATGCACATAAAAATTTAATTTTTAAAAGGTCCCAGTCATCTCTTCCAGTGCTTGTGCATTTTTGATTAAGCATGATAGTCTTTGTATGCCATAAATCAGGGCCTGTACATCTGCCCCTATTTTATCTTTGATGAACTTTTTAGTTTTGTTTTTACATTTAAGTATTTGATCTAATATGAGTTTGTGTTTTTTTTTTGTGTGGGGGGAGGTATGAATCTTGTTTCATTTTTCTGCAAATGGATACCCAATTTTGCCAGCAGCAATTGTTAAAGAAGCTATCTCACCCCCATTTAATGAGTTTTAGCCCTTTGTCAAAGATGAGCTATCCATAGATGAATAGGTTTATTTCTGGGTTTTTAATTCTGTTCCACTGGTCTATGTGTCTGTCATTGCACCAATACTACATTGTTTTGACTACTGTGGCTGTATAGTAGGTTTTGAGATTGGGGAGTGTGAGACTTCCTACTTTGTTTTTCTTCTTCAGCAGTGTTTTGCTCATCCAAGGTCTCTTTCCTTTCCATATGAAGTTAGTGATTGTTTTTTCCATATCCTTAAAAAAAATTGATGGAATCTGGATCGGGATTGCATTGAATATATACATTGCTTTGGGTGGTATTCCCATTTTCACATTATTCAGTCTTTCTATCCATGAAGTTGGCATGTTGGTTCCATTTATGTAGATCTCTTGGCTTCTTTTAGTAGTGTTTTGTAGTTTTCTTTGTATTAGTCTTGTGTGTCCCTCGTAATATTTATTCCTAAGTATTTTATCTTTTTGGTAGCTATTGTAAATGGTATTTGTGGTGGTTAAGTTTTTGTGTTAATTTGGCTGGGCCTGGTTGAATGGTTGGGCAGCTGGTGGTAGTTATTCCCCATGATGAGACTGGAAATCAGCTCCATGGTGGGACCTACTACAAGCAGCTGAGTAGCTGTCTTAGGGATATGGTCTGCTTCCTGTCTATAAGGAGATGTCTTGGGGAATGGTCTCTAGCTTATGGCATGCTTGAACCCTGCATGTGGTCATGTTGTTGTTCAGCAGCCTGCCATGCTCTGCCGATCTTGGAACTTTCAGTGGAATTAAATTAATGGCCTGCCATATGGTTGGTAACATCGGGACTGTGCAATTTTATATATTTGTTGACCATGGGCATGTTAGCCTCAGCAGCCAGTAGCTGCCTGAGTGAAGAGATGCCGCTAGCTTCAGTTGGCTGGGAGCAAGAGGTAGAGCTGAAGCCCAAGGTTGAGGGGCTTTCTACACAGCCCCTACAGCCTGGCACTTTGAACTCGGACTTCTAGTATCCCAAACTGTAAGAGAATAATCTCCTGTTTGTTCAAACCATCCCATTTGTGGTATATTCTTGTCAGAGTGGCACTAGGTAACCAGAACATTATTGTTTTCCTTATGTCCTTTTCAGAGGTTTCTTTGTTGATGTAGAGGAATCCAACTGATTTTTATATGTTGACCTTATATCCTGTCACTTTGCTGAAACTTTCTATTAGTTCCAGTAATTTTTTTTTTTTGCTGAGTCTCTTAGGTTTTCTATGTATAGGGTCATGTCATCTGCAAATAGAGATAGCTTTACTTCTTGTTTGCCAATGGATCCCTTTTTTTTCTCTTTCTTTATGTGATGGATTACACTGATTGTTTTTCTGGTGTTGAACCATCCTTGCATATGGTCATGGTGTATTAGGTTTTGATATATTGTTGGATTCTATTGGGTAGGATTTTGGTGAAGGTTTTTGAGTCTATATTCATGATGTATATTGGTCTGTATTTTCCTTTTTAGTGGTATCTTTACCTTGTTTGGTATCAGTGTTATGCTTGCTTCATGGAGTGAATTTGGAAGTATTCCATCATTTTCTATGTTCTGGTACAGTTTGAGTAGTATAGGTGTCCGCCCTTCTCTGAATGTTTGATAGAATTCTCCAGTGAAGCCATCTGGGCCAGAATGTTTTTTTTGTGTGGATTTTTTTTTTTTTTTTTCTCTTAATGACTGCTCAGTTTCTTCTTTTGTTATGGGTCTGTTAAAATAGTCTATCTCATACTGGGTTTGTTTAGATAGGTCATGTGTTTCTACTTATTTGTTCATCTCTTGTAGGTTCTTGAATCTGATGGAGTATAGTTCTTCATAATATTCCATTATTATCTTTTTTATTTCAGTTGATTGTATGGTGATGCCACCTTTTTCATTTGTTGCTCATCTTATTTAGATTTTCTCTTCCTTTTTCTTTATTAAATTTCCCAGTGGTTCATCAATCTTGTTCATCTTTTTGGAGAACCAGCTTCTTGTCTTGTTGATTTCCTCTTTTTTTCCTTTCTGCTTCATTTATTTCTTCTCTGATCTTTATTAATTCCTTTCTTCTGGATACTGTAGGTTTCTTTTGTTGCTCCTTTTCTAATTATTGGAGTTGTTGAGTTATAATATTTATTTTGATTCTTCTTTTTTGATGTGAGCATTGATTGCTATAAATTGACCTCTGAGTACTGTCTTTGCTGAGTCCCAGAGGTTTTGATAAATGTATTTTCATTTTCATTTATTTCTAAGATTTTTTTTTTTTATTTTACACTTTATTTGTTCTGCTACCTAGTATTTTTTGAGCAGTGTATTTTTCAATTTCCACATATTTGATTTTTTCCCTGGTCTTGCTATTACTCATTTCAGATTTTATAGCATTGTGACCTGAGAATATGGTTTTTAGTATTTCGATTTATAGAGGTTTGTTTTGTTTCCTAACATATTGTCTATTCTGGAGAATGATCCATGTGCACTGGAGAAGAATGTGAATTGTGCTTTTTTTGGGTAGAGTCCTCTATATATGCCTATGAAGTCAAGTTGGTTGACTGTTTTGTTGAGCTCTTTGGTGTCTTTGTTGAGTTTTTTCTAGTTGTTGTGTCCTTTCTTGAAAATGATGTGTTAATGTCTTCTACTACTATTGTAGAGCTGTCTATTTTTTGTTTCAATTCAGTTAATATTTGCTTTATGTAGTTTGGAGTTCTTTCATTGAGTGCATAGGTATTTATTATGGTAATGTCCTCTTGATTAATTGACCCTTTTAACATCATATAGTGCCCTTCTTCTTAAGGACTCTACCCTTATGCTGGTTTTCACCTTGAAGTCTATTTTATCAGAAATGAACATTGCAACTCCTGCTCTTTTTTGTTTGCCATTAGCTTGATATATTTTTTCAACTCCTTAATTTGTATTTTATTTTTATTTTTGCATCTAAGGTGGGTCTCCTATAGGCAGCATACCAATGGGTCTTTTTTCTTATCCAATCTGCCACTCTCTTTCTCTTGGACTAGTGCATTTAGTTCATTCACATTGAGTGTAATTAATGATAGATATTAATTTATTGCTGTCATTCTATTGTGCTTTTTGTTGTGTTGTTGGTGATATCTTTGTTATAAATATTTATCTATGCTGAATTCATTTTGTTATTGAGGGTTTTTTTTTTCTTCTCTGTTCTTCATCATTGTTTGTATTGTGCTTATTGTGCCCTTGTGATTTTCTTCTTTCTTAATTTGGTTAGAAGGATTATTAATTTTATTTTTGGTTTCCCTGAAATAAATTTTTATCCTCTTAAATTTGGAACCATCTGTTCTATAAAGATATTGTCCTGTCTTCCTCTCCATTTGGAATTTTTGTCATTAAAATTTTTATTCCTTCTGTTTTCACTGGGGGCTTTTGGAAGTGACTTTAAGGGGCAGCCTGGAAGCCAAGCCAGGCACTGGAGGCTTTTGGAAGCAGAATTTAGGGGTAGCTTGGAAGTGGAGCTGGGTGCCAGGGGCTTTTGGAAGCAGCTTTAAGGGATGGCCTGGAAGGAGAGCCAGGCACAGGATTTAGAGTGGCTTTCAGGGAGGCCAGGAAGTGAGTGGAGTGGTTTGGAACAGCTAAGGGAGATGAACTTGTCTCCCAGTTTGTCCTTGGTGGCTTGTGTGTTACTATGAGGTTGGAGGCTATGCCACTGTGTTGCAAATGCCAGCAGGGTTACCCATGGTGGACAGGTTTCAGCAGGGCTTCCTGATTAGGACAGACTCAGAAGAAGGAAGAGGCCATCCACTTCTCAAAGAATTGGCCAATGAAAAACCTTACGAATAGCAGTGAAACACTTTATGATATATAATTGGAAAACTCTATGAATGGCCCTGAAACTTTGTTGATATAGTGCTGGAAGATAAGCCCATCAGGTAAGAAGACACTCAAAACATGACTGGGGAACAGTTGCCTACTCAGAGTAGAGCTAACCTTAATAATATGGATGGAGTAAAGCTTTCAGGACCTCCATTTGCTGATGTGGCATGACTCAACATGAGAAGAAACAGCTTAAAACATCCATTAATAATCAGAACATGGAATGTAAAAATTATGAATCTTGGAAAATTGGAAGTTGTCAAAAATGAAATGGAATGCATAAAGATCAATATCCTAAGCATTAGTGAGCTGACATGGACTGGTTTTGGCTATTTTGAATCAGAAAATCATATAATCTACGATGCTAGGAATGACAGATTGAAGAGAAATGGTGTGGCATTCATCATCACAAAGAATGTTTCAAGATCTATCCTGAAGTACAATGTTGTCAGTGATAGGATAATATCTATACATCTGCAAGGAAGACCAGTTAATACTACTATTATTCAAATATATGCACCAACCACCAAAGCCAAAGATGAGGAAATTGAAGATTTTTACCAACTTTTGCAGTCTGAAATTGATCAATCATGCAATCAAGATGTGTTGATTATCACTGATGATTAGAATGTAAAAGTTGGAAACAAAGAAGAATAACCAGTAGTTGGAAAATATGGCATTTGTGATAGAAATAATGCTGGAAATCATATGATAGAATTCAAGACCAATGACTTATTCATCACAAATATCTTTTTTCACAACACAAATGGTGGCTATACATATGGACTTCACCAGATGGAATACACAGAAATCAGAATGACTACATTTGTGACAAGAGGAGAAGGAGAAGCTTAATATATTCAGTCAAAACAAGACCAGGAATTGGTTATGGAATAGACCATCAACTGTTCATATGTAAGTTCCAGTTGAAGTTGAAGACAATTAAAACAAGCCCACAAGAGCTAAAATATGACCTTGAATATATCCCTCCTGAATTTAGAGACCATCTAAAGAATAGATTTGATGCATTGAACACCAATGACTGAAAACCAGAAGAATTGTGGGATGGCATCAAGAGCATCAAGCAAGAAGAAAGCAAGAGGTCATTAAAAGACAGGAAAGGAAGAAAAAAACAAAATGGATGTCAGAAGAGACTCTGAAACTTGTCCTTGAATGGAGAGTAGCTAAAGCTAATGGAATAAATGACAAGCTAGCTGCCTTACTACTCATCCAGGCCCAGTCAAGTTGACACACAAACTTAACTACCACAACTATGAAGAGATTTGGAGTTGGAATGAACAGGTATTGTTCACCATCTGTCATTGATTCTGTGGTGCAGGAGCTATTGGTGTTACTTGTCTGTTGGGTGAGGTGGTAAGTGTAGTAGCTATGGCTGACTAACAAAAACCAAACCCAACTCACTGCCATGGAGTTGGAGCTGACTCATAGTGACCCCTCCTTGGATTTCCAAGGCAGTATCACAGTGGAAGTAGAGTGCCCAACCTTCCTTCCAAGGAGTGGCTGGTGGGTTTGAACCACCAGCCTTCTGGTTAGCAGTCAAATGCTTGAGGCACTATGTCATCAGAGCTCCCATGGCTGACTAGTGGAGTGTTAATATATTCCTCCCATTGGATGAGACGGGGAAAAAAACCAGGAGAAGAAGGAGAATTGAAAAGACAGGACAAAAATAATTGACAAGAAATAGGGATAAAGAAAAAAGAATACAAGAAAAAGAGAGAAAACAAAAGTAGGTGGGTGGGAGGGATGAAGATTTGGCAAAAATGAGAGTGAGGAGGTGGTGGAGTAAGTGACCAGATATACAGGAATTAAAATTGGGCAAATTGATAGTGGAAAAATGGATTTAAGGAGGAGTCCTTCCAGTTGTGTTCAGCCAGCAGCCTAGAAACTGACCACTGTGGCAGAATCCACTTGCTCACTGGAGCACTTAACAGGAGAAAGGAGATTGGTGCAAGAAGCAACCTCCAAGGAGAGAAAGTCAGAGGCTGTTTTCTGTGCTTATTGTGAGGTAATTCAGTCAGCGATGCAGGTGTGAAAAGGACAGCTGCAGACCCTGTCTCCATCTGGAGCAGTCTGTCAATGATGATACCCACCTGTCAATAAAAGTCCTGCAGTTCAAACCTGCCAGCAGTCCCAAAGGACAGAAGGCCACTCTCCTCTGTGGGGATCTGCAAGTGGTGAAATCTCAGGTTCTAGTTTCACTCTGTGCAGAAAAGTGTTGCTAAGAGTTGGGCTTGAGCCCATTGCCATGTGTCTGATTTGGGGTTCTGTTTATTTAGAGTGAGTTTCTCTTCCCTTTTCCCCACTCCCTTCCAGGCTATGCAGCAGCTTAAGGTAAGGGGGTCTTGTTCCATTTCCCAGGATGATCTTAGGCCCCACTTGTGGCCCCAGTTCACTTTGAAATACTCCTAGTATTCCAAGTCTTTAATGTCTGTGGGTTCCATGATTTTTTTCCCCCTCCTCCTCAACCTCCTTTGAATTTCTAATGACTTCTCTTTGGCTAGGGGCTCTGGTGGCATAATGCCTAAGGCATTTGACTGCTAACCAGAAGCCTGGTGGTTCAAACCCTCAGAAGGAAGGTTGGGCAATCTATTTCTGTAGTGAAAATGCCTCAGAAACCCAAGGAGGGGTTGCTATGAGTCAGATCCAACTCCACCGCAGTGGTTGCGTTTGTTTTTTTTCTCTTTGGCTCTGCTGGCTGGGCGTTTTTTTTTTTTTCTTCAAAATTTTCCCAGTCGCTTATCCTGCTCTCTTTGGTTGCCTTCAGTGGAGTTAATACTTTATCTTCTCATTAGCTGCTCATAACTCCAGTACCATTATCTGCATCTGCTTTACTGAGTGTCTCAAAATTTTTGTTGACAGGAGGATCTAGAATGTGGTCTGTTAGTAGGATGCCATCTTCCCCAATCCTTGGTTAAATCTTTTGATGCACTTAAGGGTCTAATATTTAGGAGATCCCAGTCACCTAATTTATCTTCTGATGTTTGTGCATTTTCAGTTTTGTTTGATAGTGGAATTATGACATGTATGAGGGCCTCTAAGTTTGTCCATATTTTTTCTTTGATGATACTTAAAGTTTTAGGTTTTACATTTATGTATTTGTTCTATCTTGAGTTCATTGTTGTATAAGGTGAGAGATATGGGCCCTGTTTTATGTTTTCCACAAATGGATATCCAGTTTTGCAAGCACCACTTGTTAAAAATATCATCTCTTCCCCCTTTAATGTATTTCAGCCCTTTGTCAAACATCAGCTGTCCAGAGGTGGACCAATTTACTTTTGTGTTCTCAGTTCTGTTCCATTGGTTTCTTGTGCTTGTCACTGTACCAACACTAGGCTATTTTGACTACTGTGATGTGTAGTAGTTTTTGAGATCTGAAAGTGTGAGACCTCCTACTTTTTCTTCTTCTTTAGTAGTGTTTTGCTTCTCCAAGGTCTCTTTCCTTTCCATATAAAATTGGTAATTTGTTTTTCCATCTCTTTCAATAATAAAGATGGAATGGAATCTGGATTGGGATTGGATTATATCTATAGAGCACTTTGGGTAATACTGACATTTTCACAATGTTAAGTCTTCCTATCTATGACCATGGTGTATTCTTCCATTTAAGTAGATCTCTTTTGGTTTCTTGTAGCAATATTTTGTAGTTTTCTTTGTATAAGTCTTTTAATCTCTGGTTAGGTTAATTCCTGAGTAATTTTTATCATTTTTTTAGCTATTGTAAATGTTACTGTCTTCCTTATTCCTACCCACAGTTCTGTTTGTTGGCATAGAAGTGTTTGACTGATTTTTGTATATTGATCTTGTACCTTTTGACTTTGCTGAATCTTTCTGATAGTTCACGTAGTTTTCTTGGTGAGTCTTCGGTATTTCCTATGTGTAAGATCATATAATTGGCATATAGAGATAGTTTACCTCTTCTTTGGCAATTTGGATGGTTTTTATTTCCCTTTCTTGCTTTATTGTTCTGGCTAGGATTTCCAATACAATATTGAATAAGAGCAGTAATAAAATGCATCCTTTTCTGATATCTGTGTGTAAGGTGAGTGCTTTTGTGATATGTACTAGGCTGAGTTCTCTAGAGAAGGAAAACCAGTAAAACTTATATATACATATAGAGAAAGAGAAATTTATCTTAGGAAAATGGCTCATATACTTACAGAAGCTGGCAAGTCCTAATTTCTTGGATCAAACGTCAAGCTGGAGGCTTTTCCTGACTCATGCAGATGCAGGGGCTGAGGATCTCAAGGTTGGCAGGCAGTATACTGGCTGTTTACTCCAACGAATGATGTATCCAAGATCTTCAGGCTGAATGGTGGATTGTTCACTCAAGGACAGTTGTAGGCAGCACAACAGGATCCCAATCCACAGAAGAGTGTCTCTTTTCCCAGAATGTCCATAAATATACTGGAAGCAGGCCACACACCTAGGGAAACTCCCTTTCAATGGATTGGCTGCTCAAAACATATACTTCTGATCCCATCATGGGAATTACCCACATCACAGTTGCTTAAACTACACAGAATTGTGGTCCAGCCAAGTTGACACACAGCTCCAACTATGACAGGTACTTGCATTTTCTACTTTTCCTATATCAGATATGCCAGTATTTTGTCACTTTTATTATCCTTTCAAAGAATCAACTTCTAGTCTTGTTGATTCTTTCTATTGTTTTTCTGTTTCATTTATTTCTGCTCTAATCTTTATTATTTATTTTCTTGTAATGACTATTTTGATGATGTTTTTCTCCTGGTTGGAATGTTAAGGTGTGGATTTTGGTTCTTTTTTCTTTTTTGATATATGCGTTTATTGCTATAAATTGTCCTCTGAGCCTTGCTTTAACTATGTCCCAAATATTCTGGTATGCTGTGTTTTCAATCTAATTTGATTCATTAATGTTTTTATTTCTTCTATTATCCAGTAGTTTTCAAGCAGGGTATTGCTTAGTTTCTATGTGTTTGATTTTTTTCCCCTTGATCTTCCTATCGTTTATCTGTAATTTTATAGTGTTGTGATCTGAGAAGATTCTTTGCCACATTTCAATGTTCTTGAATTTACTGTGGCTTGTCCTAACATATGCTGCATTCTGGATAATGTTCTATATATTCTGGAAAAAAATGTGTATTATACTGTTGTTGGGTGGAGTGCTCTGTCTTTGTCTATGAGGTTGATTTGATTGATTGTGTTGTTTAGATTGTCTCTGTGTTTGTTAAGTTTTTTTAGTTATCCTGTCCTTCACTGAAAGAAACATATTAAAGCCTTCTACTATTATTATGGAGTTGTCTGTTTCTTTTTTCAATTCTGTATTTTGGGGCTCTTCCTTTGTGCATCTACATATTTATTATGGTTAAGTACTTTTTTTGATTGACCATTTAATCATGTGTATAATGTCTTCCCTTGTATCTTATACTAATTTTTGCCTTGAGCTGTATTTTATCCTAAATTAATATCACCACTCCTGCTCTTTTTGATTGTTATTTGCTTGGTATATATTTTTCCAACCTATGACTTTTAGTACATTTTTGTTTTTGTGTTTGAGATATGTCTTTTATAGACAGCATATGGATAGGTCATGTTTTCTTACCCATTCTGCTACTCTTTGTCTTTTGACTGGTGTATTTAATCCATTTACATTTAGCTTAATTATCAGTAGGTATGAATTTGTTTCTGTCATTTCGCTGTGTGCTTTTTTTGTTGTGTTGCTTATTTCTTTGTTCCTTATAATTTTCTGTGCTGAGGTAATTTTATTTATAGATTTTCTTATCATAATCTTTGTTACTATTGCTTTGTTGTTGTTAGGTGTCATTAAGTCAGCTCAGACTCATATGTACAACAGACTGAAAAACTGCCCAGTCCTGTGCCAACCTCACATTCCTTGCTATACCATCAATGCAGCCAATCTGTCAGTCCATCTTGTTGAAGGCCTTCCCTTTTTCATTGACTCTCCACTTTACCAAGCATGACATCCTTCTCCAGGGAATGGTTCCTTCTGACAACCTGACCAAAGTAAGTGAGAGGAAGTCTGGCCATTCTTCCTTCTAAGGAGCATTCTGGCTGCCCTTGTCCCAGAATAGATTTGTTAGTTCTTCTGGCAGTCCATAGTACTTTCAGTTTCTTCACCAACATGACAACTCAAAGGCATCAACTCTTCTTTGGTCTTCCTTATTCATTGTCCAGCTTTCACATACATATGAGGCTTATTGAAAATACCATGGCTTGGGTTAGGCACATCTTAACCTTCAAAGAAACGTCTTTGCTCTTCAGCACCTTAAAGAGGTCTTTTGCAGCAAATTTGCCCAGCACAATATGTTGTCTCATGTCTTGACTGCTGCTTCCATTGGTGTTGATTGTAGAACTAAGTAATATGAAATCTTTGACAACTCAATCTTTTCGCCTTTTTTTTGTGATGCTGTTTATTGGTCCAGTTGTGAGGATTTTTCTTTTCTTTATGTTGAGATGTAATGTATACTGCAGACTGTAGTCTTTAATCCTCATCAGTAAGCGATTCAAGTCATCTTCATTTTCAGCAAGCAAAGTGTTCTAGTTACCTAGTCTCACTCTGACAGGAATATGTACCACAAATGGAATGGCCTTAAAAGACAGCAGTATATTCTGTTACAGTTTGGAGGCTTTAAGTCCAAGTTCAAAGTTCCAGGCTCTAGGAGCTGGGTGAAAGCCCATCAACCTTGGGGTCCAGCTCTGCCTCCTGCTTCTGGTCTACTGGAGCTAGAGGCTTTTTTTCATTCAGACAGCTGCTGGCTGTTGAGGCTGAGAAGCCCCAAGGTTAACAAGTAAAAAGGCACAGTCCTGATGTTACCAAACCACATGGCAGGCCATTAATTCAAGTCCATTGTAAGTCCCAAGGTCAGCAGAACATGGTAGGCTGCTGAACAATGACACGGCTACATGCAGGGTCCAAGCATGCCATAAGTTAGAGACCATTCCTAAGGCTTTTCCTTATCTACAGGAAACAGACCATATCCCAAAGGCTACTTAGCTGCTTGTGGTAGATCCCACCATGGAGTTGATTGCCAGTCTCATCATGGGGAATAACTACCACCAGCTGCCCAGCCACTCAACTAGGCCCAGCCAAGTTGACACACAAACATAACTACCACACAAAATTTTATCATCTGCATATCATAGGTTGTTAATGAGTCTTCCTCCAATCCTGATGTCTCATTCTTCTTCATATAGGCCAGCTTCTCAGATAATTTGCTCAGCATACAGATCAAATAAGTATGGTGAAATAATACAACCCAGAAACACCCCCTTACTGATTTAAACCGGGCAGTATCCCCTCATTCTTTTTGAATGGTAATCTCCTGGTCTATGTATACGTTCTTCATGAGCACAATTAAGTGTTCTGGAATTCCCATTCTTTTCAATGTTATCCATAATTTGTGATGATCCATACAATTGAATGCTTTTGCATAATCAATAAAACACAAGCAAACATCCTTCTGATATTCTTTGTTTTCAGCCAAGATCCATCTGACATCAGCAATGATATCCCTCATTCCACATCATCTTCTGAATCCAGCTTGCATTACTGGAAGTTCTCTGTCAATATACTGCTGCAACCATTTTTGAATTATCTTCAGCAAGATTTTACTTGGGTGTGATATTGATGATATTGTTTGATAATTTCCACACTCTGTGGGATCACCTTTCTTTGGAATGGGTACAAATACAGATCTTTTTCAGTCAGTTGGCCAGGTTTTCCAAATTTCTTGGTATAGATGAGTAAGTTCCTCCAGTGCTGCAGCATTCTTTTGTTGAAACATCTCAATGGGTATTCCATCAATTCCTGGACCTTTTTTTTTTTTTTTTTTTACAATTCCTTCAATGCAGCTTTCAATATTTTACCCATAGAATCTTTTAATATTGCAACTCATGGCTTGAACTTTTTCTTCAGTTCTTTCAGCTTGAGACGTTCCTTTTGGCATTTGAACTCCAAGTCTTTGCACATTTCATTGTAATAATTGACTTTGTCTTCTAGAACTGATTTTTTGAATCTGTTCAGCTCTTTTATCTTGTCATTTCTTCCATTTTCTTTAGCTACTCTCTATTCAAGAGCAAGTTTCAGAGTCTCTTCTCACATCCATTTTGGTCTTTTCTTTGTTTCTTCTTTTTTAAATGACCTTTTGCTTTCTTCATGTATGATATTCTTGATGTCATCCCTCAGTTCATCTGATTTTTGTTCATTGGTGATGAGTGCATCAACTCTATTCTTCATATGGTCTCTAAATTGAGGTGGGACATAATCAAGGTTGTATTTTGGCTCTCATGGAGTTGTTTTAATTGTCTTCACCTTCAACTTGAAGTTGAATATTAGCAGTTGATTGTTCCACAGCTCCTGACCATATTTTGGCTGAGGATATTGAGCTTCTCCATTACTTCTCCCCACAGATATAAGTAATCTGATTCTTGTGCATTCCATCTGGCAAAGTCCATGTCCATAGCCACTATTTATGTTGTTGAAAAAAGGTCTTTTCAATAAATAAGTCATTAGTCTTGCAAAATTCTGTCATACATTTTCTGGTGTCATTTCTATCACCCAGGCCATATTGTCCAACTACTAGTGATTCTTCTTTGTTTCCAACTTTTGTATTCCAATCACAAGTAATCATCAACACATCTTGATTGGATGTTTGATCAATTTCAGAAGATGGTAAAAAAATTTTTGTTGTCTTTGGTGGTTGGTGCATAAATTTGAATAATACTAGCATTTATTTGTCTTCCTTGTAAGCAGATATTATCCTATCACGGACAGCATTTTATCTGGTTTTGTATATATGTCTTGAAACATTTTTTGTGATGAGGAATGGTGTCTATTTCATCTCCCTAATGCCTAGGATATCAATCTTTATGCATTCCATTTCATTTTTGACAACTTCCAATATTTGTATATTCATGCATCATCCATTCCATGTTCTGATTACTAATGGATGCTTGCAGTTGCTTCTTCCTATTTTGAGTTGTGCCACATCAGCAAATAGAGGTCCCGAAAGCTTTACTCCATCCATGTCATTAATGTCAACTTTATTTTGAGGAAGCAGCTCTTCCTCAGTTGCATTTTTAGTGCCTTCTGAGCCTCAAGCTTTATCTTCTGGCACTATATCAGATTATGTTTCAGGATTATTTGCTAAATATTTATTACTTTCCTCTGATTTTTATGAGAAACCAAAAACCAAACTCACTGCCATCGAGTTGTATCCAACTCAGCAACTCCGCATTAGTTTCTGAGGAGGTATCACTATGGAAGTAGATTGCCCAATATTTCTTCCTAGGAGTGGCTGGTGGATTTGAAACACCAGCCTTCTGGTTAACAGTCAAATGCCTTAGGATAAGGTTTATTAATTTTCTTTGAGGTTACCCTCTAATTTATTATTTTGTTCCCATGTTTTAAACAGCCCATTCTATCTCGAAATCTTGACTTTTGTATTTGGAAATGCTTTTCCTACAATGTTTGTTACATCTTTTTGCTTTGTAATTGTTCCCATCTATATATTTATGTCTCTGGTTCTGCATTTTCACTTATATAGTTTTATTTTGCTTTAGATACTTCTATAACTGGTTTGGTTTCTGTGTGACATCATGTGTATTAATATCAGGTTGTTGTCTGGCAGTGTAGTTTGTCTTTCTGAAGAACTCTTTTTAGCATTTCTTATAAGGTTTGTCTTTTTTTTTTTTTTTT
>NW_006921591.1:21018162-21023690 GCF_000298275.1 Orycteropus afer afer
TTTGTTTGGCTGGAAGCCACAGGTGTGGGTTCAATTCCAGACCTGATGGGCAGCTAGGGACCATAGTCTCAGTGGTTCCACCAGGCTTTATCAGACCAGCAAACCTGGTCCCTTCCCTCCCCCCAAACGATTTTGAGTTTTGTTCTACATTGTTCTCCCTCTCTCTCCAGGATCTCCTACATAGATCCCCCTCCAAGTGGTTCACAGTGGTAGCCGGGTACCATCTAGTTCTTCAGTTCTCATAGTCTTAAAGGCTGCAGATTGCATGGTATATCAGTCACCTGGACTAATTGTTTCCATGAATCTTTGGTTTTCTTCATTCTTCTTGGCTTTGGACGAGGAGAGACCCATCACTGCATCTAGATGGCTGCTTGCAAGCTTTTAAGATCTCAGTCACTACTTGCCAAAGTAGGAAGTGGAACAATGTTTTGTGTAATATGTTATGCCAATTGAGCTTGATGTCCCCTGTTACTATGGTCTCAAGTGCAGAGGTTCAACTACTCGTTCTCTCTGGGTACCTGGCTGTGGCCAAGAAGTGACTACAAACTTGTCCCTTGTCAGCTCTGCTATATACCTGGGAATTCTTACAGAACATAAAAATACACTTGTAGAACCATTGTCTGCCAACTCTATACATAGTCTTGGGTATACTCCCTGCTGCATAGACATACTTAATAATACAGCCTGTACACCAATCTAGCCACCCATATATCCATGTTTGCCTTCACTGACAACACAGTAATTGATGTGCAAAAGAGTTCATCTTTGTTGTCTGCACCTTCCAGGTCTTCCTCTTCCTGAGTGCCACCATGTTGATTATTCACAGTTGGTACATTGCCATTTTCTTCACCCAAATCAATACTTATCTCTACCTATCTAACAATGTTCTCTCCCTTCCCCTCCTACCCCTGGTAACCAACAAAGAGAGTTTCCTTCCATATATAAACTTTTCCTTGACTTTTTACAATAACAGACTAATGTAGTATTTGTCCTTCTGTTATTGACTTATTCCAGTCCGCATAATGTCATTGAAGCTTATCCACATTATGCAGTGTTTTGCAGATTCTATGTTATTCTTTAGGGTTGCATAGTATTCCATTGTGTGTATATACCATAGTTTGGTTATCCATTCCTCAGATGATGGACACCTAGGTTGTCCTTTTGGCTATTGTAAATAGTACTGCGATGAACATGGGTGTGCATATGTATGTCTGTTCTTGTCGTGGCTCTCACTTCTTTAGGATAGTGAAATGGCTGGATCAAATGGTATTTTTTTAAATTTAAATTTTATTTTTCAATGCATTTATTGAAATATAATTTATGTACGTGAAATACACAAAACTAAAGTGACATGGGTCAATGCATTTTTTTGTCAGTGTTCCCTCCCCCCCCCCTTGGCAACCAACAAAGAAAGTTTCCCTCCATATATAAACATTTTCTTGATCTTCCACAACAATGAACTAATGATATATTTGTCCTTCTGTGATTGACTTATGTCACTCAGCATAATGTCCTCCAAGTTCATCCATATTATGCAGTGTATTGCTGACTCTACATTATTCTTTAGTGCTGCATAGCATTCCATTATGTGTATGTACCATAGTTTGGTCATCTACTCTTCCACTATAAATCTTAGAGAAAAGTCCCTTGCCAGATATGTAATTATTGGCTCATATGAATTTGTTGCTGTCATTTTTGTTATGTGCTTTTTCATGGTGTCGATTCCTTTGTTCCATATAATTTTCTATGCTGAGCTCATTTTGTTTATGAATTGTGTTATCACTTTCTTCATTGCTATCATTTTAGTATTTGCTGAATATTTATGTTGGTCCTCTTTTTTGATGTGAAGATTTATCATTTTTCTTTGAGGATACTCTGTGATTTATAGTTTTCTTCCCAAGTTTAGAATAGTCCGTTCTATCTTGTAGTTGTCTTGACTTCCCTACCATCTAGAAGTTCTGTAATGACACATTTTTTTCCCTCTTTTTGTTTTGTAGTTGTCCTCATTTGTTAATTGATGTCTCTGGTTTCCAGTTTACAATCTTGTAGGCTTATTTGCTTTGGATACTTCCATAGCTGGGTTGGTTTCTGGGTTATAACTTCATGCATGTTAATGGTCAGTTGTTGGCTGTTGTTGCTTCTCTGTCCAAAGGGCTCCTTTTAGCATCTCTTGTGAGATTGGTCTGGTTTTAATGAATTCCCTTAATTTATGCTTATCTGGAAATGTCCTAATTTCACCATTATATTTGAGGGACAATTTTGATGGGTACATAATTCTTGGTTGGAAATTTTTCTCTTTCAGTGTTTTATATATGACATCCCATTGTCTTCTTGCCTACATAGTTTCTGCTGAGAAATCTGAGCTTAGTCTTACTGGTTGACCCTTGTAGGTAACTTTTCATTTTTCTCATGCTGGTCTCATGTTTCTTTCTTTGTCTTTGGTTTTGGTAAGTTTGATGATGGGTGATTTTCTGTTGGAGTCTATCCTGTTTGGGGTTCGTTGGACTTCCTGAATGGATATATTCTCATCTTTAATCATAACAGGAAAATTATCTTCCAACAAATCTTCAACAATTTTCTCTGTGGTTTTATTTGTGTCTTCCTGTTCTGGAATTCTGATTACATGTAGGTTGTTCCTTTTGATAGTATCTCACATGAACTTCAGGCTTTCTTCATTTTATTTTGACCTTTTTTCTGATTTATCCCTTTCCAATGAAGTGTTCAGGTATTTGCCTTCAATCTCCCTAATTCTGTCTTCCATTCATTCAATTCTGCTCCTTTGCCCATTCAATGTCCTATCTATTTCTGAAAATTTAGTATTAATTTTCTGGATTTCTGTGTGTAGATTTTGTACTGTTTATAATTTTTCATTTATTTTGTCATTTTGTTCTTGTATTGTCTTTTGAAATTGTTCTAGGGTTTTCTCTGTGTTTTCCTTGATCTGTCTCTCAATCTTTTGAAGATACCTAAATATAATTCATTTGAATTCCTTATCAGGGAGTTCTAATGCTGCTTCTTCCTTAGAGATGTGTTTTGCATCTGTATCCTAGTCTCTTGTTTCTTCTGCTTTATCTTGCTTCTTTGTGTGGACTGTGATGCTCTTTTGTCTCTAAGGCATTGAGACTTTTTGTGTTTATGTTTATTTGGTGATTGTATGTTGGAATGACTTGCCCACGATTTTAGTTTTCTTTGTATGTTATCTACACAAGCAGGATACTGTAATCCTCTATTTGCTATTTGACAGCACTTATACACTCACCACCTGTCTCCTTTCCTCTTGTCAGCAGCTTGTATGTCCCTGCCAACCTTGGGAAATAGAGCCTATTCTTAAATCCCTGGAATCAGAATGAGGATGCTGCTACTTTAAAATCCAAAATGGTTGCCACTTGTAAACAATCAAAATGGCCGTGCCCTCCAGACAGTGGAAAGTCCATAGCTCAGGTAGTCTCCTTCCTTGCTGTTTCCCTTCCTAGTCATAGGCCACCAGCACAGTCATCCCTGCAGCCGTTGGTAACCAGGGCTGATCTTTAGGTTTGTTCTCAGTTTCCAACACCACTTGGAAATATTCAGGCTGTTGGTCCCATCAGAATAGCTGACAGTCCAAAGCTCAAACCATCTCTGTACTCACAGTTTTCTTTCAGATTTTTCCACCAGTTGTTGCCTAATTCGCTTCTGTATAGTTTCTTTCAAAGCTCAGGGCTCAAGGTATCTCTGTCAATTATTTTTATTTTCTTTGTTTAAGAGGGTCTGTGTTGCTTGTCTGCCTATTCCTCAATCTTACCAGAAATTCTCAAATAATATTTCTAAATTAAACTTTTTAAGGATTCACCATACTGCTTTCCATAGTGGTTTGTACCATTTTACAGTACACCAGTAGTGTAGGAGATTTCCAATTTATCTGCATCCTCACCAGCATTTTTATTTTCTGTCTTGTTGAACTTTGCTACTAGTGCTGGGCCAAGATGGTATCTCATTGTTGTTTGGATTTGCATCTCTTTAATGGCTAATGATCATGAGCAATTCTTCATATGTTTGTTGACCACCTGAATATCCTCTTTGGTGAAGTGTATATTCATGTGTTCTGCCCATTTTTTAATTGGATTATTTGTCTTTTTGTTATTGAGGTGTTGGAGTTTTCAATAAATTCTGGAGATAAGTCCTTTGTGAGATATGTCATTGCTGAATATATTTTCCCAATCTGTAGATTCTCTTTTGACTCTTTTGGAGAAGTCTTTGGAAGCACATAAATATTTAAATATTATAAGGTCTCATTCATCTAGTTTCTCTCTGCTGTTTGTGCATTTTGGGTTATGCTTAATAGTCCATTTATGCCATATATTATGGCCCATACATTTGCCCCTAGTTTTTTCTTGAGGAACCTTATTGTTTTATTTCTCTGCAATTGGATATCCAGTTTTACCAGCAACATTTATTAAACAAACATTTTCTTCCCCCATTAAGTGGATTTCAGCCCTTTGTCAAAGATCAGCTGACTATAGGTCGATGGACCTATTTCTGGGTTCTCAATTCTATTGCATTGTTCTATGTGTCTGTCATTGCACAAATACCAGGCAGTTTTGACTACTGTGGATGTGTAGTAGGTTTTGAGATCTGGCAGTGTGAGACCTCCTACTTTGTTCTTCTTCTTCAGTAGTGCTTTGGTTATCTGAGGTCTCTTTCCTTTCCATATAAAATTAGTGATTGGTTTCTCCATATCCTTAAAAAATATTGATGGGTTCTGGATTGGGATTGCATTGAATATATAGATTTCTTTGGGTAGAATTGATGTTTTCACGATGTTCAATCTTCCTATCCATGAACATGGTATGTTCTTCCATTTATGTAGATCTCTTATAGTTTCTTGAAGTAATTTTTTATAATTTTCTTTGTACAGGTTTTTGTGTCCCTGGTAAAATTTCTTCCCAAGTATTTTATTTTATTTTTTATATCTATTGTAAATGATATTGATTTTCTTATTTCTTTTTCAGCAATCCCTTTGCTGGTGTAGAGGAATCCAACTGATTTTTGGATGTTGATATTGCTCCCTGCCATGATGCTAAATCTCTCAATTAGTTCCAGTAGATTTTTGACTGAGTCTCTTGGGTTTTCTAGGTATAGGATTGCGGTGTAGTAAATTACTTAGTGTGGCTTTTCTACCCATAAGTCTTTGTAAACTCCAAGGTGGGAATTGCTATTAGCAACTGAGGAGATCCTGATTTTAAAGTTGCCCACCTGGAGTATTTCTGTTGGGCGTGGCACAATACAATGTTCTGGGAGGTTCCCACTCTCTCTCACGTGCTTAGAGTTCTGATGCTGTGATTGGCTAGTTTGACCACCCTTCCGGGAGCCAAAGGAAGCCTCCTGGAGGCAGAACTCTCTCTGACTGCTGGTGGAGGAAGACGTGCTGCCGAAAGAGACACGCACACCTGAAAGAGACACGTGCTGCTGGGAAAGAGCCGCAAGAGACACGCATCACTGAGTGAGACGCCGAGGGACCAGCACTGCTGAGAAAGAGACTGTGAGAGACT
>NW_006921591.1:21024557-21041368 GCF_000298275.1 Orycteropus afer afer
TTTGAGTAGGATTGGTATCAGTTCTTCTCTGAATATTTGGTAGAATTCTCCACTTTATCCGTCTGGGCCAAGACTTGTTTTAATTGGTAATTTTTTGATGATCTGTTCAATTTCTTCTTTTGTTATGGATCTGTTAAACTTTTCCACATCTGTCTGTGTTAGTTTAGGTAAGTGGGGTGTTTCTAGAAATCTTTCTTCCAGATTTTCAAATTTGTTGGAGTACAGTTCTTCATGTTGTTGTTGTTGTTGTTTACCATCGAGTCGGACCTGACTCATAGTGATTCCTCCTTCGGTTTCCGAGACAGTATCACTATGGAAGTAGATTGCCCAACCTTCCTTCCGAGGAGTAGCTGGTGGGTTTGAACCACCAGCCTTCTGGTTAGCAGTCAAGTGCCTTAGGTACTACGCTACTAGGGCTCCTTTGTATGCTGATATTATACTTTTTATTTCAGTTGGTTCTGTTGTGATGTCAGCCATTTCATTTCTTATTTATTTTATTTGTATTCTCTCCCTCTTTTCCGTTGTTAAATTTACCAATGGTTTGTCAATTTTATGTCTTTTCAAAAAACCAACTTCTGGTTTTGTTGATTTTTTTCTATAGCCCTTCTATTTTCTGTTTCATTTATTTCTGCTTGAATCTTTATTATTTCCTTTCTTCTGGTGATTGTAGGTTTTTCTTGCTGTTCTTTCTCTAATTGTTGGAGATGTTGGTTTAAAGTTTTGATTTGAGCTCTTCCTTCTTTTTTTTTTTGATGTGTCAATTTATCCCTATAAATTGGCCTCTAATCACTGCTTTTGCTGTGTCTCAAAGATTTTGTTATGTTGTGTTTTCATTCTCTTTTGATTCAAGGAAGTTTTGAATTTCATCTTTTATTTCTTCTCCTACCCAGTCTTTCTTAAGGAAGGTTTTGTTCAGTTTCCATGTGTTTGCATTTTTATTTATTTTTTTGTTGATCTTCCTATTGTTGATTTTTAATCTGATAGCATTGTGATCTGAGAAGATGCTTTGTAGTATTTCAATGTTTTTAAATTTATTAAGGCTTGCTTTATGATCTAACATATGGTCTATCAATCATGGAAAATATTCCCTGTGCACTGGGAAAGAATGTATATTGTGCTGTTGTTGGGTGAAGTGCTCTGTAGATGTCTCTAAGGTCAAGTTGGTGGATTGTATTGTTCAGCTCTTCTGCATCTTTGTTGAGTTTCCTTCCAGTTGTTCTATCTTTCATTGAAAGTGGTGTATTAAAGTCTCCCACTATGACTGGGGAGTCATCTACTTTTCTTTTCAACTCTTTTAAAGTCTGATTTATGTATTTTGGGGCTCTCTCATTGGGTCCATAGATATTTATTATGGTTATATCTTCATGTTCAATTGATCTTTTAATCATTATATAATATCCTTCCTTGTCTTGTATGGTGGTTTTTTCTTAAAGTCAATTTGATCAGAAATTAATATTGCCACTCCTACTCTCTTACAGTTGCCATTTGCTTGATATACCTTTTTCCAACCTTTGATTTTTAGTCTATTTTTGTGTTTATCTCTAAGATGTGTCTCTTGTAGGCAGCATATTGATGTGTTTGTTTTCTTATCCAACCTGCAGCTCTCTGTCACTTAAGTGGAGTATTTAGTCCATCAACATTCAGTGTAATTATCAACAAGTACAAATTGGTTGCTGTCATTTTGTTATGTGGTTTTTCATGGTGTTCCTTGTTCCTGCTTCCATATAATTTTCCCTGCTGAGGTCCTTATGTTTATGAATCCTGTTATCATTTCCTTTGTTGCTGTTCTTTTAATATTTGCTGGATATTTGTGCTTTTCCTCTTTTGTATTATGATGTGAAGGTTTATCATTTTTTCTTTGAGGTTGCCCTGTGATTTATAATTTTCTCCCTGAGTGTAGTACAGTCAATTCTATCTTGCAACTCTCTTGACTTCCTCACCATTTAGAAGTTCTGTAACTATACAGTATTTTCCCTCTTTTTGGTTTGTTGTTGTCTTTCCTTACCAATTAATGCCTCTAGTTCCTTGTTTACAATCTTGTAAGCTTATTTTACTTTGGATATGTCCAAAGCTGTGGTTTCTGGCTTATGTCGTCTTGTGTATTAATGGTTGGTTGTTGTTTGCTATTTTTGGTTCTCTGTTCAAAAGACTCCCTTTAGTATCTCTTGTAAGGTTGTTTTGGTTTTAACAAATTCCCTTAATATCTGCTTATCTGGAAATCTAATTTCACTATCCTCTTTGAGGGACAATTTTTCTGGGTATATAATTCTTGGTTGAAACTTTTTCTCTTTTGTGGTTTTAAATAAATCATCTCATTGTCTTCTCACTTGCATAGTTTCTACTGAGAAATCAGAGCTGCTTCTTACTGGCTGTCCTAAGTAACTCTTTGTTTTTCCTGTTCTACTTTCAGGATTTTTTCTTTGTCTTTGTTTTTGATGAGTTTGATGATGATGTGTCTTGGTGATTTTCTTTTGGTGTCTATCCTGTTTGGGGTTCATTGGACCTCTTGAATGGATATATTCTCATCTTTCATCATATCAGGGATGTTCTCTTCCAACAAATCTTGAACAATATTCTAAGTGGTTTTATTTTTCTCTTCCTGTTCTGTAATTCCAATGACATATAAGTTATTCCTTTTGATGGTATTGCACATGAAACTTAGGTTTCTTCATTTTGTTTTGATCTTTTTATTTTTTCCTGATTGATCCCTTTCCAAAGAAGTGTTCATGTATTTGTCTTAATTCTCATTAATTCTGTCATCCATTGTATCAATTCTATTCCTTTGCTCTTTCAATGTGTTATCTTTTTCTGAAAATTTAGTATTAATCTTTGGTTTTCTATCTGTAGATTTAGAATCATTTCTAATGTTTCATTTATTTTGCCATTTTGTTCCTTTATTTTCTTCTGAAATCTTCTAGGGTTTTGTCTGTGTTTTCCTTAGTTTTGTGTGTTTTCCTTGATCTGTCTCTCAATCCTTTGAAGATACCTAAATATAATTCTTTTGAATTCCTTATCAGGGAGTTCCAATGATGCTTCTTCCTCAGGGCTGTGTTCTGGGTCTGTATCCTGCTCCCTTGTTTCTACTACTTTATCTTGCTTCTTTGTTTGGGCTGTGATGGTGTGTTATCTCCAAGACATTGTGAGGTTGTTGTATTTAGATCTCTAATAACTGTGAGGATTTTTGTTTTCTTTATAGTGTGAGGATTTTTGTTTTCTAGTTGTGAGGATTTTTGTTTTCTTTATATTGAGACATAATCCATACAGCCACTTCTCGGAAGGAAGGTTGGGCAGTCCTACTTCCGTAATGATACTGCCTCGGAAACCCAAGGAGGGGTTGCTATGAGTCGGGGCCGACTCGACGGCACATAACAACAACAACAATAACTGTGAAGAGCAGCTAAGGGTGAGTCAGGCTCTTCTTGGTGGTTGTTTATTGTTATCCTGTTTTGGGAGACAGCAGTGGTGGCTCTCACTCAGTAAGTAAGCTACACGAGGTGTGGTTGTAGTTGTGTTGTATGGGGACTGTTGCTGTCCCCCACTCAGTTAGATAACAATAACTATCGAATAAGCATCAAAAAAGTAAAACAAATGGACAAAAAATACACCATGTAATCAGGAAAAATAACCAAAAAAAGAAAGAAAAAAGAAAAAAAAAAAACACTGCAATATCTGGGGAGAGGGCAATAAGAAAAATGGGTAGAGGTAGAAAAATGATGAAGAAAAAAATGGGAAAAACACAAAAAGAAAAACAAGGAATGGGGTTAACCACAAGAAAGAAAAGAAAATTGGAACCAGGAACAGGGAGAGACAAAGGGAAAAGACAAAAAGTTGAAAACTAGAACCTAGGAAGAGAAGAATAAAGAATAATAATAAAAAGGACAAAAATAATAATAGTAACAATAATTTTAAAACAGACAAAAAGAAACTAAAAAAAAAAAAAAAAAAAAGAGAGGAAAATTTGGGGCAGTGCAGGGCAGGGCACCCAGGCTCTGTCTGAGCACACAGTCTGGGATGGAATTCCTGCCGGTCTAAAAGGTGGGTGGGAGTGAGGGATGGCCTCACCTCCATTCACCAAGAAGATGTGGGGTATAAGAGTAACAAGGGTAATATCTCACCTTTCCAGTCATCAGTGTCCAGAATGCCCTTGTGGTTCCCAGCAAGTGAAGCCTGTTCTTAAGTCCCTGGAATCTGGGAGAATGCTGTCCCTTTAAATATCCAAATGGTCAAACCACTTGTAAAGATTCAAAATGGCTGTGCCCTCTGGAGTGGCAAAACTCCACAGCTCAGCCTTCCTTTCTCTTTGCTGCTTCACCTTTCATTCACCAGCTGCCAGAGCAGTCCTCCATGCAGTCCCTGGCTAGTAGCACTGATTTTTAGGTTAATTCTTAGGTCCTAACACCATTTGGCAATATCCAAGCTATTTGTGCCATCAGGATCACTGCCAGACTGCAGCTCTGTGTCTTCTTTTTTGGTGTTTTCATGCAAATTCTTCCACTAGTTGGAGTTTAGTCAACTTCTATATCCTTCCCTTCAAAGCTCAGGGGTCCAGGATTATCTTCTGTATCTGTGTTAATTGGGTCCCCTTTTCTTTGTTGAATAGGGTCTTTACAGTCTTTCTGCCTATTCCACCATCTTCTCATTCAATTTTTGAAGGCATATCTTCCAAGCATTCATCGTATTTTGTTACCAGAAATCTTCAACAATTTTCCTTTTTTTTGTTGTTTTTGTTGTCTTCCAGTTCTGTGGTTCCAATCACACATAAGTTATTTCTCTTCAGAGTGTCTCACATAAATATTAGATTTTTTTTTTTTTTCATTTTAATTTATTTTCTGATTGGTACTCTAACTGTGTAGTATTGAGAGAATTATCTCCATATCTCATTAATTATGTTTTCCATTGATTAAGTTCTACTCCTTTGCTCTTTCAATGTGGTGCAAATTCTGAAATCTTACTATTAATCTTCTTTATTTTTATTTGCTATTTTGGATGGCTAGCAATCTACTTCTGTAGAGATAGTGCCTCGAAAACCCAAGTGGTCACTATGATTCAGAAATGTCTCGATGATAGTGTGTTTGGTTTTCTTTTCTTTTCTTTTTTTCTTGGTTATTTTGGATGGTTTCTAATTTTTCAGTTTATTCTTGCATTGTTTTCCTGAATTCTTCTAGAAGTTTTTTTTTTTTTTAATATTTATTTATTTTTTGTGTATGTGTTTTCTTTGATTTTGTCAGTGTTTTTCTTGATATTTCTAACAACCCATTGAAGATACTGAAATATAATTCTTTTGAATTCTTTAGCAGGTAGTTACAATGCATTTTTTCCTCAATTTTTTAGTTCTGTATTTTGGTCACTTGTTTGTGCTATTCTGTTTTACTTCTTTGTGTGGACTGAGGTTTTCTATGGTCTATGAGACATTGTGGTGGTGTTGTATTTATATTTAAGGTGATTGTGTGTTGACATGTTTTGCTCATTTTTTTTTTTCCTTGAATTTGTTTTGATATATCTGAGTAATGGGGCTGGTGTGCTACACTCTTTGCTAGTTTGGCATCACTTATGTGCTCACCACCTGTCTCCTGATGGATGTGATAGATGATGGGAGTGTTTGCACAATTCTCTGCTGTTCATGTAGAGCACTGGATGGTTGGCCTGTTTTTGGACACCCAATCTGTTCATTCCTGACAGTCTGCAGTTTCCTGATGCTTTTCCTCCCCAAATTTGGTGTTCCTCAAAGCCAAGAACTTTTTTGCTGTACTTCTTATATTTGTGGGGCAGGTTTGGAATAATGTTCTGTTTATGCTATTATTTTCCTAGAATTCCTTCTTCTATAGAATCTTTGATCAGAATTTTCAGTAATGGTGTTTGGGAGCCAGCCAGTTCTTATGGTCTCATGGCAAATACAGCTGTTGTTCAACGAAGCAATTAGCCACATATTTCATTTCATCCTCCTTCTTCTGATTCTCTTTCTTTTTCTGTAGCTCTAGTAGAATACAATCCAATTATTGTGATGTAGATGGCCATTTGCAAACTTTTAAGATTCTAGGCAGTGTGCATTGAAATGTAAGTAGAATAGAAGCATGAAAAATGTTACCAGGCCTGTATATCCCATGAAAATGTGACCCTGAACCTCAAATCAAAGAACAAGATCTCATGAGCTGTTGGGTTTTACATAGCAGCTTCAGCAGCTACTCTTTTTATTTGTTGGTCATTGTTAATATATTTATCACAACTGTTGTCAATACAATTTTTTACAGATATACAACTATTAAGAACACTTAAAATAATCTTCTGAGAAAACTTACCTTTAATCAGTGCAATTTTTCCATTATCATAAACCCAAACTCAGTACTCCACAAGCAATGACCCTGTCTTTCCCCCTCTTGCCACCTGTGGTAATCATTAATAAACTTTGGTCATTATACAGTTGCCTTTTATTTCCTTTTTATATAAGTGAAGGCATATAATGCTCGACCTTTGGGGTTTGAGTTCTTTAACACAGCATAATATCTTTGAGCTCCATCCATATTGTAATACGTATCAGTCTTTATTTCTGAGGAGTTTATCAAGATGGTGGACTAGGAAAATATATTACCCAGGCCCTCTACAACAAAGCACAAGAAAGCAAGTGAAACAGATACAAATGACAATCCTGAAACCCTAAACTTCAGAGGAAAGGCTAAATAAGTTGATCAAATATTAATTAGAAGAAGACACTGAGTAAAAACAGTGAAGAAAGAGACATTGGGAGTGGTGCATTGCCACCTTCCATAGCTATTTTGAACTATTGCAAGCAATTTGGTTATCAGTGCAGGAACCAATGCTGGCATCTCCAGAGAGGTATGATCTCCCCTTTATCTTGCACAACCTCCTGGTGGCCAAAGGAACAGTCCACCCACTCCCACCTCCTACCAGCTTGTTAAGATCCCAACCCATCTTGTGTTCCACCCTGCTCAGCTCATTTCCTGCACCTCCCTCCACCAGTTTCTCAACTTCCACCTTGGCCTGAGGCATGTTCTGGTAGATTTAGTGCCATATATCCATTTTTTCAGATATCTGTGGGGCATGCCACATGCAAAGTGACCATGGCCTCTGTGGTTCGTGGCATGAGCTTCCATGGACTGGGTGCAGGACTTGTGGTACTTCTGTGGGTCAAATCACTTGCCTGTATCACCTCAGCTCTTGGTGCTGTATACTTTCATGAAGCTCAACTGCATGTAAGCCACCTCTGTTATTTGTCATACCTGCCCATGCCAACTTCATGCCAGAAGGTGAGTGCCTTTGTGGTGTGGTCACTGCACCAAAGCTGCATCTACTCACAGTGGCACCTGACAATGGCACCCCTGCACTTGGTGATGTGTGATCCTGTGGAGCTCGCACTATGCCCAAGCCACCTCCATATTTGGTGGCACCTGACCATATCAATCCCATGCACAATGGTGGTGTGTGCTCTCATTGCAGCTGAGTTTAGTGGCCAGTGTCTGTGCTGTTGCTGTGCCACTTTATTTTCTTCCTTTTCCTTTTTCTTCAACCCTCTTTTATTTTTATTTTTATTCCATTTTTCCTCTATTTTATGTTTCCTTTGTATCTTCCTCTTCTTTCCCCCTTTTGCCTTTCTATCCTTCCTTTTCTTTTTCTTTTTTTTCCTTCAACTCTTCTCTCCCTTTTAAAATATTTTTCTCATCACTCAGGAAACAGCAATCCTACTAAGCCCAAACTGCCACACCTGCACCCACCTATTGAGCAAATGTCACCACCCACTCTAGCACTACTGGATTGATGACAGATGGGATGACAGCCAACACTTGTCCAGCCTGTCTTCAGCTGGTCTACATGACCAGTGATCACAAATTTATGCTCACACTCTCAACCACTATCAGATATTCTCGGAAACAGCTTCCAAGAAAGCTGTTTCTTGGAATACAGTGATGTCAAACTAATGACTAGAGTACCATACCCACCTCATTATTGATATTTTAAAACAAAACAAAAAAAATAAAGTTGAAGCAAACAAATGTACAATGAACAAATAGATACAATAACACCATAATGTCTCAGAAAATTCATATAACTTCAAATTATGTAAAAAAACAGGACAAACAGATACCAAAATACAGAGCTAAAAGTATTCTGGAGGAAGAAATGGTGTTGGAACCATCTGATAAGAAATTCAAAAGAATTATATCCAGGAAAATTCAATAGATTAAGAAAGAGATTAAAGAAAATAAAGATGACGTCAAGGAAAATAGACATAAAACACTAGAATAATTTAAGAAAACAATGCAAGAATAAATTGACAAAATAAATGAAAAATTAGAAACCATCAAAAAACAACAGTTAGAAATGCAGATTAATGCTTAGTTTTCAGAAATAGATAATACATTGGAAGGGCAAAGGAGTATATTCAATCAATGGAAGATAGAATTAGAAAAACTGAAGACAAATCTTTTAGTACTATTGTGTTAGAGGATCAATCAGAAAAAATAAAAGCCTAAGAATTATGTGGGAGACCGTTGAGAGAAGTAACTTCTATGTGATTGGAATTCTAGAACAGGAAGAGAAGGAAAAAAAGCACAGAGAAAATTGTTGAAGATTTCTTGGAAGAAAATTTCCTTAATGAAAGAAAAGAAAATATGTGTTCAAGAAGCTCAATGAACATCAAATGATATAGGCTCCAAAAGAAAATCAATGAGACATATTATAATAAAATTCTACAAAAACAAAAACAAAAAAAGAATCCTGAAAGCGGCTTGAGAAAATTGAAAAGTTCCCTGCAAAGGAGAACAGTATGATTAAACTCTGATTTCTTGGCAGAAGCCATGCAGACAAGAATGCAATGAGATAACATATATATAAAACTCTGAAAGAAAAACATTGCCAACCAAGAATTATATATCCAGAAAAATATCACTCAAATACAATGGTAAAATTAGGACATTTCCAGATAAACAGAAATTTGTTGTTGTTGTTCTTATGTGCTGTCGAGTCGGACCCGACTCATAGTGACCCTTCCTTGGGTTTCTCAGGCAGTATCACTACGGAAGTTGATTGTCCAACCTTCCTTCCAAGGAGTGGCTGGTGGGTTTGAACCAGCAGCCTCCTGGTTAGCAGTCAAATGCCTTTAAGCACTACACTACCAGAATTTGGGAGGATAAAGTACGGGGTAACCTCAAAGAAAATTAATAATCCTCTCCAAAATTAAGTCAATCATAAAGATTCAGTGACACTGAAGCAACAGCAAAGAAGGAAATACTAAGAAAGTGTGAAAACAAAATGAACACAGCACAGAAAAGTATATGGAAAATTAAACAATCCCCCAGGACAACAGCAACAAAAACAACAAACAGCAAAATGATAGCTGTAAATTCATACCTGTTGATAATTACATTGAATGTAAATGGGCACTTTCTCTTGAATGAAGAGTAGCTAAAGCAAATGGAAGAAATGACAAGATAAAAGTACTGAGCAGAAAGTTTCAAAGAGCAGCTGGAGAAGACAAAATCAATTATTGTAATGAAATGTGTTAAGACCTGGAGTTAGAAAACCAAAAGACAAGAACAAACTTGGCATTTCTCAAGTTGAAAAAACTGAGGTAAAAATTTAAGCCTTGAGTTGCAGTACTGAAAGATTCTATGGGCAAAATATTGAATGATGTAGGAAGCATCAAAAGAAGATGGAAGGAATACACAGAGTCATTGTACTAAAAAGAATTGGTCAGTGTTCATCCATTTAATGAGGTGCCATATGATCAAGATTCAATGGTACTGAAGGAAGAAGTTGAAGCTGCACTGAAGGAATTGGCAAAGAGCAAGGCTCCAGGAATAGATGGAATGCCCTTTGAGATCTTTCCACAAACAGATGTTGCACTGGAGGCACACACGTCTATGCCAAGAAATTTGGAAGACATCTACCCGGCCAATTGCCTGGAAGAGAACCATATTTGTACCCCTTCCAAAGAAAGGTGATCTCACAGAATATGAAAATGATCAAATAAATCATTAATATTACATGCAAATAAAATCTTGCTTAAGATAATTAAAACAGTTGCAGCAATATGTGGACAGAAAACTTCCAGAAATGCAAGATGGATTCAGAAGAGGACATGGAATGAGGGATATCATTGCTGATGTCAGATGGACTTTGGCTGAAAGCAAAGAAAAACAGAAAGTGGTTTACTTGTGCCTTATTATTATGCAAAAGCAGTCTGTGATCCTTGGAGCTGTGTGTCAACTTGGCTAGACCACAGTTCTGTGGGATTTAAGCAGCTGTGATGTAGGTTGTTCCCATGATGGAATCAGATGTATATGTTTTGAGCAGCCAATCCATTGAAAAGGAGTTTCCGTAGGGGTGTGGCTGCTTCCAATATATTTGTGGACATTCTGGGAAAAGAAACACTCTTCTGTGGATCAGGATCCTGTTGTGCTGCCTACAACTGTCCGTGAGTGAACAATCCACCATTTGGCCAGAAGATCTTGGATTTGTCATTTGTTGGAGTCAACAGCTGGTATACTACCTGCTTAACCTTGAGCTCATCAGTTCCTGCAGCTGCGTTAGTCGGGAAAGACCTCCAGCTTGATATTTAATCCAAGAAGCTGGAACTTGCCAGCTTCTATAAGTGTGTGAGCCATTTTCCTAAGATAAATTTCTCTTTCTCTATATGTATATATAAGCTTTACTTGTTTTGCTTCTCTAGAGAACTGATACTAACACATTTGGTACCAGGAGTGGTTCTAGAGAGACAAAATCTTATTTTGGGCTTATGAACTTCCTAAATTGGTTCTCACCGATTCTGTTTTGGTTCTCCAATTTGATTAATCATAAAGGCACAGGTGACTCTGCCTCCATTAGTAAAGAAGGCCTTGCTAATCCATAGCATGAGGTGGCAACATTAATATGCAAAACAGAACCAACAATAGATCAAGTATTTTTGAGAAGTGAGGCTTTGAGTGATTGCATATTTGATACTTTTCTGTAATTTTGTCAGCATAAGGAGTATAGGGAAGCTGGCTGGTTGGTCCTACATAAGCTAGACAAAGTGGTGAAAGAGCGAGATGAGTTCAGGGCTGCTGAGTCACAGCTCAAGTGCCACATAAAAGACCTCAATGTTTCTGGTTGCACTCTGAAAGAAAGCCTTATTTCTTCTAGTAACAGAGCTGATACTGCCAAAAACCAAACACAAAGTCTTATTGTACGGGTGGCTGAATTACAGCGCCAATTAAATTACCAACCCAGAATGGTGTCTGAAGTAAAAGTGAGGGCATTGATTGGAAAAAAAAAATGGGATCCTGAAACCTAGAATGGGGACATAGGGGCAGATAGTCAGGAAGATGAGGTCATGGAGCCTGTAAATTATGTTGGATCCCTCCCATATGAAGGGGTTACTATAAGACTATTATCTCTTCCACCTCAGTATGACAGGATTAACCCAAGTGTTCCTGCCTGAGGTAGATGCCATAGAAGACATTGCTGAATGTTCTCAGGAACTTCCCCAACTACTCATTGCTAGACCTATAACTAAGGTTAAGTCCAAGTGAGCCTGAAAACATGAAATACAAAGTGTTACTGAGGAGATGGTCTGCTATACCCAAATAGACCTACTTGATTTTGCTAACATGTACAGACAGACACCTGGAGAATATGTATGAGAATGGCTACTGAGGGTGTGGGATAATGGTGCAAGGAAGGTAACATAGGATCAATTTGAGATTGATTTAGGCCCACTAAGTATGGATTCTTCATTCTGTGTTTCATATTGAGAGGTTAAGAAAGGATCTAATTGTTTATTTGGTTGGCTTACTGAAGCATGGATTATGCGGTGGCCTACCTTAAGTCAAGTTGAAGTACCAGACCTGCCTTGATATAATGTAGAACAAGGTATCCAGAGGCTTAGGGAAATTAGCCTGTTAGAATGAGTTTATCAGATTAGACCCCTAGAACCAGAAATGGAGAGTCCAAAGGACACACCTTTCACCGGTCCAGTGAGGAACAAATTTGTGAGCCCCAACATGCTTGAAGACTGCTGTGATTGCAATTTTATGTAAGCTGGATTTGATAGGGGAACTCCCCTAATTGAATTAAGACAAGCAACTACAATGGGGCTGATTGGACCCCATGGTATTAGGGGCCAAGTGGCAGCAGTTAGTCGACAAAGACAAAGTGAGCATGGTTACCATAATAGACAGCAGAATCAAAACAGTAATCTGAATACTTTGACTACTGTGGAATCATGGCATTGACTACTTAGGCATTGTGTTCCTAGGAGTGAAATACATGGAAAATCTACTAAATATTTACTTGATCTATATAGAGAGAAGAATTCTAGGTCACATGAACAGCCACCTAGACTGAATTGCCAGAATACAGTCACAGCCCCTCAATCAATTCCCAGTCTTGAGTCAGTTTACAGACCCACAATCCATTGAGTGAAGGGGAGGCCAGGTCCCCTTGAGGAAAGACCCCACTACATTGCCAAAAATTTATACTGTCAATCTTTCTCCCAGCCTTCCCCAAAGGCTGACACCTTTTACAATAGTGACTGTTCACTGGGGAGAAGGAAATAATCATATTTTCAGGGATTACTGGACACTGGCACTAAACTGATACTAATTCCAGGAGGCCTAAAGCATCATTGTGGCCCACCAGTCAGAGTGGGGGCATATGGAGTTCAAGTTATTGATAGTCTCAGGTGTGTCTCACAGTGGGTCCATTGGGTCTCTGAACCCATTCTGTAGTGATTTCCCCAGTTCCAGAATGCATAATTGGAATAGATATACTAAGCAATTGGCAGAATTCCCACATTGGGTCATTGACATGTGGAGTAAGGGCTATTATGGTAGGAAAAGCCAAGTGGAAGCCATTAGAACTGCCTCTACCTACAAAAATAGTAAGCCAAAAGCAATACCACATCCCTGGAGAGGTTCAGAGATTACTGCCACCATTAAGGACTTGAAGGATGCAGAGGTGGTGATTCCCACTACATCCTCATTTAATTAGCCTCTTTGGCCTGTGCAAAAAAGAGATGGATCTTAGAGAATGACAGTAGATTATTGTATACTTAATCAGGTGGTGACCCCAATTGCAGCTTCTGTTACTGATGTGGTTTCATTGCTTGAACAAATGAGTACATCTCCTAGTACTTGGTATGCAGCTATTGAGTTGGCCAATGCATTTTTCTCAATACCAATTTAAAAGGACCATCAGAAGCAGTTTGGCTTCAGCTGGCAAGGCCAGCAATATACTTTCACAGTGCTTCCTCAGAAGTATATCAACTCCCTGGCATTATGTCATAAGTTAGTCCATAGGGATCTTGATCACCTTTCCCTTCCACAAGACATCACACTAGTCCATTATATTGATGACATGCTGATTGGACCTAGTAAAGAAGAAGTATTGATGACTCTAGACTTATTGGTGAGACATCTGTATGCTAGAGGGTGGGAAATTAACCCAACAAAAATTCAGGCACCTTCCACCTCAGTGAAATTTCTAGTGGTCCAATGGTATGGGACATGTTGAGATGATCCTATTAAAGTGAAGGATAAGTTATTTTATCTGGCTTCCCCCACAACTAAAAAGGAGGCACAAAGTCTGGTGGGCCTCTTTGGATTTGGAGGCAACATATCCCTCATTTGAGTGTGTTGCTTCAACCTATTTATCCAGTGACTCAGAAAGCTGCTAGTTTAAGCAGGGCCCAGAAAAACAGAAGGCTCTGCAACAGATTCAGGCTGCTATGCATGCTGCTCTGCCTCTTAGGCCATATGACCTGGCTGATCTTACAGTGCTTGAAGTGTCTGTAGTAGATAGAAATGCTGTTTGGAGTCTTTGGCAGGTCCCTATTGGTGAATTGCAATGCAGACCCTTGGGAGTTTGGATCAAATTCCTGCCATCCTCTGCAAATAACTACTCTCCTTTTGAGAAACAGCTTTTGGCTTATTAATGGGCTTTAGTAGAGAGTGAATGCCTAATCATGGGCCATCAAGTCACCATGAAACTTGAGCTGCCCATCATGAATTTGATGTTGTCTGACCCACAGAGTCATAAAGTTGGACATGCACAGGAGCATTCCATCATTAAGTGGAAGTAGTATGTCAAAGAATGGGCTTGAGCAGGACCTGAAGGCACAAGTAAGTTGCATGAGGAAGTGGCCCAAATGCTTATGGTCTCCACTCCAATCACATTACCTTCTCTTCCAGTCTGCACCTATTGCCTCATGGGGTGTTCCTTATGATCAGTTGACTGAGGAAGAGAAAACTTGTGCCCGGTTTACAGACGGTTCTGTGCAATATTCAGGCACCACTCAAAAGTGGACAGCAGTGGCACTGCAGCTCTTTCTGGAACTTCCTTGAAGGACAGTGGTGTTGGGCAGTCCTCCCATTGGGCAGAACTTCAATCCATGCATATGGCTGTTCACTTTGCATGGAACAAGAAATGGCCAGATGTATGATTTTGTATGGATTCATGGGCTGTGGTTAATAGCTTCTGGATGGTCTGGGACTTGGAAGGAGCATGATTAGAAAATTGGTCACAAGAATGTATGGGGAAGAGGTATGTGGATAGATCTCTGTGAATGGGCCAAAGGAGTAAAGATATTTGTATCTCATTGGAATTCCCACCAAAAGGTGACCTCAGCAGAGGAGGACTTTAACAATAAGGTGGATAGGATGACATGTTCAGTGGAAACCAGTCATCATTTTTCCCCAGCTACTCCAGTCATTGCTCAATGGGCTCATGAACAAAGTGGCCATTGTGGCAGAGATGAGGTTATGCATGGGCTCAGCAACATGGACTTCCACTTACCAAAGCTGATTTGGCTACTTCCACAGCTGAGTACCCAATCTTCCAGCAGCAGAGACCAACACTGAGTTCATGATATGGAACCATTCCTGGGGGTGATCAGCCAACAACCTGGTGGCATGTTGATTACATTTGATCACTTCCATCATGGAAAAGAAAGTGTTTTGTTCTTACTGGAATATATACTTATCCTGGATATGGATTTTCCTTTCCTGCATGCAATGCTTCTGCCAAAACTACCATCTGTGGACTTACTTATCCCCCATCATGGTATCCCACGCAGGATTGCTTCAAATCAAGGGACTCACTTCAAATGAAGTGTGGCAATGGGCCTATGCTAATGGAATTCACTGGACTACCATGTTTCACATCATCCAGAAGCAGCTGGCTTGATAGAATGATGGAATGGCCTACTGAAAACACAATTATGGCACCAGCTAGGTGGAATACCTTGAAGGGTTGGGGCAATGTTCTTCAGGAGGCTGTGTATGCTCTAAACCAGAGTCCAATATACAGTGCTGTTTAGCCAATAGCCAGGATTCACAGGTCTAGGAACCAAAGGTGGAAATGGGAGTGTTACCACTCACTATTACCTCTGGTGACCCACTCAACAATCTTTTGCTTCCTGTCCCTTCTACCCTATGCTCTGCAGGCCTGGAGATCTTAGTGCCAAGGGTAGTGTGGTGGTTATATTTGTGTGTCAACTTGGCTGGGAAGCTGGTGGTAGTTTTTCCTCATGATGAGACTGGCAATCAACTCCATGGTGGAATCTACCACAAGCAGCTGAGTAGCTGCTTTGGGTATGTGGTCTGCTTCCCATATAAAAGAAGCAGATTTGGGAATGGTCTGTAGCTTATGGTACCCTTGGACCCTGCATGTAGCTGTGTCATTGTTTAGCAGCCTGCCATGCTCTGCCAACCTTGGGACTTACAATGGACTTGAATTAATGGCCTGCTGTTTGGTAACATCATAACTGTGCCATTTTATTTGTCGGCCTTGGGCTTGTTAGCCTCAGCAGCCACTAGCTGCCTGAGTGAAGAGATGCCTCTAGCTTCAGTGGTCTGGGAGCAAGAGGCAGAGCTGCAGCCCAAGGTTGAGGGGCTTTCACCCAGCCCCTAGAGCCTGGTACTTTGAACTTGGACTTAAAGCCTTCAAATTGTGAGAGAATAAACTCTTGTTTGTTAAGGCTATCCCATTTGTGGTATAATCTTGTCAGAGTGGCACTAGGTAACCAGAACAGAATATGGTACCAAGAGTGGGGTGCTGCTCTGACAGATACCTAAAATGTGGAAACAGGAGGGAAGTGTGTCCTTGAAACAAGATCCTGCTAGAGAGACCACGTCATATGGCATGAGATATGGCAGGAGCAGAGCCAAGAGACTGACAGAGAGATACTGGCAGTGAGATCTGCAGGGAAGATAGTAGTAGCAGAGCCCAGAGACTGGCATTAAACAGCAACAGGCTTACCAACCTATGGAGGAGAAAGCTGGGTACCATTTGGTAGGCGGTTTCCTCACAGAATGGGTTACCTTCGGCATAAATTGAAGTAGCAGGTGGGCCAGCCCATGGAGTAAGAAAGCAAAGTGTACTTTGGGCAGAAAGATTTCCACAAGAGTGGGTTGCCTTCGGGCATTAATCAGCAGAAGCAGAGAGACTAAGAAATGGGAAGAGGAGCTGCCTCAGCCTTAAGGGTAAGACCATGGCCTTTGGGGGTGGATCCACCACAGCCCCCTAGGTTTCAAAGAGCCAGACCTTCACCAACTTGGTTTTGGAGTGTGGGGCTGCTCATTTGTGTGAGCTATTAGGATGGGGCCATAGCTGCTGCCCAAGAGAGAGGGGGCAGGGCTGCTATGCCCAAGAGGGAGAGGTACGGGGCCTGCCAGGCCAAGGGGATGAGGTCACCATTCAAGAACTAGGGGACTGGAGTTACCCAGTGGAGGAGACCTGTACAGATGCCAACCATTGAAAATCTGTACAGGTGCCAAGTTGACAAGGGGTGGAATTGTGGTGGTTATGTTTGTATGTCA
>NW_006921591.1:21042668-21047579 GCF_000298275.1 Orycteropus afer afer
GGATAAGCAAAGCACTATTGAAGAAGAAGAACAAAGTAGGAGGTCTCACACTGCCAGATCTCAAAACCTACTATTCAGCCATAGTAGTCAAAACTGCCTAGTGTTGGTATACTGACAGACACATAGACCAATGAAATAAAATTGAGAACTCAGAAATAGATCCATTGACTTATGGTCAGCTGATCTTTGACAAAGGGCTGAAATCCATTAAATGAGGGAAGAGAATGTTTGTTTAATAAATGGTGCTGGCAAAACTGGAGATCCATTTGCAGAAAAATGAAACAAGATTTTACCTCACACCATACACAAAAATAAACTCCAGATGGATCAAAGACTTAAATGTGAAACCTAAAACTACAGAGTTCCTCAAGGAAAAACTAGAGGCAAATTTAAGGGACCTAATATATGGTATAAATAGACTATCAAGCATAACCCAAAATGCACAAACAGCAGAAGAGAAACTAGATGATTGGGACCTTCTAACAATTAAATTTTTATGTGCTACCATAGACTTCTCCAAAAGAGTCAAAGAGAACCTACAGATTTGGAAAAAATATTTGGCAATGGCATATCTGACAAGGGGTTTATCTCTAGAATTTATAGAAAACTCCAACACCTCAATAACAAAAAGAAACAATCCAATTAAAAAATGGGTAGAAGACATGAATAGACACTTCCCCAAGGAGGATATTCAGGCAGCCAACAAACATATGAAGAAATGCTCACGATCATTAGGCATTAGAGAGATGCAAATCAAAACAACAAAGAGATACCATCTTGCTCCAGCACTAGTAGCAAAGTTCAACAAGGCAGAAAATAACAAATGCTGGCAAGGATGCTGAGATTGGGATTCTCCTACACTGCTGGTGGGACTGTAAAATGGTACAACCACTGTGGAAAGCAGTATGGCATTTCCTTAAAAAGATGGAATAGAAATACCATTTGACCCAGACATTCCATTACTAGTTATATACCCTAAAGAAGTGAGAGCCATGACAAGAACAGACATATGCACACCCACGTTTATCGCAGCATTATTTACAATAACCAAAAGAAGGAAACAACCCAGGTGTCCATCAACTGAGGAATGGATAACCAAACTATGGTACATACACACAATGAAATACTATGCAATGCTAAGGAATAATGTAGAATATGCAAAACACTGCATAACGTGGATGAAATTGGAGGACATAATGTTGAGTGAAATAAGTCAATCACAAAAGGACATATATTGTATTAGTCTGTTATTGTAAAAGTCAAGGAAAGGTTTTTCTATGGAAGGAAATTTTCTTTGTTGGTTACCAGGGATGGGAGGGGAGAGAAAGGAACACTGTTAGATAGGTAGAGATAAGTTTTGATTTGGGTGGAGACAAAGGCAATATACCAAATGTGAGTGATCAACATAGTGTCATTGAGGAAGAGAAAGACATAGAGAGGTACATGGGAGGTACAGACTACAAAGATGGACCCTTTTGCACATAGAGTACTGCGTTGTCAGTGAAAGCAAGCATGGGTATATGGGTGGATAGATGGGTCGACAGGCTGAACTAGTAGGTATGTCTATGAAGCTGGGAGTGTACCCAAGACCATTATAGGGTCGGAAGACAGTGCTCCTATAAGTTTATTTGTATGATCTGAATTCCCAGTTGTATAGTAGAGCTGACAAGGGGCAATGTTCTAGTCACTTCTTGGTCATAGCCAGGTACCCAGAGGAACTGAGTAGTTGAACCTGTGGGCTTGGGCCCATAGTCGCAGGGAACATCAAGCTCAATTGGCATAACATAATACACAAAGCATTGTTCCACCTCCTAGTTTGGTGAGTAGTGACTGGAATCCTAAAAGCTTGCAAGCAGTCATCTAGATGTAAAGATGGGTCTCTCCTCATCCAGATCAAAGAAGAGTGAAGAAAACCAAAAATTCATGGAAACAATTAGTCCTAGTGACTGGTAAACCATGCGATCTGCAACCTATATGACTATGAGACCAGAAGAACTAGATGGTGCCCGGCTACCACTGTCAACCACTTGGAGGGGGATCTATGCAGGAGATCCTGGATAGAGAGGGAGAACAATGTGGAACAAAACTCAATATCACTTGGAGAAAGAAAAAAGGGGGGGCCAGGTTTGCTGGTCTGATAGAACCTGGTGGAACCACTAAGACTATGGCCCTTAGATGCCCATCAGGTCTGGAATTAAACCCACACCTGTGACTTGCAGCCAAACAAAAGACAGGCATATAAGTTGAACATTTACCTAAGGTAGATACACTCCTTGGAGAGAACAATCATGGGAGCAAGAAGGACTTCTTATGCACAGGGAGACAGCTCAGGGGGCAGGTGTGCATGGAGGGATGGACACAAGGAAGAGGTAACTGTCAGAAGCAAGTGGAAGGGGAGCTGTTGCATTGTGGTAAATTGTCATCAATGTCATGAGACAAAGTGTATGTGAACTGTTGTATGGAAAGTGAATTTGCTCTTTTACTCTGTAAATTTTCACCTAAATCACAATTAAAAAAAAGAAGAAGAAACAGGTTTGGGAATGTTTCTAGCTTGTGGCACGCTTGGAGCTGCATGTTGCCATGTCATTGTTCAGCAGCCTGCCATGCTCTGCCAACCTTGGGACTTACGATGAATTTCAATTATTGGCCTGTCATGTGCTTTGGTAACATCAGGACTTTGCTATTTTATTTGTTGACCTTGGGCTTGTTAGCCTCAGCAGCCAGTAGCTGCCTGTGTGAAGAGATGCCTCTAGCTTCAGTGGGCTGGGAGCAAGAGGCAGAGAGGCAGCCCAAGGTTGAGGGGCTTTCACCCAGCCCCTAGAGCCTGGTACTTTGAACTTGGACTTAAAGCCTCCAAATTGTGGGAGAAAAAACTCCTCTTTGATAAGGCCATCCCATTTGTGGTATAATCTTGTCAGAGTGGCACTAGGTAACCAGAACAGGGAGGAATACTCCCACCTGGAGACACAATACTGATTGCATTGAATTGGAAGTTAAGATTGCCACCCAGCCATTTTGGTTTCCTCATGCCTCTGGATCAATAGACAAAGAAGAGCATTACTGTACTATCTGGTGTGGTAGATCTTAATTACCAAGGGGAAATTGGATTGACATTACATAATGGAGGTAAAGAAGAACATGTCTGGAGTACAGGAGATACTTTAGGACATCTCTTAGTTCTACCATGCCCTATGATTAAAGTCAATGGAAAATTACAGCAATCCAATTCTGATAATGGCCCAGACCCTTCAGGACTGAAGGTTTGGGTCACCTCACCAGGGAGAGAAACACGACCAGCTGAGGTGCTTGCTGAAAGCAAGGGAAAATGGAATGGATTGTGGAAGGAGGTGGTTCATCAGCTATTACCATGTGATCAGTTGCAGAAATGAGGACTTGTCTTTTTGTTTTTAAATTATCCACATTTTATACATATTTTCATTATTAGATTCTTATTGGGTATATGGATTCTGAAGATATTCTCAGAGTCACTAGTAGCTTGTCTTTTCACTTTTATAGCAAAATGTTTTGATGAAGTGAAGTAGTTAGTTTTTATGAAACCCTGTTTGTTTATTTTGCCTTTTGCTCTTTGTACTTTTGTTATCATATTAAACACATAAAAAATTAATTTTTAGAAGCTAGTTTCTCTTTTGCTGTTTGTACATTTTGAGTTATGCTTGGTAGTCTATTTATGCCATATTTTAGGGGCCCTAAATTTGCCCCTGGGAGCTCTGGTAGCATAGTGCCTAAGGCACTTGACTGCTAACCAGAAGGCCAGTGGTTCAAACCCATCAGCCACTCCTCGGAAGGAAGGTTGGGCAATCTACTTCTGTAGTGATACTGCCTTGGAAGCCCAAGGAGGGTTCGCTATGAGTCAGAGCCAACTTGATGGCACATAACAACAAGAACAACAACAAATTTTCCCCTAGTTTTTCCTTGAGGAACTCTATAGTTTTAGGTTTCACATTTAAGTCTTTGATCCATATGCAGGTAGTTTTTGTGTATGGTGTGAGGTACAGATCTTGTTTCATTTTTCTGCAAATGGATCTCCAGTTTTGCCAGCACCATTTATTAAGCAAACATTCTCTTCCCTCATTTAATGGATTTCAGCCCTTTGTCAAAGATCATAGGTTGATGGATCTATTTCTGGGTTCTCAATTTTATTCCATTGGTCTTTGTGTCTGTCAGTATACCAATACCAGGCAGTTTTGACTACTATGGCTGTATAGTAGGTTTTGAGATCTGGCAGTGTGAGACCTACTTTGTTCTTCTTCTTCAAAAGTGCTTTGCTTATCTGAGGTTTCCTTCCTTTCCATATAAAGTTGTTGTTGTTGTTATGTGATGTTGAGTCAGATCTGACTCATAGTGACCGCACCTTGGGTTTCTGAGGCAGTATCACTAAGGAAGTAGATTGCCCCATCTTCCTTCTGAAGAGTGACTGGTGGGTTTGAACCGCCAGCCTTCTAGTTAGCACTCAAGTGCCTTAGGCATACACTACCAGAGCTCCCTCCACATAAAGTTAGTGATTGTTTTTTTCCATATCCTTAAATAATGTTGATGGGGTCTGTATTGGGATTGCATTGAATGTATAGATTGCTTTGGGTAGAATTGACATTTTCACAATGTTCAATCTTCCTATCCATAAGCATGGTATGTTCTTCCATTTATGTAGGTCTCTTATGATATCTTGAAGTAGTTTTTAATAGTTTTCTTTGCATAGTTTTTTTTGTTTGTTTGTTTAGATTGCCTAGTCTTTTTTTTTTTTGGGTGAAGATTTACAAAGCAATTTCACTTTCCATACAGCAGTTCACATATACTTTGTCTCATGTCATTGACCACAGTTTACCACAATGCAACAGCTCCCCTCCCACTTCTTCCCCATAGTTACCTCTTCCCAGTGTCTATCCCTCCATG
>NW_006921591.1:21048034-21049264 GCF_000298275.1 Orycteropus afer afer
TGTTTCCAAGAATTTTGGTTTTCTTCATTCTTCTTTGCTCTGGACGAGGAGAGACTCATTGTTGCATCTAGATGGCAGCTTGCTAGCTTTTAAGATCCTAGTCACTACTCGCCAAGGTAGGAGGTGGAACAATGTTTTGTATAGAATGTTATGCCAATTGAGCTTGATGTCCTCTGTGACTGTGGTCCCAAGCCCGCAGGTTCAACTACTTAGTCCCTCTGGGTGGCTGGCTGTGACCAAGTAGTGACCACAACCTTGCCCGTTGCTATACTATACCCCTGGGAATTCTGATCATTCACATAAACATATAGGACCATTGTCTACCAACCCTATACATGTTCTTGGATACAATCCCCATTTCATAGACATACTTAATCTTTCAGCCTGTCCACCCATCTAACCACCCATATACCCATCTTTGCCTTCACTGGCAACACAGTACTGTATGTGCAAAACGGTTCATGTTTGTTGTCTGTACCTCCTATGTACCTCTCTATGTCTTTCTCATCCTCAATGCTGCCATATTGGTCACTCACATTTGGTACATTGCCCTTCTGTTCAACCAAATCAATACTTATCTCTACCTATTGAAAAGTGTTCCCTCCCCTCCCCTCTCACCCCTGCTAACCAACAAAGAAAATTTCTTTCTATAAATAAACCTTTCCTTAACATTTACAATAATGGACTAATACAATATTTGTCTTTCTGTGATTGACTTATTTCACTCAGCATAGTGGCCTCCAAGTTCATCCATGTTATGTGGTGTTTAGCATATTCTACATTATTCTTTTGCGTTGCATTGTATGCCATTGTGTGTATGTACCATAGTTTGGTTATTCATTCCTCAGTTGATGGACAACTAGGTTGTTTCCATATTTTGGCTATTGTAAATAGTGCTGCAATGAACATGGATGTGCATATATCTGTTCCTGTCATGGCTCTCACTTCTTTAGGGTATATACCTAGTAATGGAATGGCTGGGTCAAATGATATTTCTAATTTCAACTTTTGAAGGAATTGCCATACTGCTTTCCACAATAGTTGGACCATTTTACAGTCCCACCAGCAGTGTATCAGAGTCCCAATCTCTCCACATCCTTGCCAGCATTTGTTATTTTCTGTCTTGTTGAACTTTGCTAGTAGTGCTGGAGTAGATGGTATCTCATTGTTGTTTTGATTTGCATCTCTCTAATAGCTAATGATCATGAGCATTTCTTCATATGTTTGTTG
>NW_006921591.1:21050338-21054958 GCF_000298275.1 Orycteropus afer afer
AGGATCATATCATCAGCAAATAGGGATAGTTTGACTTCTTCCTTACCAATTTGGGTGCCTTTGATTTCCCTTTTTGCCTTATGGTCCTGACTAGGACTTCCAGTAGGAGCTCTGGTAGCGTAGTGCCTAAGGCACTTGACTGCTAACCAGAAGGCTGGAAGTTCAAACCCACCAGGCACTCCTCAGAAGGAAGATGGGGCAATCTACTTCTGTAGTGATACTGCCTTGGAAATCCGAGGAAGGGTCGCTATGAGTCGGGTCTGACTCGATGGCATATAACAACAACAACAACAACACAGACTTCCAGTACAATGTTGAATAGAAGTGGTGATAGAGGGCATCCTTACCTGGTTCCTGTTCGCAAGAGGAGTGGTTTCAGTCTCTCTCCATTTAGAATTATATTGGCTGTTGGTTTTGCATAGATGCCCTTTATTATGTTGAGGAATGTCCCTTCTATTTCTATTGTGCTGAGAGTTTTGATCAGGAATGGGTGTTGCATTTTATCAAATGCCTTTTCTGCATCAATTGATATGATCATGTGGTTCTTCTCCTTTGTTTTATTTATGTGATAGATGATGTTGACTGTTTTTCTAATGTTGAACCATCCTGCATATCTGATATGAACCCCACTTGGTCATGATGAATGATTTTCTTGATATGTTGTTGGGTTATCATATTAAATAATCCATTGTTAAAAGCTAGGCCCAAAAGCTTTGCCTCTACTTTTTCTTCTAAGAATTTTATGGTTTTGGTTTGCCTATTTAAGCCCTTAATCCATTATTATTATTATTATTAAATCCTAGAAAACAATATAAAGACAAATAATGACATGGTAAAGAAAAAGTGTGTTTGGATTAGCCAATTGTAGAATGTAATTTTGACTCTGCTACCTACTAGCTCTATAATCTTGGGTAAATGAAATACATACTTTAAGCATCATCTTTCTCATCAGTGAAATGGAGAAAATTATGCCCAAGTCTTTCCTTTGTTGAGAAAAGTAAATGATGTATACAAATAATCTAGAACACAATTGTGATAACTAAAAACAGTAAATATGGGTAAATCATTTGGAATTAGTTTTTATGTATGGTATGAGGTATTATTCCTGTTTCATTTTTCTGTATGTGGAAATCCAATTTTCCTAGCACCATATTTTGAAGAGACTCTTCCTTCGCCATCAAATTGACTTGGCACCCTTGTCAAAATTATGTTGACCATTGATGTGCGGGCTCTCAATTGTATTCCATTGGCCCATGTGTTATTGTTTTACCAGTAGCAGGCTGTTTAGATTACTGTAGCATATAATATAATGTTATATGTATGTATATATAATGTATAAATTTAAATTTTGTTTTTTGACCTTTTATTGTGACTAGAGGGACAATTTACAGAGCAAATTGATTTTCCATTCAACAATTCTCACACATTTTATTGCATGACATTGATTGTCAACCCCACAATGTAATATTAATCTTCCCAATTTCTCCTTCATTCCATTTGTCCTTCATTCCTATCCCTTCTAGCCCTCTGAGTTTTATCCTCAGGCAAAAGCTGCTCTTTGGATCTCCTATTGATAATTGTTATGAGTATGTACCTCTCCATTGTATTGTTCCTCTTCTAGGCCTGTTTATTGCTTGTCTGAAAGTTGAGCCACTGGGATGAGTTCAGTTTCAGGCTTGAAGGGTGACTAAAGCGCATAGTCTAGGAGGTTCCACCAGTCTCTGTGAGGGTAGTAAGTGAGATCTTTTTAGTGATTTTTAGTTTGTTCTACATTTTTTCTCCCACTCTATCCAGGACCTTCTATTGTGAACCCTTTAACAGTGGTTTGTAATGGCAGCTGGGCACCTTCTACTCCTTCTGGTCTCAAGGTTGAGGAGGCTGAGGTTCACATGGTCCATTAGTCCTGTGAACTAATTCTTTCCTTGTGTATTTGATTTTCTTCACTCTTCCTTGCTTCTGATGGAGAGAGACCAATAGTTGCAACTTAGAAGTTGCAACTTAAAACTCACAAGCTTTAAAGACCCCAGTCACTATTCACCACATTAGGATGTAGGACATTGTCTTCATAAACTATGTTATACCAATTGTATTAACTGACCCTTGATACTGTGGTTTGTCCTAAGCCTGCAAGCCCTGTGATTTGTTACTTCAAGGTGTTTGATTATGCTAAGAAGTTTTCATAACTTTGCCCCTTGATTTCTCTGCTATATATCTGGATATATTTACAGCACATATAAATATGTATATAGAAATATCCTCTGTCAAACTTATATATGTTCATAAGTGTAGTCTTTTTCATCTTCCCATACCTCCTCAGCTTGCCTGTCTGCCTATGTATCCATTATTATGGTTTGTTATTACTGATGTTGCATGATTGTGTATGTAATAGTATTTCCCTTTGTTGTCTGTAACTCTTGTACACTTCTTCATGTCTTCCTTTGCCTTAGTGATAATGTGCTAATCATAGCCTTACAGTATATTGTCTTTCCCATCACCCAAATTAATGTGTCTATTATCTAATTAGTAATTTTTCCACCCCTCCTCTCCCTTCCTTGCAAACCATCAAAGAACAACATATCTTTCTGTGTCTAAATCTTTTTAAATTTTTTTAAATTTTCTATTGAATCCTGGTAGCATAGTGCCTAAGGCATTTGACTGCTAACCAGAAGGCTGGCAGTTCCAACCCACCAGTGACTCCTCGGAAGGATGATGGGGCAATCTACTTCCATAGTGATACTGCCTTGGAAACCCAGGGAGGGGTCACTATGAGTCGGGTCCGACTCAAAGGCACATAGCAACAACAACAACATTGAATCAGTGGCAGTGGGTATTTGGGGAGTTATATGTATCTTTTTAAAGGATTTTATTGAAATATAATTTATGTATAGCGAAATACGCAAAACTAAAGTGACAGGTCAATGCATTTTTTTTTTTTTTTTTTTTGCTATGTTCCTCCCCTCGTCTCCCACCCCAGCAACCAACAAAGGACATTTCCTTCCATATATAAACCTTTCCTTGACCCTCCACAACAATGAACTAATACTTTATTTGTCCTTCTGTGAATGACTTACTTCTCTCAGCATAATGTCCTCCAAGTTCATCCATATTATGTAGTGTTTTGCAGACTCTACATTATTCTTTAGTGCTTCATAACATTCCATTATGTGTATGTACCATAGTTTGGTCATCCACTCTTCTGCTGATGGGCACTTAGCTTGTTTCCATCTTTTTGCTGTTGAAAATAGTGCTGCAGTGATCATGAATGTGTATATATCTGTTCCTGTCCAGGCTCTCACCTCTCTAGGATATATATCTAGTAATGGGATTGCTAGGTCCAATGGTATATCCAATTCCAGTTTCTAAGGAATCACCATATTGCTTTCCACAGTGGTTGGATGACTTCATAGTCCTACCAGCAATGTATGAGACTCCAAATCTCTCCACATCCTCACCAGCATTTGTTATTTTCTGTCTTGTTGAACCTTGCCATCAGTGCCGGGGTGAGACAGTATCTCATTGTTGTTTTGATTTGCATCTCTCTGATGGCCAGTGATTCTGAGCATCTCTTTATGTATTAGTTGGCCACCTGGATATACTCCTTGGTGAAGTGTCTATTCATATCTTCTGCTCATTTTTCAATTGGATGGTTAATTCCTTTGGCATTGAGGCATTGGAGTTTTCTATAAATCTTGGAGATAAGTCCCGTGCCAGATATGTAATGTAATTGGCAAATATGAATTTGTTGCTGTCATTTTTGTTATGTGCTTTTCGTGGTGTCAATTTCTTTGTTCCATATAATTTTCTGTGCTGGGCTCTTTTTGTTTATGAATCATGTTATCACTTCCTTTGTTGCTATTGTTTTATTATTTGCTAATTATTTGTGCTGGTTCTTTTTTTGATTTTGATGTGAAGGTTTATCATTTTTCTTTGAGGTTACCCTGTGATTTATAGTTTTCTTCCCAAGTTTAGAATAGTCCATTCTATCTTGTAGTTGTCTTGACATCTCTACCATCTAGAAGTTCTATAACAACACAGTTTTTTCCCTCTTTTTAGTTTGTAGTTGTCCTCTTTTGTCGATTGATGTCTTTGGTTCCCTGTTTACAATCTTGCAGGCTTATTTACTTTGGATATTTCCATAGCTGGTTGGTTTCTGGGTAATAACATCATGTGTCTTAATGGTCAGTTGTTGTTGGCTGTTGTTTCTTCTCTGTCCAAAGGACTACCTTTAGCATCTCTTGTAAGGTTGGTCTGGTTTTAACAAATTCCCTTAATTTTTGCTTATCTGAAAATTCCTAATTTCACCATCATATTTGAGGGACATTTTTCCTGGGTACATAATTATTGGTTGGAAAATTTTCTCTTTCAGGGTTTTATATATATCATCCCATTGTCTTCTTGCCTGTATGGTTTCTGCTGAGAAATCTAAGCTTAGTCTTATTGTTGTCCTTTGTAGGTAACTTTTTGTTTTTCCTGTGCTGCTCTCATGATTCTTTCTTTGTCTTTGGTTTTGATAAGTTTGATGATAATATGTCTTGGTGATTTTCTTTTGGGGTCTATCCTGTTTGGGGTTCATTGGACTTCCTGAATGGATATATTCTCATCTTTCATCATATCAGGGAA
>NW_006921591.1:21055613-21088346 GCF_000298275.1 Orycteropus afer afer
ATCCTACTTCCGTAGTGATACTGCCTTGGAAACCCAAGGAGGGGTCGCTATGAGTCGGGGCCGACTCGACGGCACATAACAACAACAACAACAACAATGTTGGAGTGACTTGCTCACAATTTTTGTTTTTTTGCATGTTATCTACACAAGCAGGGTACTGTGCTGTGCTCCTCTATTCACTAGTTGGCAGCACTTATACACTCACCACCTGTCTCCTTTCCTATTGTCAGACTCTTGTATGTCCCTGCCTATCTTAACAAATAAAACCTATTATTAGGTCCCTGGAATCTGAATGAGAATGCTATCACTTTAAAATCCAAAATGGTTGCCACTTGTAAAGATTCAAAATGGCCATGCCCTCGGTCACTTTAAACAGCCAAAATTGCTGCCGCTTGTAAACATTCAAAATGGCTGCACCCTTGATCACTTTAAATATCCAAAATGTCTGCTATGTTTAAACAGTCAAAATGGCTGCACCCTTCAGACAATGGAAAGTCAACAGCTCAGTTTGTCTCCCTTCTTGCTTTTTCCCTTTCTAGTCATAGGCCATCAGTGCAGTTGTCCCTGTAGTCTTTGGTGACGAGGGCTGATCTCTCAGTCAATTCTCAGGTCCCAACACTACTTGGAAATATTCAGGCTGTTGGTCCCATCAGGGTAGCTGACAGTCCGCAGCTCTGACTGTCTCTTTATTCACTGTTTTTGTTTGGGTTTTTCCACTAGTTGGTGCCTAATCCACTTCTGTATAGGTTCTTTCAAAGCTCAGGGCTCCAGGATTATCTTCTGTATTACTGTCAGTTGGTTTTTCTTTTCTTTGTTGACGAGGGTCTGTGTTGCTTGTCTGCTTATTCCTCCATCTTACCCTGTGTGTAAATCTTTCCTTGATTCTTTGTAATAGTAGACTCACAGTATTTGTCCTTTTGTGATTGACTAATTTCACTTAACATAGCTTTAATGTCCTCCAGGTTATTAGGTGTTTCATTATTATCTTATGTTATGTAGTATTCTATTGCATGCATGTACCATAGTTTGCTTATCCATTCATCCACTGATGAGGTATAACAAGTTCCAAAATCAGTAAGCTTGAGTTCTCCTTGTTTATTCTCTTTCAACATTGCTTTAGCTATTCAGTATCTCTTGCCATTCCATGCAAAGCTGAGGATTGGTTTTTCTATTTATCTAAAGAAGGCTGTTGGAATTTTGATCAGTATTTCATTGTATCTATAAGTCCCTTTGATTAGTATTGATACTTTAACTATATTAAATCTCCCAATCCATGAACATGGATCAACTTTCCATTTATTTAAGTCTTCTTTATTCCTTTTCAGCAGTGTCTTATAGTTTTCATTGTATAAGTCTGTCAATTTCCTGTTCAATAGTGTTTTCAAGGTTATGTCCTTTAGGAAACATTTCTCTTGCTTATCTTCTGTGGTGCTTCTGAGTGAGTTTAAACAACTGTTTGGCTGATATTCCAGCACTTAACAATTTCCCACTCAGAGACCTATTTATGAACCTCAGATCATCCCTAAGCAGAAGCATTTTTCTTTCATTGTCCATCTTTTTGCTTCAAATGTATAAGTAACTGGTGGTTTTTAGTCCATGAACAAGTGGACCAACCTGGTCTCTTCTTGGATCATCCAGTCAGATATCACCTGTTTTCCTGCCTGTGGAGATTTGGTTGAATTTAACGTCTCTGACCTGTGATTAATTCTGAGCCCTCCTCTGGATTTCTGCTGGTTACCTGATTTCTCCATCTTGGCAATCCTGTGTCTTCAGGAGACCATTGTACCTTGTCCCCCAACTCCTTTTATCCGGAACTCTGCCCCATCCCCTGCAAATCCACTCACATTAAGATCACATCAAGATCTTTTATAGAATTTTACTAATAATCTTGGGGCCTTAGTAAAGAGTCATGTTGTTCCACCATCTTACTCCCTCCAATTCCTTTCTCCTGTCCTTTCGTTCCTTCTGTTTTCCCTGTATAACCAAGAACTCTCTCTATTTGTCTTGTTCAAGAGAGCATTGGCCAATATGGGAAGACCCTTTTCGGATATATGCTAATTCACATAAATTAATTTCTTTGGATGATGAAACGACTGAATTATAAAGTGGCATCACACTACTTTTGCTGTAGCAAGTACAGATAAGTACTGTAGTCAGTACAGATAAGCTGGATAAGTTTTGCACATGTTTCACATTTCAAGGGATCTTAATTCCAGTTTCCAATAAAGCAGATATGAATGTGGTGGCTTATCCTTCAGAGAAAGGCACTGTCTTCTTTGTTTTTGTCTTTTTTTATTGTTGTTAGTTGCTGTTGAGTTGGCTCCAACTCACTGCAACTTTATGTATAACAGAAGGAAACATTACCCAGTCCTGTGCCATCTTCATGATCATTGGTAAGTTCATTGCTGTGTAGATTGTGCCAATGTTGTCTCACTGATGGATTCCCTCCTTTTTTCTGACTTTCTACTTTACTGAACATAGTGTTGTCTTCTAGAGATTGATTTTTCCTGATGATGTGTCTAAGTAAGCAAGTTGTAGTATTGCTATCCTTGCTTCTAAGGTGCATTCTGTTTATATTTATTCTAAAATGGATTTGTTCATTCTTTTAGAAGTCCACAGTAATTTAATATTCTTCACCAATACCTCAATTTGAATGCATTAATTTTTCTTCTGTTTTCTTTTTCCATTGTCCAGCTTTCACATGAGTATGAGGTGATTGAAAAGCCCATGGCTTGGGTCTAGTGTAAATTTGTCATCAAAGTGACATCTTTGCTTTATAAAACATTAAAGGTATTTTTTTGCATAGTGACCCTCTGCCCAATGTGATACTTATGCCAAAGCCAATGATATGGATTATCTATCAAAGATTTCATAGCACTCCCACCTCTGAGTCACAGGCTGAAAAAACAATCCAAAAAGCAGAGAATGTCTGAGATGGTGTTGAAAAGAAAAAATACATCTTTTAGTGTCTGTAGAATTAACAGTCTGACAAGTGACTATCTGAGATGTGAGCCCTACTTAAAATATGCATTTGAGGTAGCTACTTAACACCTCTTTGATTTAAATGATATAGAGAGGGCAGTGGACTGAGTGAAAATATGCCAGAAGAGAGAAATCTTGTCTCTTGGACACTGTAGACATTGCATAACATTTGAAATTACAGCACACAAGATCTTTTCATCCTGAAAAAGTCATAAAACCAAACAATGAAAAAAGCCACAGTACACTTAACTTTGGTACTGACAGTGAAATATCCAGGCCAAACTGATGAAGAGCAGTTTTTTTGTATTTGTGTGACAGTTTTTGGCAAATTGGGCATTCAGTGAATTAAACACTCAAAAATTAGTTTTTGTTTTTTTTGTTTTTTTTTGAGAATGAACTTTCTCTGAATTGGCTTTTGGACAAATTTGCTACAGCACACAGCTTCTATCCCAAGTGCCTTATTAAGGAATGTCTTCTGAACAAGTACAGCAATACCCTTACAAAGAATTCCTATGAATACAATTTTGTCTACTTTAAAAAGCTACTTTTACTGCCTTCATTTTCTTTTGCAGGTCTCAGATCATCCTGGGCTTTAACTCTTCATGATGAAATTTCTCTGGGGTCACTCCCTAGGGACACACTCCTCCTGACTTCTGGGGGTGGACCCCCAGGTGAACGGTATATGTTTGTAAGATGTCATCCCCTCCTTGTCCTCAATAGGATAGGTGAGATTTTATGGTAAGAATTTCATTTGTATCCTGAGTTATGCGATCCTATTTATCTTTTTTATTGAATAAAAATATCCCTTTACCCAAAGTCTAACACAGATGCCTGCCTCTGGCCAACCTTCCTGTCCTTCCCAGTCAGGGACATCAAGCCAAACTTGTCACTTCTTCTCCAGGCTATCATCTCTGGGATGTCACATTCTGCACTTCCTTGTCAGTGTGAATTTGGCAGCCTTGCTCTGGGGATTCTTCTGTCTTCATTAATACAACTTTCATGGACTGCCTGGCATGAATCCTATTCTGGGCTCTTGGAAGCTGGAGACTTGTCAGCTGGGATGGATCCCCTCCCCACACTGCCTGGATCCAAGCATTGTAGAGGTCTATGTGGGGACAAATTTGTCTGGAGGGCCTCAACTCTTGCTCCACCACAGGGTTAACCCCCATGTTTTCATACAGCTGCCTTTTGGCAATTCTCAGGTTCCTTCTATCAGACCTACCTTTAAAGTAACATTAATGCTTCCACTGCAACTTTCTCATTGTTAGCCCCACCCCACTAAGTTTTATTGATGAGTAGGATCGCTCTATTTTTTGAAGCTCCACCTGAAAATTCACTCTACTTCATTCAATATTTATTGAATGCTTATTGGGTGGCCAGAACTGAGATCCATGCTATAAGAGACATAAAAGAGGACAAGCTGAACTCAGGCTGAGGAGAGATGACAATGTCAATGGGGTTATGAAATTCATGCACAGGGGATTCAGAGTGGCATAAAAAAGGAATCTCTTAAGAGCCACAGACAAACGTATAATGAATGTTGAAGTTTCCAGAGAAAATAGGATAATAACAGAGTTAGTTGAGGGGGTGGGGATCATGGAATTCTGGTTGGTGAAGGGAGTGGAATTTAATCTGGGCCTTGAATGATGAAAAGCATTTAGATCAACTGAAGGGAAAGAATGTCATTTATGGAATAGAAGGATCCATGAGTAATCTCTAGAAGGTAAGGTTCTGTTGGCAGGACAGTAATGGGTCAGAGTGTACAATTGGGTAGAGGACAATTTGGCCAAAAGCAATTTGGCTGCATGAAAGTTGCTCTTCACAATGATTTAGGAGAAAAATGGTTTTATTGAGAATATATTTCAATATATTTTTTTCCCCAGATGATTCTTTATTTTATCATTGAGAATATACACAGCAAAACATACATCAATCAAACAGCTTCTACATGTACAATTTAGTGATGCTGATTACATTCCTGGAGTTGTGCAACCATCCTTTCCCTCCTGTTTTGAGTTGTTCCTCCTGAATTAACATCAACTCATTGTCCACTAAGGTTCCTAATCTTTCCAGTTGCTGTTGTCAATTTGATCCTACATAGTTTTTTTAAATGCATTTTATTGAAATATAATTTATGTACAGTGAGATACACAAAACTAAAATGACATGGGTCAATGCATTTTTTTTTTTTTTTTGCAGTGTTCCCTCCTCACTCCTCTCACCCCTGGCAACCAACAAAGAAACTTTCCCTCCATATATAAACCTTTCCTTGACCCTCCACAGCAATGAACTAATACTATATTTGTCCTTCTGTGAATGACTTATTTTACTCAGCATAATGTCCTCCCAGTTCATCTGTATTATGTGGTGTTTTGCAGGCTCTATTCTTTAGTGCTGCATAGCATTCCATTGTGTGTATGTACCATAGATTGGTCATCCACTCTTCTGCCAACGGGCACATATGTTGTTTCTATCTTTTTGCTATTATAAATAATGCTGTGATGAAGATGGGTGTGCATATATCTGTTCCTGCCCTGACTCTCACCTCTCTAGGATGTATACCTAGTCATGGGATTGCTGGGTCAAAGGTATCTCCAATTCCAGCTTTCCAAGGAATCACCATACTGCTTTCCACAGTGGCTGTATCCCTCCACAGTCCCAACAGCAGTGTATAAGAGTCCCAATCTCTTCACATCTCTGGCAGAATTTGTTATTTTCTGTCTCGTTGAGCCTTGCCATCAGTGTTAGGGTGAGATGGTATCTCATTGTTGTTTTGATTTGCATCTCTCTGATGGCCAATGATCATGAGCATCTCTTCATGTATTAGCTGGCCACTTGAATATCCTCCTTGGTGAAGTGTCTGTTCATGTCATCTGCCCATTTTTCAACTGGATTGTTAATTTCTTTGCTGTTGAGGCATTGGAGTTTTCTATAAATCTTAGAGATAAGTCCCTTGCTAGGTATGGAATTATCAGCAAATATGAATTTGTTGCTGTCATTTTTGTTATGTGCTTTTTCATGGTGTTAATTTCTTTGTTCCATATAATTTTCTATGCTGAACTCATTTTGTTTATGAATCATGTTATCACTTCCTTCGTTGCTATTGTTTTAGTATTTGCTAAATATTTGTGCTGTTCCTCTTTTTGATTTTGATGTGAAGGTTTATCATTTTTCTTTGAGGTTACCCTGTGATTTATAGTTTTCTTCCCAAGTTTAGAACACAGTCCATTCTATCTTGTAGCTGTCTTGACTTCCCTACCATCTAGAAGTTCTGTAATGACACAGTTTTTTCCTCTTTCTGATTTGTGGTTGTCCTCATTTGTCAATTGATGTCTTTGGTTCCCTGTTTACAATCTTGTAGGCTATTAACTTTGAATATTTCCATAGCTGGGTTGGTTTCTGGGTTATGTCATCATGTGTATTAATGGTCAGCTGTTGTTGGCTGTTGTTGTTGCTTCTCTGTCCAAAGGGCTCCCATTAACATCTCCTGTAAGGTTGGCCTGGTTTTAACAAATTCCCTTAATTTCTGTTTTTCTGGAAATGTCATAATTTCACCATCATATTTGAAGGACAATTTTGCTGGATACCTAATTCTTGGTTGGAAATTTTTCTCTTTCAGGGTTTTATATATACCATCCCATTGTCTTCTCTCCTGCATGGTTTCTGCTGAGAAATCTGAGCTTAGTCTTACTGGTTGGTTGTCCCTTGTAGGTAACTTTTCGTTTTTCCTGTGCAGCTTTCAGGATTCTTTTGTTGTCTTTGGTTTTGGTGAGTTTGATGATACTATGTCTTGGTAATTTTCTTTTGGGGTCTATTCGATTTGGGGTTCATTGGACTTCCTGAATGGATATATTCTCATCTTTCATCATACCAGGGAAGTTCTCTCCCAGCAAATCTTTGACAATTTTCTCTGTGGTTTTATTTGTGTCTTCCTTTTCTGGAATTCTGATTACATGTAGGTTATTCCTTTTTATGGTATCCCACACGAACCTTAGGCTTTCTTCATTTTGTTCTGATCTTTTTTTCTGATTGGTCCCTTTCCAAAGCAGTATTCAAGTATTTGCTTTCAATCTCACTAATTCTGTCTTCCATTGATTCATTTCTACTCCTTTGCCCATTCAGTGTCTTATCTATTTCTGAAAATTTAGTATTACTCTTCTGGATTTCTGTGTGTAGATTTTGTATCATTTGTAATTTTTCATTTATTTTGTCATTTTGTTCTTGCATCACCCAGGGACCATTTTTAAGGAGACTTTAGTGGTGCAGTGGTTAAACACTAGCTGCCAACACAAAGGTGGGAGAAAGATGTGGCAGTCTGTTTCCACAAAGATTTAAAGCCTTGGAAACTCTATTGAGCAGTTCTACTATGTCATATAGGGTCACTGTGAGCTGGAGTCAGCTCAACAGCAGCGGGGTTGGTTTTTTGGTTTAGGGAACTTTTTAATGTACAGAGATTATTTTTTAGAAAAGTATAATCATACTATTGTGAAAAGTGGATATTGTACAGCTTTTTTCATAAATTAATTTTAGTTATGAAGTGTAAGTTATTATTACATTTAATGAGAAGCCTGTGGACGTCTGCTGCTGTGTCTTAATTGTTTCTTAGTAAAATAAGGGAGTATTCACATTTCAGTTTCTATCTGAGTAGGAGAAATAAAGAGCCAGATGGGTGCAGACTTTTCAGTAACAGTGTTACTAGTAGCTAATGAGAAGAAGTGAGGCTGGTAAATATCGTGGTTTAGTCATATATGCTTGGAAACCATGTTTGTTAAAGGAAATTGTATTTGTTCACTTACGTTATAATAGAATATATTGGTTATGGGAAATTGAATTTGCTAACTTAGGCTGTAAAATGACCTCACTAGCATGTGTTAATTTAAATCACTTGTACATACACTGAACAGGTTTTGTTGTTAGTTATATGTTTTCAGAGGCTTGGTGATTTATTCACAGATGTGTAGTAGCTGTAAAAAATCTGTTTCTGCAAAGAACAAAGTTGTATATCTTATTTATGCTGCAGATCCATAGTAGGCTGGTGGTGTGTGTGTGTGCCACTTCCTCTTCCCTCAGGGGCCCAGGGATCACCTCCAGTTACCAAAGCTGGAGGAAAGCATGAGGGAGAAACACACATCACGTCTTAATTACTCATGTTTAATTGGCCACCACAAGTCTCATGGAAAAATTTCAAAAGGGAATTCACAATTCTCTCAGCACTGGAAGTGGAGGGAAACCAGATGTCAGTGAACAGTAGTTCCTTAGTTCTCTAGTGCTACTATCTTGGAAGGAAGGTTGGGCAATCTACTTCTGTAGTGATACTGCCTCAGCAACCCAAGGAGGGGTCGCTATGAGTTGGGGCCAACTCAACGGCACATAACAACAACAATTAGTGCTGCTATAACAAAAGTACCAGAAGTGGATGGCTTTAAAAAAATAAGAATTTATTCTCTTACAGTTTAAAGAAGGAGCTCCGGTGAAGTGGTGCCTAAGGCATTTGACTGCTAAACAGAAGATTGGAGGTTCAAACACACCAACCACTCTATGGAAGGAAGATGGAGCAACCTAGTTCCATAAAGATTTACCACCTTGAAAACCCAATGGGTATTGCTATGATTTGGAATTGACTTGATGGCAGCGAGTTTGTTTTTTTGGTTTTATAGTTTAAGGAACTCTGGTGGCACAGTGTCTAAGAAATTTGACTGCTAACCAGAAGGTTGGCGATTCAAACCCACTAGCAGCTCTATGGAAGGAAAATAGGGCAACATATTTCCATAAAGATTTACTGCCTTGAAAACCCAATGGGAATCTCTATGAGTTGGAACTGACTCAATGGCAGTTAGTTAGTTTATAGTTTGTTGTTGTTGTTATTATGTGCTGTCGAGTTGGACCTGGCTCATAGCGACCCCTCCTTGGGTTTCTGAGGCAGTATCACTATGGAAGTAGATTGCCCAACCTTCCTTCCGAGGAGTGGCTGGTGGATTTGAACCATCAGCCTTCTGGTTAATAGTCAAGTGCCCTAGGCACTATGTTACTAGAGCTCCTAGTTTATAGTTTAGGAGGTTAGAAGTCCAAATTCAGAGTGTGAGCTCTAGGAGTTGAGTGAAGTCCTCTTGACCTTGGGCTTCAGCTCTGCCTGTTGTTCCAGGCCCAATGGAGCTGGAGGCATCTCCTAACTCACATAGCTGATGTCTACTGAAGCTGATAAACCCAAGATTGACAGGTAAAATAGCACAATATCAAGATCAGCAGATAACACTGCTGATTCAAAGCCACTGGTTCAAGTCCAAGAACTGGAGATGAAGACCCAGCTGAATGCAAGATCCGTATATGCCAAAAAGCTAGAGACCTTCGAAGCTTTTCCATGTATATTTGAAGAAAAGCCACACCCCAAAGGCAACTGCTTAGCTACTCACAGATGATAGCACTATGGAGCTGATTGCCATCTCATCATGTGGAATAACTGCATTCTGCCTAATGTTTGTCTAAACATCAGGGCTAAAGAGATACAATTCCAGGCTGTTGCCCTGATTTCTAGGTACCTTCATTTTCTGGTGATCAGGCAAGACAACTTGCACTGCCCTCTGTTCAGTGAAATATACAACCTCTGGAATATGAAATTGGGTTGGGAAAGACTGTCAGGATCCTTACTTCATGTTGTAAAGTGGGGGGCAGGCACTCGTGGAAGTTTTCCATTCTGCCCAGACAGCTTTTGAGCCAGTAGGAACCACTCATGATGGAAAGTGTTCTATTGTACACTGTCTGTTGTCTGTGATTAATTAAAATGACTTTCACTCTTGCTAACACTGTGTACATGTCTTGTGTGTAGAATTTAATCAAGATAAATGGATATAACATCCATTAAGTGGTTGGTACCAGGTAGAATTCTCATCCCTGTACTATGGTGGGTACTTGGAATCTGGAGACAGACTTTAAGGCAAGCTGTGTGTGCAGCATATTCATCTATGCCAAGAAATTTGGAAGACAGCTACCTGGCAAACTGACTGGAAGTGATCCATATTTGTGCCTGTTCTGGTTATCTAGTGGCACTCTGACAAGAATACATCACAAATGGGGTGGCTTAAACAAACAGGAGTTTATTCTCTCACTGTTTGGGAGGCTAGATGTTTGAGTTCAAAGTGCCAGGTTCTAGGGGGTATATGAAAGCCCCTCGACCTTGGGCTTCAGCTCTGCCTCTTGCTCCCGGCCCACTGAAGCTAGAGGCATCTCTTCACTCAGGCAGCTACTGGCTGCTGAGGCTATCAAGCCCAAGGTTGACAAATAAAATGACACAGTCCTGATGTTACCAAACCACATGACAGGCCATTAATTCAAGTCCATTGTAAGTCCCATGGTCAGCAGACCATGGCAGCCTGCTGAAAAATGATATGGTTACATGCAGCGCCCAAGTGTGCCATAAGCTAAGCTCATTCCCCAAGGCTTCTCCTTATATACAGGAAGGAGACCATATCCCTTGGGCAGCTACTCAGCTGATCACAGTAGATTCCACCATGGAGTTTATTACCAGTCTCATCATGGGGTATACTACATCCAGCTGCCCAGCCACTCAACCAGGCCCAGCCAAGTTGACACACAAACTTAACTACCATAGTGCCAATTCTAAATAAAATTGACCCAATAGAATGTCAAATTATCAAACAATATCATTAATATCACATGCAAGCAAAATTCTGCTGAAGATAATGCAAAAGTGGCTTCAGCCATACATCAACATGGAACTGCTGGAATTCAAGCTGGATTCAGAAGATGTGGATGAGGGATATGATTGCTGATATCAGGTGGATCTTGGATGAAAGCAGAGAATACCAGAAAGATGTTTACCTGTGTCTTACTGACTATGCAAATCCTGTGTTGATCATAGCAAAGTATTGAAAACATGGTGAAGAATGGGAATTCCAGAATGCTTGTACTCATGTGGAATCTGAACACAGACAAGAGGCAGTTGTTTGAACAAAAAAAGGATTATTGTGTGGTTTATCTTGAGAAAATAATCCAAGAACCTGGGTTATATAAGGAAGAATGTAGCATCAGGATTGGAGGAAGACTAATTAACCTGCTTTATGCAGATGATACAACCTTGCTTGCTAAAAGTGAAGAGAACGAAGTAATGGAGAGGGTCAGTGAAAAAGAGGAAGCCCCTCAACAAGATGGATGGACACTGGCTGCAACAATGGACTCTAATATAGCAATGGTTATGAGCATGGCAGAGCAGTGGGCAGTGGTTTGTTCTGTTGTACTGTGAGTTGGAACTGACTCAATGGCACCTAACAACACAACATGATACTGGAAGCTATACCACCAGTATTTCAAATACCAACAGGGTCGCCCATAGTGAACAGGTTTTGGTGAAGCTTTCAGACTATAACAAACAAGGAAGAAAGGCTGGGCTATCTACTTCTGAAAATTAACCAATGGCAACTTTATGGATCACAACAGAATATTGTCCAAAGCACTGGAAGATGAACCCCATAGGTTGGAAGACACTCAAAAACACAGTGGCTACAACAATAGACTCAAGCATACAAATGTCAAGAAAGATGGTGCGAGACTGGGCAATGGTTAACTCTGTGGTACATAATAAGTTCGCCAGGAGTTGGAGCCAACTCAACAACAACAACAATGACAAATAAACATGAAATTGACCTCACTGATTCCATTGCATGCCATCATATCCATATGGTTATGTGATGTTTGTTCTTCCCAACTAAGTTGTAAGTTGCCTGAGGTACAGAACCGTACCCCTCAGTTATCTTGTTCCTATCTTCAGAGGCCCAGCTCAGTTTGACTTTAGCCTGCCCCCCCCCCCATTAGTTCATGTCAGTCCTGGACACACTCATCATAAGTGCTCACTATTTTCCTTGAACCTCTCTTCCACCTGCCCATGATCAGGTTCTGAAAGGGATGGAAACATCTGAGCCTCACTGAGTCATTTCCAGCTGGTAAAGGGACTGCAGGGGAAAACCTCCATTTAAAGCTGCACCAAGCATTCTCTTTCTTCCTGACAAAAGAGCCTCAGGGGACCAGGAAATGTCAGCTGAGGTTCATTTCCCCAGGGGTGATTTGAAGAGGCTTTGTTGTCACTGAGCATCTGAGGATGTGCACCTAGGATGAGATTCACTTTCATGTGCTCCATTCAGGACAAATGGTTCATTGAGAAAAAACCCCGCCTCTGCCTGCAATTGTGAACTGGTTCTTTGAATGTGTGTTAAGGGAGATGAGGACTGGACAGGGGAAGGTTTTCTAGAAGCCATTTTCTTGATATTCATAAGTGAATACCCCAGCTGCCAGTAATCTCTCTCATTTCCACAGCATTTTCTCTCTGTGCTCTCAATTATGCTCAATTTAGCACTGATATGAACCAAATTTCTCCAAAACTTCTACTGCTTCTTTGCTTTGTGGGTAAGAGACAAGGAAGAGGGGAAATAGAACTGTGAAGTTCTCAGGGGAAGACCTGGTATTGCAGTTACTCTGGCCACCCCTGCAGCAGTCCACACCTGGCTGTGCACTCAGACAGAATGCCTTTTGTTTTTTTATAGCACATTTATTGCTACAAAGGTGCTTTACAATATCTTCATTTTATGTCAGGGAAGAAGCACCTGTCTTCATTTCCTAGGGCTGCCATACCAAAATGTCACAAAATGGGTGGCTTTAAAGAATAGACTTATATTGTCTCACAGTTCTGCCCTGTAAGATTTGTGGGGGCTGTTTTCTCCTTGTGGATCCATTCTCCTAGGAGCTCTGGTGGCATAGTGCTTAAGGCATTTGACTGCTAACCAGAAGGCTGGCAGTTCAAACTCACCAGCTACTCCTTGGAAGGAAGATTGGGCAATCTACTTCTATAGAGATACCACCTCAGAAACCCGATTTGTAGGGGCTGTTTTCTCCTTGTGGATCCATTCTCCTCATTATCCCTGAGGAAATATTTGGAGTTTGAAGTGCTAGACCTGTTGAAATTTAAAATGTCCACTTTTTCTCTTTGCCTTAATGATACGATTCTTTGTTTCTTTTTTTTTTTTTTCCTGGTGTGACTCAGTCTGTATTTTTTTTTTTTTTTAATTGTGATTTGGGTGAAGATTTACAGAGCAAATTCACTTTCCATACAGCAGTTTACATATACTTTGTCTCATGACATTGACCACAGTTTGCCATAATGCAACAGCTCCCCTCCCACCTCCTCCCCATAGTTACCTCTTCCCAGTGTCCATCCCTCCATGGACTCCTGCCCCCTGAGCTATCCCCCTGTGCATAGGCAGCCCTTCTTTCTCAATGATTGTTCTCTCCAAGGAGTGTATCTACCTCAGGTAAATGTTCAACTCATATGCCTGTCTTCTGTTTGCTCAGCCTGTATTTTAAATTCCCAGCTTGATGAGGGTGAGGTGGGAGAGATGTAAAGCTCTCAGGAAAAGATCTTCCTGCCTTGTAAACCTAGGGGTAGGGAGAGATGGTATTATCTTCTCCCTGTGGATTTGTTTTTTCTGGATGATCTCAGAGAAATATTTAGTCTCTGAGATATTGAACCATCATTTAATTATAAGATCCTTGACTTTTTTCCTGTCCCTAAGGAACTTGCCCTGTTCGTGTTTCTCCAAGCCACTCTGTCCATCTCTCATTGTGTTTGTGGTTTTTGACTTGGGTGGAGGTGGAGTGGGAAAGATTCTGTAAATGCTGGAGAGAGAATTTTTTCTGCCTTGAAAGATTGAGGGTTGCTATTTTATTCCTGTTGATCTGTTTTCATGAATGTCCCCAGAAAGATATTAAGACTTTGAGGTTCCTTACCATTTGTAAAGTTTAAATGCCCCTGTTATTCTAAAGAGGACCCTTTGTGGTGGAGTTGTTAGAGCATTTGACTGCTAACCAAAAGGTCAGCAGTTAAAACTTACCAGCTGCTCCATGGAAGAAAGATTTATGGCCTTGGAAACCCTAGGGAACAGTTCTACTTTGTCCTACAGGGTTGCTCTGAGTCAGAAATGACTCATAGCAGTACCTTTAGTTTGGTTTGATTGTTCTTCTAGCCAGAATGAGCCAGTTTCTGGCCTGTTTCTCAGCATGGTTCAACCCACTACTGGCTGTACTTGCTGGCTGCTAAAAGGGCATGGGGTTGGCATCTGCTGATCTACTCTAACTTCACAAGAAAGATACAGAATCATCATCTACAGCCCAAGATTTATTCCTTTAAGGCCAAACACACTGCTACCCTCCAGCCTTTTTACCACCAGCTTTTACACCAGCTGTCCCTCCCCTAGCACTCCCTAATTCTCTGCTGGGTTTTGTAATTTGTTGCAATAGTCACACAGAACTCACAGACACTACTCATGATTATAGAGTTTATTGAGGAAGTAACAGGCTATAACAACTCAGGTTCAGGAACATGCTCAGGATGCAATTCTTCGATCAGGACAGTCTCCCCTCTGCTACACCCTCAGGCACTCTTCTCTGACCCTTGGCTTCTTGGCTTGGCCTCTGCCCTGCCCAGGCAAATGTTACACCAGTCTTTTAGCTCTGCCAATAGGTACACCTAGGTGCCCCCCCCCCCCCACTCTGCCAGAAAGTATGCTGCCCAAAGGCACTCAGCTTTCTTGCTCCATAGGCCGGCAAGGATGCCACTCTGTCTTGTGCTTCTTGGTTCCACTGTCTCTCTGCCAGGTATCTCTGTCAGGGCATGTCTGCCAAGGAGGTCCAATGCAAGGATTTTGGGTCCAAGGATGTGCTTCACTCCAACTCCAGCTCTTATCTTTTGATGGTAGTGAGATTTCCCCCTCTGTCTGTAGCAGGGCTCATTTTAAGCTAAGCAGCATAACAAAACTAACCAATTCTCACATTAGAGTTCTATACACCTCATTTGCATGGTCCCACCCTATAATCTGGTGGGAGTTACAAAGACTAAGGCTAGAAAAGCCATACCAAATAATTAACTGCACCACAGGCCACCTCCTAGCTTTTCTAGCCATTGTCCTTTTCATACTTCAAAGATAAACATCCCCTTCACAATCAGTTTAAGTATAAGCACCCCCATGAAAGTGTGTAAACCTACCACTTTTTCCCTTTATCTCCCTCCATTTAAAATACCCAATTTCTAATTACAGTGGGAGCTCTGGTAGCATAGTGGCTAAGGCACTTGACTGCTAACCAGAAGGCTGGCGGTTCAAACCCATCAGCCACTCCTCGGAAGGAAGGTTGGGCAATCCTACTTCCGTAGTGATACTGCCTCGGAAACCCAAGGAGGGGTCGCTATGAGTCGGGGCCGACTCGACGGCAAATAACAACAACAACAACAAGGCATCTGACTGCTAACCAGAAGGTTAGTGGTTCAAACCCATCAGTCACTCTGTGGAAGCAAAATTGGGCAATATTTCTGTAAAGATTTACCACCTTGGAACACCCAACGGGTGTTGCTATGAGTCGGAATCGACTTAATGGCAGTGGATTTTTTTTTTTTTTTAAATCAAACCAGTACTCTGAGGTGACAAACATGTTCCTTTCTCTGAAGAATCTTCTATTCCCGTGGAACTTTGAGCATCTGCATCCATAAGCAAAGTCCAATTCAGAGCAAGCCATCAAATTGCAGCAACTTGACACCATCTCAGTGTCAAACATCTTCCTCTTTATTTGGTTGGGTTCTCTTCATTTGGTTGGGTAAGCTCAGCCCTAGCCATCCCATCTAGGCCGTACCCATACCATGTGCAAGGTTGGGAGTCACAATCCTCCCTTCACTTCAGACCAGCCAGTCCTTCCTCTCATCCCTAGCCTCTGTGGGCTAGATCAAAGAGTACCAAACTCATTGCTGCACCTCCCCTACTTCCACTCATCAAGTGGGCCCAGGTGGTCACAAATGAGCAGCATACAAGCCAGCTCTTTTTAACTTCCAGTCCTGGAGGGGGTTTCTCTCATGGGCCATGACTTTCTTATCTAGTGCACCCAAAGCCAAACCCCTTGCTTGAAATTGAAAAAGTCAGTTACTTATTTTTCTCTCTGCAAGTCCTTCCTTTAAATAAAAATCTTCTGTTCTCTTAACAGATCTGGGTGGGTTTCCATGTCTTTTCAAATGCAAATTTCCTGACTCTGAAGGTTCTGGGTGGGGTTCAGTTTTCTACCTAAACCCTTGAAACAAAACCCTGTGTTTTTTCTGGGCAAATTTTATTTCCCCTTCTGGTAGCATAGTGCCTGAGGCACTTGACTGCTAACCAGAAGGCTGGCTGTTCAAACCCACCAGCCACTCCTCAGAAGGAAGGTTGGGCAATCTACTTCCCTAGTGATACCACCTCAGAAACCCAAGGAGTGGTTGCTATGAGTCTGGCCGATTTGATGGCACATAACAACAACAGTCAAATATTGGCTGAAGACAGACTTAGACACTGTCTGTTATCCCTACCTAGTGTTCATTTCTAACCTACCACTAGGTAAAAGAACACTCAATATCCATAGTATGTTCAGATAAACACATAATCCTTTAAAAAATCCCAGTTTCATCTCTTCACCTTGATGATCTTCCCATTCCGTGCATATGGCCTTGGGCCTCTGGCTGGGTATAATCAAAACCCCTGGCCTCAAATTAACCAGCTTCTTTAACTGGCCTGGCTCTTGCCTCAGGCCTTTCTCCTCTGGGCTGCAGCATACTCAAAAACCCAACTCACTGCCATCAGTCAATTCTGACTCATGGCAGCCCCCAATTGGGTTTCCAAGGCTGTAAATCTTTGCAGAAGTAGATTGTTCCCTCTTCCTTCCATGGAGTGGCTTGTGGGTTTGAACCACTGATCCTCTGGTTAGTAGCCAAATGCCTTATCCAGAGTTCTTTAGTTGCAGCATAATACCTCTTATATTCCTTCTTGCCATTACAGGTAACAACCAAAGTATCATCTAAGAATCAAAAGTTTCACTTCTTAGGCCCCTTCCTTCTTTTTCTTAGAAACTCCCATGCTTCCATGAATGTGGAGCCATTGCAACAAATCTCACTTCCAATGCCAACTGCAAAAAGGACATGGAGTTGGTATCTTCTAACCTCCTGTAACTTCACAAGAGGTGAATAGAATCAGCACCAGCAGCCCAAGGCTTATTCCTATGAGGCCAAACATGCTGCCTCCTCCAGACATTTTACAAATTGTGACAGCAACTGTCCTTCCCACAGCATTCACTAATTCTTTGCTGTGTTCCATACTTCATTACGATGACCACACAGAACTCACAGATAATACACATAATTATGGGGTTTATTAGGAAAGTAATACTGCAGAGGTGGGCAGGCCAGGAGGCAGAGCTGGCATGAGTGGTGGGGTTTGGAGATGTGGAGATGGAGAGACCAGGAAGTGAGCTGACACTGGTGCAGCAGGGTTTGGAGACGAGTAGGGAGACAAGGAAGTGAACAGAGTGGTTTGGAACAACTAGAGGAGACAAACTTGTCTGTCAGTTTGTCATAATGTGATGACTGGGGTGTTGCTATGAGGCTGGAGGCTATGCCACCAGTGTTTCAAATGCCAGAAGGGTTACCCATGGTAGATGGGTTTCAGCAGAGCTTCCAGACTAAGACAGACTCAGAAGAAGAAGAAGGCCATGTACTTCTTAAAAAATTGGCCAGTGAAAACCTTATGAATAGCAGTGAAACACTGTCTGCTATATTATTGGAAAACTTTATGACCAGCCCTGAAACATTGTCTGATATAGTGCCAGAAAGTGAGCCCCTCAGGTCAAAGGCATTAAAAAAATGATGGGTGAAGAGCTGCCTCCTCAGGGTGTGGTTGACCTTAATGATGTGGCTACAGTAAAGCTTTTGGGACCTCCATCTGCTGATGTGGCATGAGTCAAGATGAAAAGAAAACAGCTGCAAACATCCATTGATAATCACAACATGGAATGTACTTAGTATGAATCTAGGAAAATTGAAAGTTGTCAAAAATGAAGTGGAATGCATAAATATCGATATCCAAACCATTAGTGAGCTGAAATGGACTAGTCTGGGCCATTTTGAATTAGACAACCATATGATTTACTATGCTGGGAATGGCAAATTGAAAAGAAATGGAATGACATCCATCATCGCAAAAAAGTATCAAGATCTATCTTGAAGTACAGTGCTGTCAGTGATAGGATAATATCCATATACCTACAAGGAAGACCACTTAATACTACTATTATTAATATTTATGCATCAACCACCAAAACCAAAGATGAGGAATTTGAAGGTTTTTACCAATGGCTGCAGTCTGAAATTGACCACACATGCAATCAAGATGTATTGATTATCACTGGTGATTAGAATGCAAAAGTTGGAAACAAAGGGGACTCTCCGGTAGTTGGAAAATACAGCCTTGGTGATAGAAATAATGCTGGAGATCTCATGAAAGAATTTTTCAGGACCAATGACTTATTCACGGCAAATGCCTTTTTTTTTTTTTTTTTTTGTAACAGCACAAATGGCAACTATCCATGTGCACTTCATGAGATGAAGTACACAGAAATCAGATCGACTACATCTGTGGCAAGAGGCAATGGAGAAGCTCAATATCTTCAGCCAAAATAAGGCCAGGAGCTGATTGTGGAACAGATCATCAACTGCTCATATGCAAGTTCAAGTTGAAGCTGAAGACAATCAAAGGAAGTCCATGAGAACCAAAATATGACTTTGATTACATCTCCCCTGAATTTAGAGACCATCTAAAGAATAGACTTGATACATTGAAAATCAATTACCGAAAACCAGAGGAATTTTGGGATGACATCAAGAACATCATCCATGAAGAAAGCCAAAGGTCATTTTAAAGACAGGAAAGGAAGAAAAGATCAAAATGGATGTCAGAAGAGACTCTAAACTTGCCCTTGAAAGGAGAATAGCTAACGCAAATGGAAGAAATAACAAGATAAAAGAGCTGAAAAGAAGATTTCAGAAAGAAGCTCAAGAAGACAACGTCAATTATTTTAATGAAATGTGCAGAGACCTGGAGTTAGAAAACCAAGAGGGAAGAACATGCTCACAATTTCTTAAGGTGAAAGAATTGAAGAAAAAATTTAAGCCTTGAGTTGTAGTACTGAAAGATTTTATGGGCAATGTCACAGAAGGAAGACTGGGCAATCAATATATTGAATCATGCAGGAAATATCAAAAGAAGATGGAAGGAATACACAGAGTCACTGTATATTGGTTGACATTCATCCATTTAAGGAGGTGGCATATGATCAAGAACCAATGGTATTGAAGGAAGAAGTCAAAGCTGCACTGAAGGAACTGGCAAAAAACAAGGCTCCATGACTTGGTGGAATACCCATTGAGATGTTTCAAAAAATGGATGCCACACTGGAGGCACTCAGTTGGCTATACCATGAGATTTGGAAGATAGTTACCTGACCAACTGACTGGAAGAGATGCGTATTTGTACCCATTCCAAAGAAAGGTGATCCCACAGAATGTGGAAATTATCAAATAATATCATTAATATCACATGCAAGAAAATCTTACTGAAGATAATTAAAAAATGGTTGCAGCAGTATATTGACAGGAAACTCCCAGAAACGCAAGCTGGATTCAGAAGAGGATTTGGAGCGAGAGATACTACTGATATCAGATGGCTCTTGGCTGAAAGCTAAGAATACCATAAAGATCTTTACTTGTGTTTTATTGACTATGCAAAAGAATTCTATTATGTGGACCATAACAAATTATGGATACCATGGAGAAGAATGGGAATTCCAGAATACTTAATTCTACTCATGAGGGATCAGTACACTAACCAGGAGGCTGCAGTTTGAAAAGAACTAGGGGTACTGCATAGTTTAAAATCAGGAAGGGAGTGTGTCAGGATTCTATCCTCTCACCATACTTATTCAATCTGTATGCTGAGCAAATAATCCAAGAAGCTGGACTATATGAAGAGGAACATGGCATGAGGACTGGAGGAAGACTCATTAACAACCTGTGATATGCAGATGGCACAATTTTGCTCACTGAAAGTGAGAATGACTTGAAATACTTACTGATGAAGATTGAAGGCTACGGTCTGTGTTATGGATTACACCTCAATATAAAGAAAACAAAAATCCTCACAATGGGCCAATAAGAAGCTTCATAATAAATAGAGAAGAGATCGAAGTTGTCAAAGATTTCATATTACTTGGTTCTACAGTCAACACCAATGGAAGCAGCAGTCAAGAAATCAGATGATGTATTGCATTAGGTAAATCTGCAGCAAAAGACCTCTTTCAAGTGCTGAAGAGCAAAGACATCTCCTTGAAGACTAAGAAGCACCCAATCCAAGCCATGGTATTTTCAATTGATTCCCATACATGTGAGAACTGGACAATGAATAAAGAAGACAGAAGAAGAGATGATGCTTTTGAATTGTGGTGTTGGAGAAGAATGCTGAAAGTACCATGGGCTGCTAAAGGAACTAACAAGTCTGTCCTGGAAGAAGTGCAGCCAGAGTCCTCCTTAGAAGTGAGAATGGCCAGACTTCATCTCACCTACTTTGGTCATGTTCTCAGAAGGGCCCATTCTCTGGAGAAGGACACTGTAGTGATTATGTTTTTATGTCGACTTGGCTAGGCCTGGTTGAGTAGTATTGGGCAGCTGGATGTAGTAGTCCCATGATGAGACTGATAATCAACTCCATGGTGGAATCTACTGTGAGCAGCTGAGTAGCTGCCTTTGGGATGTGGTCTGCTTTCTGTATATAAGGAGAAGGCTTGGGAATGGTCTCTAGCTTATGGCATGCTTGGACCCTGCATGTAGCCATGTCGTTGTTCAGCAGCCTGCCATGCTGTGCCAACCTTGGGACTTAAAATGGACTTAAATTAATGACCTGCCATGTGGTTTGGTAACATTGGGGCTGTGCCTTTTTATTTGCCAACCTTGGGTTTGGCAGACTCAGCAGCCAGCAGCTGTCTGAGTGAAGAAATGCCTCTAGCTCCAGTGGGCTGGGAGCAGGAGGCAGAGCTGGACCCTAAGGTTGAGAAGCTTTCACTCAATCCCTAGAGCCTGGCACTTTGAACTTGGACTTAAAGCCTCCAACCTGTAAGAGAATAAACTCCTGTTTGTTTAAGCCATCCCATTTGTGGTATATTTCTGTCAGAGCAGCATTAGGTAACCAGAACAGATATCATGCTTTGTAAAGTGGAGGGTCAACGAAAAAGGGGAAGGCCCTCAACAAGATGGACTGACACAGTGGCTGCAACGATGGGCTCAGGTATAGAAAGGATCATGAAGCTGGGACAGGACTGGGCAATATTTCATTCTGTTGTACATAGGTTCACTATGAGTCGGAGACAACTCCACAACACCTAACAATAACAAAAACAACAACAGGGAAGCACCAGACTATAACTCAGGATCAGGAACATGCTCAGGATACAATTCTTTGATCAGGACAGTCTCCCTTCTGCTATGCCCTCAGGCATGCCTCTCTCACCCTTGGCCTCTTAGCCTGGCCTCTGTCCTGCTCAGGCAAGTATTACAAAGTTCTTATAGCTCTGCTGATATGTACACCCAGGTGCACTCTGCTCTGCCAGTAAGACTCCCACCCAAAGGCACCCAGCTTTCTCACTTTATGGGCCAGAAAGGCTGCCACTCTGTCTTGTGCACCTTGATTCTACTGCCATTGTCTCTCTGCTGGGAGTGTCTGATGGGGCATCTCTGCTGGGGGGTCTCTGGCAAGGAGGTCCAGCACAGGGATTCCGGGTCCAAGGACGTGCTCCACTCCAACTCTAGCTCTTCTCTCTTGATGGCAGTGAGAGAACCACCAGCCTTCTGATTAGCAGTCAAGTGCCTTAGGCACTATGCTACCAGAGCTCCTACAAATCTTATTTGCATTGTCCCACCCAGTAATCTAGTAAGCATTTCTAAGACTATTACTATAAAAGCCATACCAAGTAATTCACTGCACTACACTGGCTTCACCAGCCACTCCTCGGAAGGAAGATGGGGCAATCTATTTCCGTAGTGATACTGCCTCGGAAACCCAAGGAGGGATCACTATGAGTCGGGTCCAACTTGACGGCCCATCACAACAATAACACACTGGCTTAGATGGAGGCAGACCAGGGGGAGCTCATAAACCATGAAGGTTAAGATTTTCCTACCTTGTAATCTGGCTCCTGCTTCTGCCTTCATTCAAATGTCCTAATTCTTGGAGTGTCATTATAGCCTCAAGTCCATCAGTTCCATCAGGTTGTTTTGCTATTTTGCTTCTTGTTCCCCCTCAAATTGTGGTGAGGGAATGAAGATACTCAACTGCCTTCTTCACCATGTTGGAGGAGGAGACAGGCACTCTATTCTGGTCATTTTATAGCTCAGAAGTGATTCACCCTACTCTAGTATAACCTCATTAATATAAGAAAACAAAAAACCTATTTTCAAACAGGATCACCTCCACAGGTAAAAGGGCTAGGAATTCAACACATATTTTTTGGGACAAAATCTAATCCATAAAACAGGAGAATCCATTAAAACCATTAAAGGGAAGTGACAGGGTCAGTTTTGCCTTTTGAGAGGTTCACGTGGCCAAGAAGTGGAGAAGTTTTGAGGAGATTTGTTGCAGCAGTCCAGGTGAGATGGGACTGTGGCCTGCACTTTGGCTGTGGTAATACTGAGACATAGGTATATTTGAGCCATTCCAATAAAGCAGGGCCGGATGGGACTTGGCAATGGATTGGACATAGGAAGTGAGAAAGAGGTGCTTAGGACCATACCTAGCTTCTAGTTTCGGCGACTTGGGGAATGAGGGTAACTCTCATGAATGAGGTGGTCCTAAGGCTGCAGTGATACTTGAACAACTTCAGGAAAGAGGAAGGACAAGCACTGGGGCTTATTATAATTAGGGGGATTTCTCTGAGAAGGAAGCCAACCAGAACACGAGGCAACTAACCTCAAGAGTGAGGAGATATGAGAACTAGAAGGAGCAAAGAGATGTAGAGAAACAATCACATGGTAGCAGCCAGCACCAACTTACTTCCTGTAATCCGTTGGTCAAATCCTGCTGGCTCACTGAGCCTCAATTTTCTCATCTGAAGTGAGAGTGATAATTCCTAACTTACCCAATGTTATGAGCATGAAACAGGATCTTATGTAGGAATCATCTAGCACAGGCCTGGTGCATAAGATGTACTCATTAGAAGTCATTATTATTTTCTCATTTAATTTTTGTACATAGGCAGATCTATTATCATGATTATTATTTACTTTTGGTCTATTATTTTTTAAACATATAGTAGCTTTCTTGGATGTTCCCAAATTCTTTCCTTGTTGTTTCTGATATGAGGACAAAAATCTCACTCTCCTATACATCTTCTTACTCTCTCCCTGTTATCTGTCTCCAGAACTCTTTGGAAACAAGCAGAGTCCTGCCCCAGTGACCTTTGTATGGGTTCAGTTGTGAGTGTGGCCATGAATTGCCCACTAGAAATCTCCAAGAGAAGCTTTGTGGATCTTGTATTTGTCATTTATCCTTTTCCCCAGAGACCCCTGGACTCTCCTGCTTGAATTCCTGGGCCCATGTTCTGCTGGGTGGCTGTCTCAGCAAGGATAAGGGTGATGGCCAGAAGCAGTCAGGGAACAATCAAAACATTGGTTATCTTGAGGCTCTTCTGGGTGTAGAAGGGGCTGGGGATTGTCTGACACCCTTGGCCTTGGGGTTAATTTGTCTCCCACCCAACCTGATTCTCAGCCTTCTCCTTGGGACTGAGCAAGAGACATTGTCTGTAAGGTCAAGCTACAGAGAAGGATCACACACTTCCCTGTTCCTCTCTCATCCTTTTTTGGGGGCTTAGCATGGTAAATGTACCCACGTTGCAGGGATTTATCAATATAAACAGTTTTCCTACAAATTTTCTAATTGTATTACCTTAGTTGCTCAAATACAATTCTTAAGTATTCACACTTAAACATGGTTTATTAACCATTAAACTGGTTATAAACCCTTAAACTGCTTAAGTGTGAATGCCTTTAGAGAAGGCTGTGATGCTTCCAAAACTTAATGTTAAATAGATACTGGGGACTATCTTCCAACCCTATGGACTATTTATATAGCATGGGGACTCTGGGTTGTGAAACTGTAGGCAAGAAAGAGACTGTTAGGAAATCAGTAAGTGCTAGGACCCAACTGAAGATAGGGTAACAATAAAAGGTAAAGAAAACAGTTTACACTCTTACGAGACAAACTCCAGAATGTGAATGACAGGGAAAAGATAGGGTGAAATCAACAGAGGCTGAAGGGAAAGCTGGTGTTCAGGGGACAGCAAAAAGACCATCACTGTGGGGCATATCCACCCCCGATGGATGTGCAAAGTGACTTAATCTCCTGAGGTGGATGCGAGGAGAGATTCTCCAGAAAGATTTAAGGAGAAAGCAGGGAAGACAGCACAGGGCAACACCCACCTGGGTCTCCTACAGTGATATGACTTAAACAAGTTTCTTAAATCTCTGAGCTTCTGATCCTTTGGTCATGAAGTGAGATGAGTAGTTATTTCACAAAGTTGGTTTGCAGATCTCCTGGGGTAACATATGTAAAACACTTTGTAACCAGTTGTTTCAGGAATTTTCTAAGGAGGTTAAAACTTCCTCCTGAGTAGGTAGGGACAGTCTGAAAAACTTCCCTGGAGGCATAAGCAGAGACATCAGTGTTTATTCAGAACAGAAACAAAAATGATCAGAAGAGAAAGGATTTAAAAGAGAAAAGAAAGCAGCATTACAAATGTTGCTAACAATTCAGTGTCCAGTGGTGGCAAGCTGGAGTGGATTCAAGATGATGGCTAACCGACCCGCCCCCCCCAACTTTGTGGGGATACTTATACATGAGTTTGAGAAATTGGGGACGGGGACCACATGACTGGGAATGGAGGGCTACATGACTGGCTTCAGACTCTGTGGCACTGGGTCCTGATTGGGAGGCACCCCGTCCCCTTGCACCTATGACCACCACCTGTGTATGCTTTGATAAGACGCTGCCAGTTAGCAAGCTTTATTGCTTAAAACTGTTTTAATTCATTACAAGGAAGGTAGTTAATACCTGATGGGAGAGCAGGGGAATACAGGACAGGGAGGGAGAGGGAAAATGGCTTGTAGCTCTTACAAGCTTGGCTAAATAGGATGGGATCTGAGAGCCATTTTGGGGAGTTGCCATTACTGACCATACACTCCACTCCTAACATGCTAAAATGGTCCTTAGAATCTGCATCCCCCACTTCCACAATATCCCTTGGACCCCGATGTTGGAGTATCACAACCATATTCCATAAATACAATATAAACTACAATATCCATGCAGCAAGATCAATAGAAATCCTAATATTCCATACAAGAGATATCTCCATGTGGATGGCAAAGAATTTATCCAAGAAGAAATGGGATCTACACTTAATTGCTATATAGCAGAAATGTGGGTTTGCATATGTTGCAAAGCTTGATTAATAGTATGATTATAATTGGGTATGGACATGCAGCAGTCAGTATGGATTAGAGCACAGGTCCCTCCCTGTGCAGCAGTTATAATATCCAATGCCATTCTGTTCTGTAAAACTATCTATCTCATCTGGGTAGTCTCTGCAGACAGTAAAGCTATGGCTTGAGATGTTTCTTTCAAGGCAGTGGCAGTATGCTTAGCAAGTGCCTCTACCTGAAATTCCATGTCTATTGTGGTGACACAGAGTAAAAAGCACTAGAGGATAAAACCACCAGCTGGAGCAGAGTTGTTGCTGGTGTCAGTGATAAAAGGTATTGTAATGGGAGAAGCATGTGGGCAGAGTTGAGTATATTATGCTGGGTATATAGGGACACTCCCAGGTGCATTGCCCTGTCCAGTTATAAGGTACATAAGACTAGCCATAATTACCACAGGCCCATAGCCATCCCCCTGGAGAGGGAAATGCTTCAATTTTACCATTTTTCTGTTTTCCTAACCACATGGCTTATTAATTTTAATAACATTTTGGCAAAGGTGTGTTGAAAGTCACCCCATATTCTTGCTATGGTTACCTGGGCCTCTCTACACACCAGGGAGAAACAGAGTTTACTTGTATAGACACAGCATGGGTCCAATCCTAACCCATCCCAAACAGCACGTCCTACAGGGCAGGAAACATTAACTTGTGCTCCAACTGTGATAGTTAGAGCTGTGTGTCAACTTGGCTGGACCACAATTCTGTGTGGTTTAAGCAATTGTGATGTGGGTTATTCCCATGATGGGATCAGATATATATGTTTTGAGCAGCCAATCCTTTGAAAGAGAGTTTCCCTAGGGGTGTGGCCTGCTTTCAGTATATTTATGGACATCCAGGGAAAAGAGACAGTGTTCGGTGGATCAGGATTCTGTTGTGCTGCCTACAATTGTTTGTGAGTGAACAATCCACCACTTGACCTGGAGATCTTGGATTCATCATTCATTGGAGTCAACAGCCAGTATACTGCCTGCCAACCTGGAGCTCCTCAGCACCTGCAGCTGTGTGAGTCAGGAAAAGCCTCCAGCTTGATGTTTGACCCAAGAACTTGGGACTGGCCAACTTCCATAACTGTGTGAGCAATTTTCCTAAGATAAATTTCTCTCTTTCTCTCTAAGCTTTACTGGTTTTGCTTCTCCAGAGAACCCAGTCTAACACATTTGCTACCGGGAGTGATTCTAGAGAACAAAATCATAAGGATGGGCCTCCTAAATTGGTTCTCCAATTTGATTATGTTGTTGTTGTGTGTCCACTCATAGTTACCCCTGCTCGGGTTTCTGAGGCAGTATCACTATGGAAGTAGATTGGTTCTCCAATTTGATTATGTTGTTGTTGTGTGTCCACTCATAGTTACCCCTGCTCGGGTTTCTGAGGCAGTATCACTATGGAAGTAGATTGGTTCTCCAATTTGATTAGGGAACTCTGGTAGTGTAGTGCCTAAGGCACTTGACTGCTAACCAGAAGGCTGGCGGTTCAAGCCCACCAGCTACTCCTCGGAAGGAAGATGGGGCAATATACTTCCATAGTGACACTGCCTTGGCAACCCAAGGAGGGGTCATTATGAGTCGGTCCGACTTGATGGCACATAACAACAACAACAACAACAACAATTTGATTAATCTTAAAGGCACTGGTGACTATGCCTCCCTTAGTAAAGAGGGCCCTGTTAATCCATGGTGTGAGGTGGCAACATTAATATACAAAATAGCACCACCAATAGATCAAGTACTTGTGAGAAGTGCTGGGTGATCGCATATTTGATACTTTTGTGCAATTTTGTCAGCATAAGGAGTCTAAGGATGCTGGTTGGTTGGTCCTACTTACACTAGACAAAGTGGTGAAAGAGTGAGATGAGCTTAGGGTTGCTGAGTCACAGCTTAAGCGCTGGATAAAAGACCTCAATGTTTCCAGTTGTGCTCTGAAAGAAAGCCTTATTTCTTCTAGTAACAGAGTTGATGTTGCTGAAAACAAAACCCAAAGTTTTATTGTAAGGGTGGCTGAATTACAATGCCAATTAAATTGCCAACCCAGAATGGTGTCTGAAGTTAAAGTGAGGGCATTGATTGGGAAAAAAATGGCATCCTGAAACCTGAAATGGGGGTATATAGGCAGATAGTCAGGAAGATCAGGATATGGAGCCTGTAATTCTGTTCAATGCCTCCCATCTGAAGGAATTAATGTAAAACCATTATCCCCTCCACCTCAGTTTGATGAGATTAACCCACCTGTTCCTGCTGGGTCATTGCCTGAGGCAGAGGCCACGGAAGACATTGCTGAATGTTCTCAGGAACTGCCCCAACCACCCATTGTTGCTGCTAGACGTATAACTAAAGTTAAGACCAAGCGAGACCCAAAAGGTGAAATACAAAGTGTGACAGAGGAAGTGGTATGCTTCACCCAAAAATGCCTACTTGATTTTGCTAACAGGTACAGATAGAAACCTGGAGGATATGTATGGGAATGGCAACTGAGGGTGTGGGATAATGGTGCAAGGAATGCAACATTGGACCAGTCTGAGTTTATTGATTTAGGCCCACGAAGTACAGATTCTTCATTCAGTGTTTCAGCTCAAGAGGTTAGGAAAGGATCTAATAGTTTAAATGGTTGGTTAACTGAAGCATGGATTATGTGGTGGCCTACCTTAAATCAAGTTGAAGTACCAGACCTGCCTTGGTATAATGCAGAAGAAGGTATCCAGAGGCTTGGGAAAATTGGCCTGTTAGAATGAATTGATCAGATAAGATCCCTAGAGCCAGAAATGGAGAGTCCAAAGACACTCATTTTACCAGTACAGTGAGGAACAAATTTGTGAAGGAAGCCCCAGCATCCTTGAAGACTGCTATGATTGCTATTTTATGTACACTGGATTTGACAGTGGGAGCTGCCCTAATTGAACTAAGAAACTTAACTATGATGGGGCTGATTGGACCCTGTGGTAATAGGGGCCAAGTAGCAGCAGTTAATCCACAAAGGCAAGGTGGGTGTGGTGACCATAATGGACAGCAGAGTTGGAACAGTAATCAGAATAGTGTGACTCATGTGGAATTATGGCATTGCCTACTTGCACGTGGTGTCCCTAGTAGGAAATACATGGCAAACTCACTAAATATTTACTTGATCTGCATAGACAGAATTCTAGGTCACGTGAATAGTAGCCTAGATTGAATCACCAAAGTACAGAGTCATGGCCTCTCAGTCAATTCCCAGACTTGAGTCAGTTTACAGAGACCCATAGTCCCTTGAGTGAAGAAAAATTTATAATGTCAATATTTCTCCCAGTTTGCCCCAAAGGGACCTGAGGCCTTTTACGAGAGTGACTGTTCATTGAGGAAAAGGAAATAATCAGATTTTTCAGGGATTATTGGACACTGGCTCTGAACTGACACTAATTCCAGGAGACCCAAAGTATCATTGTGGGCCACCAGTCAGAGTGGGGCCATATGGAGGTCAAGTTACTGATGGAGTCTTAGCTAAGGTGCATCTCACAGTGGATCCAGTGGGTCCCCGGACCTTCCTATAGTGACTTCCCCAGTTCCAGAATGCATAATTGGAATAGATTTACGGAGAAACTGGCAAAATTCCCACACTGGGTCATTGACATGTGGAGTAAGGGCTATTATGGTAGGAAAAGCCAAGTAGAAGCCATTAGAACTGCCTCTACCTACAAAAATAGTAAGCCAAAAGCAATACCGCATCCCTGGAGGGGTTTCAGAGATTATTGACACCATCAAGGACTTGAAGGATGCAGGGATGATTTAATTCCCCATTTAATTCACCTATTAGGGCTGTGCAAAAAAAAAAAAAAAAAAAAGATGGATCTTGGAGAATAAGAGTAGATTATTGTAAACCTAATCTGGTGGTGACTCCAACTGCAGCTTCTGTTCCTGATGTGGTTTCATGGCTTGAGCAAATTAGTACATCTCCTGGTACTTGGTATGCAGCTATTGATCTGGCCAATGCCTTTTTCTCAATATCAATTTCAAAGGACCATCAGAAGCAGTTTACCTTCAGCTGGCAAGGCCAAGAGTATACTTTCACAGGGCTTCTTCAGGGGTATATCAACTCCCCAGCACTATGTCATAATTTAATCCATAGGGATCTTGATCACCTTTCCTTTCCACAAGACATCACTGGTCCATTATATTGATGACATTATGCTGATTGGACCTAGCAAGGAAGAAGTATTGATGATTCTAGACTTATTGGTGAGACATATGCATGCTAGGGGTTGGGAAATTATCCCAACAGAAATTCAGGTACCTTCCACCTGAGTTAAATATCTAGGGGTCCAATGGTGTGGGGCATGTCAAGATATACCTACTAAAGTGAAGGATAAGTTATTGTATCTGGCTTCTCTCACAACTAAAAAGGAGGCACAATGTCTGGTGGGCCTCTTTGGATTTTGGAGGCAACATATCCCTCATTTGGGTGTGTGGCTGCAACCTATTTATCAAGTGACTTGGAAATCTGCTAGTTTTGAATGGGGCCCAGAACAACAGAAGGCTCTGCAATGGGTTCAGGCTGACATGCTGGCTGATCTGCCACTTGGGTCATATGATCCAGCTGATCCAATGGTGCTTGAAGTGTCTGTGGTAGATAAAGATGCTGTTTGGAGTCTTTGGCAGGTCCCTATTGGTGAATTGCAATGCAGACCCTTGGGATTTTGGAGCAAAGCCCTACCATCCTCTGTAGAGAACTACTATCCTTTTGAGGAACAGCTTTTATCTTGTTATTGGGCTTTAGTAGAGACTGAATGCCTAACTATGGGCCATTAAGTCACCATGAGGCCTGAGCTGCCCATGATTGGAAAATTGGTGACAAAGATGTATGGGGAAGAGGTATGTGGATTGATCTCTCTGAATGAACCAAAGGAGTAAAGATATTTGTGTCTCATGTGAATGCTCACCAAAAGGTGACCTCAGCAGAGGAGGACTTCAACAATCAGGTGGATAGGATTACACATTCAGTGGAAACCAGCCATCCTTTTTCCTCAGCTACTCCTGCCATTGCTCAATGATCTCGTGAACAAAGTGGCCATGGTGGCAAAAATGGAGGTTATCAAGACTGATTTGGCTACCATCACTGCTGAGTGCCCAATCTGCCAGCAGCAGAGACTAACACTGAGTCCGCGATATGGGACCATGCCTCGGGGTGATCAGCCAGCAACGTGGTGGCAGGTTGATTACATTGGACCACTTCCATCATGGAAAGGACATTGTTTTGTTTTTAATGGAATAGATACTTATTCTGGATTTGGATTTGCCTTCCCTGCATACAATGCTTCTAACAAAACTACCATCTGTGGACTTATAGAATGCCTTATTCACTATCATGGTATCCCACACAACATTGATTCAGATCAAGGGACTCACTTCATAGCAAATGAAGTGTGGCAATGTGCCTATGCTCATGGAATTCACTGGTCTTACCATGTTCCCCATCATCCTGAAGCAGCCAGCTTGATAGAACTATGGAATGGCCTACTGAAAACACAATTATGGCACCAGCTAGGTGGCAGTACCATAAGGGTTGGGGCCATGTTCTCCAGCAGGCTGTATATGCTCTAAACCAGCATCCAGTATATGGTGCTATTTTTCCGATAGCCAGGATTCATGGGTCCTGGAACCAAGGGGTAGAAACGAGAGTGGTACCACTCACTTTTACCCCTAGTGACCCGGTCAAAAAAATGTTTGATTCCTGTCCCTGCTACTGTATGCTCTGCGGGTCTGGAGGTCTTAGTCCCAAAGGGAGGAACACTCCCACCTGGAGATGCAATACTGATTACACTGAAATGTAAATTAAGAATGCCCCCTGGCCATTTTGGCTTCCTCATGACTCTGGATTAACATACAAAGAAGGGAATTATTGTACTATCTGGTATAATCGATCCTAATTACTAAGGGGAAATTGGACTGACATTACATAATGGAGGTAAAGAAGAATATGTCTGGAATACAGGAGATCCTTTAGGATGTGTCTTAGTACTACCATGCCCTGTGAATAAAGTCAATGGAAAATTACAGCAACCCAATTCTGATATGACTACTAATGGCCCAGAACCTTCAGGAATGAAGGTTTGGGTCACTCCACCAGGCAAAGAACCATGACCAGCTGAGATACTTGCTGAGGGCAAGGGAAACACAGAATGCGTGGTGAAAGAAGGTAGTTCTGAATATCAGCTATGACCACATGACCAGTTGCAGAAATGAGGACTGTGATTGTTATATTTCTTCATTGTATATGTGCATGAAATATTTTTGTTTCCTTTTGTTATGAACTGTGAAATGTAAATAAGGTTAATGTGTTTTGGTTGTATGTGTGTTAATGTATCATGTTAGGCGCAAATAGGACTTTATAATTGTCCTTATTTAGAGATTATATATAGTTAAGGATATGTGTACAACTGCCAAGTTGACAAAGGGTGGACTGAGATAGTTGGAGCTGTGTGTCAACTTGGCTGGATCACAATTCTTTGTGGTTTAAGCAATTGTGATGTGGGTTATTCCCATGGTGGGATCAGTATATATTTTGAGCAGCCAAACCCATTGAAAGGGAGTTTCCCTAGGGGTGTGGCCTGCTTCCAGTATATTTATAAACATCCTGGGAAAAGAGACACTGTTCTATGGATTGGGATTCTGTTGTGCTGCCTACAACTGTCCATGAGCGAACAACCCACCATTTGGCCTGGAGATCTTGGATTCACCATTCGCTGGAGTCAACAGCCAGTATACTGCCTGCCAACCTCGAGCTCCTCAGTCCCTGTAGCTGCATGAGTAGGGAAAAGCCTCCAGCTTGACGCTTGACCCAAGAACTTTGGACTTGCCAGCTTCTATAAGTGTGTGAGCTATTTTCCTAAGATAAATCTCTCTCTCTCTCTCTCTGTAAGCTTTACTGGTTTTATTTCTCTAGACAACCCAGTGTAACACACCAACTAATGAAAAGATCTTATTACAGGTAAAGCTCCAGGAAGGCAAAGACACATTACAAACTACATTAAAAGGTAAGAAGAATTCCTTAGGAGTGGAGAAGTCCTTCCAGCCATTTAGACAGCTGCAGAGGGTTTCATTGTGGGCAGTAACTTCCATGACAATCCGGTGCTAGACAAGCTGGTCAGTTCTCCACACACCCAGCAGATGAATTTATTGCTCATTTTAGCCAGGGTTAGCCCAGCTGGTGAACAGATTGCTGGAGATTCTTACGGTGATAAGATAGTCTTTAAAGGACTATCTTACTCACTGATCTGCACTGAACACGTTCCCTTGTTACCCTACCGAGAGGGACCAGGTCTTCGGGAGCAAGGTAAGCACAGGCGTAGCACAGAGTAGC
>NW_006921591.1:21092431-21102652 GCF_000298275.1 Orycteropus afer afer
TTGTGGGGCTGGTGCGGGATCGGGCAGTGTTTCGTTCTGCTGTGCATGGGGTCGCTATGAGTCGGAAACGACTCGACGGCACTTAACAAAAGGAACAATCAAAGGTAAATCTTGATGGTTTATCAGAATGCAGGCAGCATTGGGAGTAGAGGTTATTACTACCACTGGACAAAGTTTTTTCCCTGGCTTCCAATAATACCACACTCTCTCCCCAAGTGGCCCTTCTGTTTTGGGGAGGCCAATATAATCTAAATTAGGTCTGTGAATGCCCATATGCTCATGAATAAGCCCCCCCCCCCCTTTTTTATAGTGGCCAGGGATTAGAAACAGTAAGGATGCTGGGGGATTTTGCGTGTGGCCAGGAGTTTATAAGCAATGGGGCATCTAGTCTGGCACCCCAAGGGGAAGAAATCCCAAACCACTGAAGGTTTACCTGCCAGATTCAAGGGGGTTTGATCACAAGGTCCCCTGTACCTAGATCCTGGGGAAAAGGCAAAAGGATATTATTTTCATGACCTACTGCAGGAAGAAGGGTTTTATCTTTGGTGGTTTTTAGCTGGATCTGCATAGTTCACTGGAGTCCTTGGGTTAACATCTGATAGGTGCTGGGGCATTCCTGTCATCAGTATTCATTGATTTGCCTCAGTGCTTCTGGGAGGCATTGTGTCCCTTGTAACAAGTGAGTCTTGTTCCATGGTGCTTGCTTCAGTAGTCATTCATTCTCTTGATGAGGCGCTGTGGTGGGATTGAATGGCAGGTAAAAGTGACAGACAACATCACATGCATCTGCCCACTCCTGCACTTCATGTTCTGGTGAAATGTCAGCCTTGATCACTATCGATGTGTGTTGGTGTGCCATAGCAGTCACAGAGCCAGGTTGAGTCCCTGAATAGCAGAATGCTGCGTGGCCCATTTGCAAGGGTATGCTTGTAGTAAGCCAGTTACAGTATTGGAGCAGGTTAGAGCAAAACAGCAATTTTCTAACCTAGGGAGGGGCCCCAGGTAATCAATTTGCCACCTTTGTGCTGGGGCTTGCCCATGAGGGATGTAGCCTATTTCCTGAGGCACTGGCTTTTTCCTTTCTAGCAAACAATGGTGACATTGATTGATAGCTTCCTTAATTTGGGCCATAGATATGGGAATTCCCACCCCTTTTGTGATGGCCCATAATGTTCTCTGTCCTTTATGGCTGTTTTTTCTGTGTAGCCATAGTGCTACTGCAGCATTGGGTAACTGGTTTGTTAGGGCATGTAGCTAGGAGAGTTCATCAACTTGAGCATTACCAGGAGGAGTGAGCAGGCTATGGGCTGACACTTGATAGAAGGTGATGTTTGCCTCTGAAGTCCAGGCCCAAATGTCTGCCCACTGCTGCTTTCGCCAAAGGGGCTGCCCTGCCATGCACCAGTCTTTTTCATTCCAGTTTGGCAGCCACGGAGTGAAGCCTTTAAACACTGCCCAGCTCTTGGTACATAAGATTATAGCATCTTTCTCATGCATAAGCACCATCCAGGTTTCCCTTAATTATGCCAACTGACTGCTTTGGCCCTCCCCTTGATCTATCCAAATTGTTTTGGTGCTAGGCTGGATGGCTGTTGCAGTCCAATGAGCCTTGTAACAAGTGGCTGAGCTGAGCCATCTGTGTCCCAGGCATTATTAGGTATGGGCTCAGTTCCTTCTTTGATATGGCATTTCAGCAGAGGAGGGAATTCAGCTATTTGGGTCATAGTTTCACTTATGTAGGTTACTGGTCCCAGGATCTGATGAAGCTCTGCACTCATGGGGCTGGCAGACAGCGTACTTTGCTGCTGGAGGTAGGTGTGCCACTTCACAAGTATCTCCAGTTGGGCTACCCCCGACTTCAGCTTGTTAAATAATTTTACCCACCCTGCAATGGGGTAATGGGTCTTTACCATTGTAGGAGCTCCTTTAGTAATATCTTCAACATTCTGGAGACTCTAATAACACATAATTGCTGTTCCAACAGATTGTATCTCTGTTTCTCCTTTCTATAATTGGGACCAAAATCCTAGTGGGACCCGCTTTTCCTGTTGCCTTTGCCACAGTCCCCGACCAAATCCCGGGGTAACTAGCAACATCCAATTTGCAAGGGGCACCAGGTTCAATAGCACCCAAGGCTTTTATCTGTTGGACTGCTACTTTAGGTACCTGAAACACTTGGTCTTGTTCTGTTCCCCAATCCCAAATAACTCCTTTTTTTGCTAGCTTAGAAAGGGGATGCAGGATTTGGGCCAGGTGAGGGATAAAGGGTCTCCAGTACCCCAACATTCCAAGGAATGCTTGCAATTCCTTAACTGTAGTGGGCATTACAAAAGCATGTATTTTATCAATAACAGCTTCTGGTATGGCCTTAGTCTTACCTGACCAGATAACACCCGTGAACTTGTCAGATAGCCCAGATCTTTGAAGTTTTGTGGTACTGATGGCCCAACCTCGGCTTTCTAGATGGGCTATTAGTTGGGGAGCAGTGCCTTCTAGGAGAGAAAGGTCATTGCAGGTTAACCTAATATTAATGTAATGAAACATAAAAATCTCTTCTGGAGATTTCCACTTTTGAAGGTCTTGAGCAATCAGGCCATGGCAGATTGTAGGAGGATGACAATAATCCTGGGTTAGCATTTGAAATGTCCAGGACTCCCCTTTTCACTCCATGGTGAATTGATCTTGGCATTCAGGAGCTATAAAAAACAAACAAACACTAAATTCACTGCATCAAGTTGATTCGACTCATAGTGACCCCTCCTTGGGTTTCTGAGGCCATATCTCTAGGGAAGTAGCTTGTCCAATCTTCCTTCCAAGGAGTGGCTTGTGGGTTTGAACTCCCAGACTTCTGGTTAGCAGTCAAATGCTTTAGGCACTATGCCACCAGAGCTTCGTCAGAGCTATAGAAATACTAAAAAATGCACTACCCAAATCTAGTACAAAATGATAAGGACTTAGGTGTTCACTAATGGTATTTAGCAATTGGGCTGTATTGGGGACAGGGGCATGCAGATCAGGGTTGACTTTATTCATCTCTTGGTAGTCCACCGTCATCCACCAGCTGCTGTCCGGCTTCCGTATTGGTCATAAAGGGCTGTTATAAGGGCTATGAGTACACTGAATGATGTTGACTCGTGCTAGTTCTGCAATGGTGGCAGTTATTTCTTCATGTCCCCCAGGCAACCAGTATTGTTTAACATTTACAATTCTGGTGGAGGAAGGGAGAAGCATGGGGCAGCACTTTGCCTCCCCCCTCCCCCCCGCCACACAATTGACTTAATTATCTTTCCTCTTAAATGGAGTGAAGCTCTGGTGACATAGTGCCTAAGGCATTTGACTGCTAACCAGAAGGCCGGGGGTTCAAACCCACCAACCACTCCTCAGAAGGAAGATTGGGTAATCTACTTCTGTACAGACACTGCCTCTGAAACCCAAGGAGGGGTCACTGTGAGTCAGAAACAACTCGAGAACAGTGAGGTAGAGAGCTCTTAAACGGAATTCCCCTATGCTTGTCAGTAGGGTTAATCTCAAGGGAATGTCAATTCCTAATGTTCAGGCAAAGGAGAAATAAACAACAGATATTCAGAGGTTTGGAGATGCTTTATGGTAAGAATGCTGGCTACCCACAGCATTCCCCCAGAGCTGTCAATGACACTTAAAGAACCTTTAAACCTATTTATATTCCCATGAATGCACTCTGCACCCATATCTACTAAGGCTAGGGCTCTTTGTTCATTGTTTGGAGACCAGTGTATAATTATTTCCACGTGGGGCCTCTGATTCCATATAATCCTCCACACCTTTGGTGGGGGATCTTGGTCCAACTCCTAGTCCAAGGGAACAAGTGCTTCCCATATCAGGGGAATGGCAGGCTAGGCAGATCCCCTTTGTTCCTTCCTTAGGGGAAGAAACTGCTGGTCCAGCCATAAACAATGCCATAAGCTTAGGAGAATGTGTCAGACTGTTTATCTATTTTTCCCCTAGGAGTTCCCACAGCTACAAGGTCAGTCCAAAGCTGCTTTTGGGTCACTCTTGGAGGCCCTTTTCCTTTGGTGGAATTCTTCCACTCTTCCTCTATCTTGGGTTCCTTTTCAGTATCTCTTATACTCTTCCACCTTAGCCTGTCAATTTCTGCCATGACAGCAGCGGCTTGTGTGGCTTGGGAGATGGGGCACTGACTACTGACAGAAGGATGGTCAGTAGTAATGGTTGGGGACACACTGCTCATGCCACCCATAAATATTTAATTATCAGGCCCCAGAAATTCAGGCATATATATAGCATGTTTTGCATCTAATTCCTGAATAAGCCCCTGCAACTCTTCAAGAGTGTTTCATTTAGGAGTGGTGCAGGGAGTATCTCGCTTTGTGGGCTATGCTGCTCAGCAAGCTAAGATGATCCAGTTTGTGAGCAGGGCATTTCCCACTCCATTCTGAAACATATATAGCCTTTGCCTTAAAGCAGAATGGAAGTGACTGAGGCTATTGTTGATAATTTCTGTCCTGACGAGACCACATCATCTGCTCCTGGCCCCACAGCCTTAATGCCCAGGGGTATAGACTCTCCTCTTTTCTGTTGCTATTGGAAAGCTATATCAAAGAGTTTCTGGTGGTATAGTCACTTATTGTGATGTGTTCCAGTTCCTTGTGTGGAGCACAGTCCAGCACCCTTTGGGGTGCGAGGGGATCAGTCTTTACTTTAATGGTGATTAATGGCCGGGTTTTTAGGTGTTCAATTACGCTAATGGTGTCCTCCCAGGCCTCTCCTTCCTCCTCTGAGTCTGAGGACTGAAGAGAGTTCCATTTTTTAGGGTCCCAATCTCTGGTTGGTGCAGTGCCTAAGGCATGTGACTGCTAACCAGAAGGCTGGCGGTTCACACCCACCAGCCTGTCCTTGGAAGGAAGATTGGACAATCTACTTCAGTAAAGATACTGTCTCAGAAACCCAAGGAGGGGTCACTATGAGTCAGATTGGACTCCACCTAGTGAGTTTGGTTTTCTGGTCGGTCCTAGTTATAACTGCTTGAATTTGTTGGCATAGTAGGCATTGCCCCACCAATTTTCCTGCTCGACATGCTAATGTTCCTATAATTTGGTCAGATACTTGTAGCTTGGAAGTGATAGTTTCTTTTGCATCTGATTGAGCCAATCGTGCATCTCTAATCTTAGTTCTTCCTTAACTGTCTGTATCTCATCCCTTAATTTCTGACACTCATTAGCCACAGGCAGCTTGGTGTCTGTGGTGGCGAGGACTGCATGTGGCAGAGGCCAGGTTACAGGTGCAACCAACGCTCTATAGTCTCTTTTCACTTTCTTTACTCCGACAATCTGCAATACATCTAACAGTCCCTCAGGCCTTTTCAGGGCATCACCATACCCATGTGCAAATCACCAGCTATCTAGTAGTAGTCTGACAATGGGCCCAAACATGCTCGTGTCTGGCCAGTCCAAGATTTCACCCACTACACACACTTTGAGAGCTCTGGTAGCATAGTGGCTAAGGCACTTGACTGCTAACCAGACGGCTGGCATTTCAAACCCACCAGCCACTTCTTGGAAGGAAGATAGGGCAATCTACTTCCGTAGTGATACTGCTTCGGAAACCCAAGGAGGGGTCACTATGAGTCGGATCCAACTCCACAGCACATAACAACAACAGCAACAACAACACACACTTTGTGGCTCCCCCCCCCCCCCAACACACACACACTTTGCGGGGATATTTATATCTGAGTTTGAGGAATTACAGGGTAGATTCAAGATGACCACTACCCAACCCCTCCACCCCCCACTTTGCATGGATAGTTATACCTGAGTTTGAGGAATTGGGGATGGGAACTACAAGACTGGGAATGTAGGGCTACTTGACTGGTTTCAGACTCGGTGCTGTCAGGTCTCGATTGGGAGGGGGCCCTGGGCAATGCCCTGTGACCACCCCCTGTGTATGCTTTGATAAGACGCTGCCAGTTAGCAAGCTTTATTGCTATTTTGTTTTAAGGACAAGTTAGTACGTTCGTTACAGGGAAGGTGGTTAATACCTGACGGGGAGAGGAGGGGAATATGTGACAGAGAAGGAGAGGGAAAATGGCTTGTAGCTCTTGCAAGGGTGGCTAAACAGGATGGGATCTGAGAGCCATTTTGGGGGGTTGCAGTTACTGACCATACACCAGTGAACCAGTGGTTCTCAAACTTTCTTGTGCATCAGCATCACCTGGGAAGGCTGTTAATACAGGTTGTTGGGTCCCACCCCAGAGTCTCTGAGTCAGTAGATTTAGGGTGAAATTTACATTTCCAATAAGTTCTGATGTGACACTAATGCTACTGGCCTGAGAACTACACTTTGAATACAGCTGTTGGTTTCTTAGGGGAGGGACAACTACTACTACTACCAGTTGCCATCAAATTAACTCCAACTTATGGAGGTCCTGACTCTTGGAGACTCCATATGTGCCAGAAGACAACTGCATGCCATACGGTTTTCTGTATTTTTCTCCCTTCTTCCCTCCCTCCCTTCTTTCTTCCCTCCCTTCCTTTCTTCTCTCTCTCTCCCTCCTCTTTTTTTTCTCTCTCCCTCTTTCTCATTCTCACTCTCTCTTTCCTTCTTTCGATATAAGTGAGGTCATGCAGTATTTGTCCTTTTGTGATTGACTTATTTCATTCAGTATAATAACTTCATGCTCTGTCCATGTTGTAGAATGTATCAAGACTTCATTTCTCTTTCTGTCTGAGCTTCTGTTTTCTTGATGACATTTAAATCATCTCTAGCTTTTGACAATTGTGAATAATTCTTCAATGAGTAATGGTGCAATATAGACCTATGTGTCTATTTGTGTCATTGCTTTGAAGTCCTCTGGGTAGATGCCTAGCAGTGGAATTGCTGGGTTACATGGTAGTTCTATTTTTAATTTTTTGAGGAACTGCCACACTGTTTTCATAATGGCTGTACTATTTTGCATTCCACCAGCAATGGACATTTTTCCCACATTCTCACCAACATTTATTGTTTATTTATTTTTGTCGTAGCTATTCTACTGGGAGTGAAATGGTATCTTATTGTGGTTTTGATTAACATCTCTTTGTTAGCTTATGACTTAAATGTCTTTTCATGTGTTTAGTGACCATTTGAATGTCCTGTTTGGTGAGGTGTCTATTTGACTCTTTTTCCAAATTTTGACTGGATTATTTCTCTTTTTGCTGTAAATTATCAAAGTTTTATATGAATATTTGGTTATTAAATTCTTACTGAATATATCATTTCTTAAGATATTCTCACAGTAGCTTGTCTTTTCACTTTTTGGTAAAATGTTTTTATAAACAAATATTGTTAATTTTTATGAGGTATCATTTATTTATTTTATCTTTCCTGATTGCACTTTTGTTATTATATTAGATAGTCCATTACGAAAAGCTAGAACCAATAGCCTTGCCCTTGCATTTTCTTCTAAGAGTATTATGGTTTTAGTTTTCACATTTACATCTTTAATTCATTTTGAATTTGTTTTTATATATGGTGTGAAGAATGGTTCTTGTTTCATTTTTCTGCATATGGAAATTCAGTTTTCCCAGCATGATTTTTGGAAGAGATTCTTCTTTCCCCACCAAATGGACTTATAATCCTGGTAAAAAATCAGCTGACCATAGATATGTGGGTTTATTTCTGGACCCTTAATTCTTTTCCATTGGTCTATGTGTACATTTTATTACTAGTTTCAAGCTGATTTGATTACTGTAGTTGTGTAATATGTTTTTTTTTTCCATTTTATTGTGATTTGAGTGAAAATTCACAGAGCAAATACACTTTCCATACAGCAGTTCACATACACTTTGTCTCATGACATTGACCACAATTTATTACAATGCAACAGCTCCCCTCCCACTTCCTCCTGATAGTTACCTCTTCCCTGTGTCCATCAATCCATGCACTCCTACCCCCTGAGCTGTCTCCCTGTGCATAAGCAGCACTTCTTTCTCTCATGCTTGTTCTCTCCAAGGAGTTTATCTACCTCAGGTAAATGTTCAACTCATATGCCTGTCTATTATTTGGCTGGAAGCCACAGGTGTGTGTTCAATTCCAGACTTGAAGGGCAGCTAGGGGCCATAGTCTCAGTTGTTCTACAAGGCTCTATTGGGCCAGCAAACCTGTTCCCCATTTTTTTTTTCCCAAATGGTTTTGAGTTTTGTTCCACATTGTTCTCCCTGTCTGTCCAGGATCTCCTATAAAGATCTTCTTCCAAGAGGTTGTCAGTAGTAGTGGGGCACCATCTAGTTCTTCTGGTCTCATAGTCATATAGGCTGCAGATTGGATGGTGTACCAGTTGCTAGGACTAATTGATTCCATGAATTTTTGGTTTTGTTCATTCTTATTTGCTCTGGATAAGGAGAGACCCATCGTTGCATCTAGATGGCAGCTTGCAAGCTTTTAAGATCCCAGTTGCTACTCACCACACTAGGAGGTGGAACAATGTTTTGTGTAATATGTTATGCCAATTGAGCTTGATGTCTACTGCAACTATGGTTCCGAGCCCACAGGTTCAACTACTCCGTCCTTCTGGATAGCTGGCATTGACCAAGCAGTGACCACAACCTTGCCCCTTGTCAGCTCTACTACATACCTGGGAATTCTGATCATTCACATAAACTTATAGGACCTTTATCTGCCAACCCTATACATGGTCGTGGATACACTCCCCATTTCATAGACATACCTACTAGTTCAGCCTGTCCACCCATCTATCCACCCATATACCCATGTTTGCCTTCACTGACAACTCAGTACTGTATGTACAAAAGGGTTCATCTTTGTTGTCTGTACCTCCCATGTACCTCTCTATGTCTTTCTCTTCCTCAATGCCACCATATTGGTCACTCACATTTGGTACATTGCTCTTCTCTTCGCCCAAATCAATACTTATCTCTATCTATCTAACAGCATTCCCTCCCCTCCCTTCCCACCCCTGCTAACCAATAAAGAAAATTTCCTTCTATAGATAAACCTTTCCTTAACTTTTACAATAACAGACTAATTTTTGTCCTTTTGTGATTGACTTATTTCACTCAGCATAATGTCCTCCAAGTTCATCCACATTATGTGGTGTTTTGCAGATTGTACATTATTCTTTAGGTTTGCATAGTATTCCATTATGTGTATGTACCATAGTTTGGTTATCCATTCCTCAGATGATGGACATCTAGGTTGTTTCCATCTTTTGGCTCTTGTAAATAGTGCTGTGATGAACATGGGTGTGCATATATCTGTTCTTGTCACGGCTCTCACTTCTTTATGGTATATACCTAGTAATGCTGGATCAAAAGGTATTTCTAATTCCAACTTTTGAAGGAATCGCCATACTGCTTTCCACAATGGTTGTACCATTTTACATTCCCACCAGCAGTGTATGAGAGTCCCAATCTCTTCACAACCTCACCAGCATATGTTATTTTCTGTCTTGTTGAACTTTGCTACTAGTGCTGGAGCAAGATGGTATATCATTGTTTTGATTTGCATCTCTCTAATAGCTAATGATCATGATCATTTCTTCATATGTTAGTTGGGTGCTTGAATATCTTCCTTGGTGAAGTGTCTATTCATGTCTTCTACCCATTTTTTAATTGGATTGTTTGTCTTTTTGTTATTGAGGTGTTGGAGTTTTCTATAAATTCTAGAGATAAGTCCTTTGCCAGATATGTCATTACCAATTTTTTTTCCCAATCTGTAGGTTCTCTTTTAACTCTTTTGGAGAAGTCTTTGGATGCACATAAAAATTTAGTCTTTAGAAGGTCCCAATCATCTGGTTTCTCTTCTGCTGTTTGTGCATTTTGTGTAATGCTTGACAGTCTATTTGTGCCATATATTAGGGCTCCTAAATTTGTCCCTAGTTTTTCCTTGAGGAACTCTATAATTTTGGGTTTAACATTTAAGTCTTTGATCTATCTGGAGTTCCTTTTTGTGTATGGTGTGAGGTACAAATCTTGTTTCACTTATCTGCAAATGGATATCCAGTTTGGCCAGCACCATTTATTAAACAAACATTCTCTTCCTCATTTAATGGATTTTGGCCCTTTGTCAAAGATCAGCTGATCATAAGTCAATGGATCCATTTCTGGGTTCTCAATTCTATTCCATTGGTCTATGTATCTGTCATTAAACCAACCAGGCAGTTTTGAATACTGAGGCTGTATAGTCAGTTTTGAGATCTGGCAGTGTGAGACCTCCTACTTTGTT
>NW_006921591.1:21126122-21132097 GCF_000298275.1 Orycteropus afer afer
AAGGGCTGCTTATGCACAGGGAGACAGCTCAGGGTGCAGAAGAGTATGGAGGGATGGATACTGGGAAGAGGTAACTATGGGGAGGAAGTGGGAGGAGAGCTGTTGCATTGTAAATTTTGGTCAATGACATGAGACAAAGTATATGTGAAATGCTGTATGAAAAGTGAATTTACTCTGTTAATCTTCACCCAAATCAAAATAAAATTTAAAAAAATAAAAAATAAATAAAAATAAAATAAAATGTGGAACCAGGTGTGGAGTGCGTCCTTGACCCAAGACCCTGGCAGAGTGACCCCAGCATATGGCATAAGATGGCAGGAGCAGAGCCAAGAGACTGGCAGAGAGATACTGGCAGAGAGACAAGCATGAGAGATGGCAGTAGCAGAGCCCAGAAACTGGCATTAAACAACAACAGGCTTACCAGCCCATGGAGGAGAAAGCTGGGTGCCATTGGACTTCCTGGCTTAGTGGGTTGCCTTCAGGTATTAATTGGTAGAGAAGACTGGCATAAAATGAAGTAGCAGGTTGGGCAGCTCATGGAGCAAGAAAGCTGAATGTTTTTAGGGCAGGAAGATTTCCTGTGGAGTGGGTTGCCATCAGCATTAATTGGCAGAAGCGGCGAGACCGAGGAAATGGAAGCAGACCTGCCTCAGCCTGAAAGGGTAGGACCATGGCCTTTGGGGGTGGAACTACCACAGCCCCCTAGGTTTTACAGAGCCAGGCCTTCAACAACTTGGTTCTGGAGTGTGGGGCTGCTCGTTCATGTGAGCCAGTGGGATGGAGCCATAGTCACTGCCCAAGAGAGAGGAGGCAGGGTTGCCATGCCCAAGAAGGTGAGGAACGGGGCCTGCCAGGCCAAGGGAGTGAGGTTGCCACTTAGAGGAACTAGGGGCTGGAGCCACCCAGTGAGCGAGATCTGTACAGATGCCACCCAATGAAGATCTGTACAGATGCCAAGTTGACAGGGGGTGGAATTGTGGTAGTTCAGTTTGTATGTCAACTTGGCTGGGCCTGGTTGAGTGGCTGGGCAGCTGGTGGTAGTTATTCCCCATGATGAGACTGGCAATAACTCCATGGTTGGATCTACCACAAGCAGCTGAATAGCTGTCTTTGTGATGTGGTCTGCTTCCTGTATTTAAAGAGAAGCCTTGGGAATGGTCTCTAGCATATGGCACACTTGGGCCCTGTATGTAGTCGTGTCATTGCTCAGCAGCTTGCTATGCCCTGCTGACCTTGGGACTTAAAATTGACTGCTGTGTGGTTTGGTAATATCAGAACTGTGCCTTTTTACTTGTCAACCTTGGGGCTTCTCAGCCTCAGCAGCCAGCAGCTGTCTGAATGAAAAAAAGCCTCTAGCTTCAGTGGGCCAGGAGCTGGAGTCAGAGCTGAAGCCCAAGGCTGAGGGCCTTTCACCCAGCCCCTAGAGCCTGCCACTTTGAACTTGGACTTAAAGCCTCCAAACTGTTAGAGAATAAACTTCTGTTTGTTGATGCTATCCCATTTGTGGTAGATTCCTGTCAGAGCAGTCCTAGGTAACCAGAACACTGTGTTTTTGATATTTGCTATTAATGCCAGGAAGAGATGATATCTCATTGTTGTTTTGTATTGCATCTCTCTAATGATTAATGTTCAAAAGCATTTCTTCATGTGTTTGTTGACTACCTGAATATCTTCTTTGGTGAAGTGTCTGTTCATGTCTTCTGCCTGTTTATTAATTGGATCACTTGTCTTTGTGTGTGTGTAGATATTTAAGTTTTCTGTAAGTTTTAGAGATAAGTCTTGTCTGATATGTTGTTGTCAAAAGTGTTTTCTTAGTTGTGGGATATCTTTTTCTCTTGTGGTGAAATCTTTTGATGCACATCAGTGTCCAGTTTTTAGGATACTCCAGTCTTCTATTTAGTCTTCTGTTGTTTGTGCATTTTTAGTTATGTTTGATAGTGTACTTATACAGGTATTAGAGTTTGTCCCTATTTGTTGTATACAGCCCTGAACCTACACACCCAGCTACCCATTCCCTCAAGGTGTTTGGTTATGACTGAGAAGTTTTCATAACTGTTCTGGTTACCTAGTGCCACTCTGACAAGAATCTACCACAAATGGGATGGCCTTAACAAACAGGAATTTCTTCTTACAATTTGGAGGCTTTAAGTCCGAGTTCAAAGCGCCATGCTCTAGAGGCTGGGTGAAAGCCCCTCAACCTTGGGGTCTAGCTCAGCCTCCTACTCCCAGCCCACTGGAGCTAGAGGCGTTTCTTCACTCAGACAGCTGCTGGCTGCTGAGGTTGAGAAGCCCCAAGTTTGGCAAATAAAAAGGCACAGTCCAGATATTACCAAATCACATGGCAGCCCATTTTAAGTCCATGGTAAGTCCCAAAGTCAGCAGGGCGTAGCAAGTGGCTGAGCAACGATATGGCTATATGCAGGGTCCAAGCATGCCCAGGCTAGAGACCATCCCTAAGGCTTCTCCTTAAATACAGGAAGCAGACTATATCCCAAAGGCAGCTACTCAGCTGCTTGTGGTAGATCCCACCATGGAGTTGATTGCCAGCCTCATTATGAGGAATAACTATCACTGGCTGCCCAGCCACTCAACCAGGCCTGGCCAAGTTGACACACAAACATAACTACCACAATAACATGCCCCCTGTATGCTCTACTACATTCGTGGATATATTTGCAGCACATATAAATACATAAGTAGAAATATCCTCTATCAAACCTGTATATATTTGTGAGTGTTGTACAATTCACTTTCTGACCTGTGTTCAGACTGAGTGTAATCTATGTATTCACTCATAAATCATTATGAAACAGTTATGAAAACTTCTCAGTCATAACCAAACAGTTATGGCAGGATTATGTTTGTAACAGTATTCCCCTTTGTTGCCTTTAACTCTTGTGCTCCTTCCTGTGTCTTAACTGCCTTGATCATTTTGTGCTGACCTCCCCCTTAATGTATATTGCCTTTCTCTTCACCCAAGTTAATATATGTCTACATTTTATTTGGGGATTTTCCCTCCCTTTCCTCCCCACCCATGGTAACCTTCAAAAATGATTCTTTCTCTGTGTAAACCCTTTCTTAACTTTTTACAGTAGTGATCTTGTACAATATTTGTCTTTTGTGATTGACTAATTTTACTCAGCATAATGTCCTCTAGGTTCATCCGTGTTATAAAGTGTTTCACAGATTCATTATCTTTCTTTAATATTGCGTAGCATTTCATTTTGTGTATGTACCATAGTTTGTTTATCAATTCACCAGCTGATGGGCACTTAGTTTGTTTCCATCCTATTGCTATTGTGAACAATGCTATGATGAACATGGGTGTGCATATATCTGTTTGTGTCATGGCTCTTATTTCTCTAGGATATATACCTAGTAATAGAATTGCTGGATTATATGGTGTTTCTATTACCAGCTGCATAAGAAAGTGCTATACTGTATTCCAGAATGTTTTGTACCATTTTATAGTGCCATCAGCAGTGTGTGAGGGTTCTAGTCTTTCTACATCCTCACCAACATTTGTTGTTTTCTGTCTTGATATCTCCTATTTCATCTATTATTCATGTTATTTGGATCTTTGCTTCTTTTCCTTCATTAAATTTGCCATTGGTTTGTCAATTTTGATCATCTTTTTAAAGGACTAGTTTCTAGTCTTGTTGATTTTTTTCTATTTTATGCTTGGTTTATTTCTGCTCTGATCTTTATTATTTCCTTTCTTCTGGAGACTGTGGCCTTTTGTAGCTCTTTTTCCAAGTTTTGGAGTTGTTGGGTTAAGGTAGTGATTTTGGTTCTTCTTTTTTGATGTGTACATTTACTGCTGTAAAATACTGCTTTTGCTGTGTCCAAAGGTTTTGATACATTGTGTTTTCATTCTCATTTGCTTCTAGGATTTTTTTTTTTGTTTCATATTTTATTTCTTTTGTTCCTCAGTAGTTTTTAAGCAGGGAAATGTTCAGTTTCCATGTATTTTATTTTATTTTTCCCCAAAACTATTATTGATTTATATGTTTATAACATTGATCTGTCGGAAGGAAGGTTGGGCAATCCTACTTCCGTAGTGATACTGCCTCGGAAACCCGAGGAGGGGTCGCTATGAGTCGGGGCCGACTCGACGGCACATAACAACAACAACAACATTGATCTGAGAAGATGTTTTGTAGTATTTTGATGTTTTAAAATTTATTGAGGCTTGTTTTGTTGTTTAACATTATGTTCTATTCTGGAGAATGATCCATAGTTACTAGAAAAGAATGTGTATTGTATTTTGGTTGGGTGGAATGTTCTGTATGCATCTATGAAGTCAAGCTGATTGATTGTGTTGTTGAGATTTTCTGTATCTTTGTTGAGTATCTTTCCAGTTCTTCTGTCCTTCATCAAAAGTGATGTGTTCAAATTTCCTTTGTGCTGATCTAAGAGAAAAATACCACAGGTGGAATAGCTTTAACAAACAACAATTTATTTGCTTACTGTCTTGGAGGCTAGAAGTCTGAATTCAAAGTTCTAGGCTCTAGTGGCTGGGTAAAAGCCCCTCAACTTTGGGCTTCAGCTCTGCTTCTTGCTTCTGACCCATTGAAGCTGGAGGTTTTTCTTGACTCAGGCAGCTGCTGGCTGCTGAAGGTGACAAACTCAAGGCCAACAAATAAAAATTCACAGTCCTGATATTACCAAACCACATGGCAGGCCATAGATTCAAGTCCATTAAGAGTCCCAATATTGGCAGAGAACATGGCAAACTGCTAAACAATGATTCGGCTACATGAAGGATTCAAGCATGCCAAAAGCTACAGACAATTCCTAAAGTTTCTCCTTATATATGGGAAGCAGACCACATCCCTAAGGCAGCTACTCAGCTGTTCACAGTAGATACCACCATGGAGTTGATTACCAGTCTCGTTATGGGGAATAACTACATCCAGCTGCCACACCACTCAACACCAGGCCCAGACAATTTGACACATAACCTTAACTACCACATCCTACAACTGTGGAATTGTCTATTTTTCTTTTCAATTCTGTTAAAATTTGGCTTAGGTGTTTTGGGATTATTATTGGGTACACAGATGTTTATTGGAGCTCTGGTAGCGTAGTGCCTAAGGCACTTGACTGCTAACCAGAAGGCTGGTAGTTCAAACCCACCAGCCACTCCTCAGAAGGAAGGTTGGGCAATCTACTTCCATAGTGATACTGCCTTGGGAACCCAAGGGGGGTTGCTATGAGCCAGGTCTGACTTGACGGCACATGACAACAAAAACAGATGTTTATTATGGTTATGTTCTCTTTTTAGAATGAACTTTTAATCATTATATAGTGTCCTTCCTTGTCTCTTGTGCTAGATTTTATGTCTCATGTTCTTTAGAGACCATCTAAAGAATAGATTTGATGCATTGAGCACCATTGACTGGAAACCAGATGAATTGTGGGATGACATCAAGAGCATCATCCATGAAGAAACAAGAGGCCACTAAAAAGACAACAAAAGGGGAGAAGACCAAAATGGATGACAGAAGAGACTCTGAAACTTGCCCTCAAGCGGAGAGTAGCTAAAGCAAATGGAAGAAATGACAAGATAAAAGAATTGCTGAAGATTTCAAAGAGCAGCTTGAGAAGACAAAGCCAATTACTGTAATGAAGTGTGAAAAGACCTGGAGTTAGAAAACCAGAAGGCAAGAACACTCTCAGCATTTCTCAAGCTGAAAGAATTGAAGAAATATTTAAGCCTCAAGTTGCAATATTGAAAGATCCTGAGGGCAAAACATTGAATGATGCAGGGAACATCAAAAGAAGATGGAAGGAATACAAAGAGTCACTGTACCAAAAAGAACTGGTTGATCTTCATCCATTTCAGGAGGTGGCATATGATCTAGAACCAATAGTACTGAAGGAGGAAGTCAAAGCTTCAATGAAGGAATTGGCGAAGAACAAGGCTCCAGGAATTGATGGAATACCCATTGAGATATTTCAACAAATGGATG
>NW_006921591.1:21133702-21142232 GCF_000298275.1 Orycteropus afer afer
TTCTGCTGTGCATGGGGTTGCTATGAGTTGGAAATGACTTGAGGGCACCTAACAACAACAACAACAACAACAACATGTTCTATGTCTATTTTATCAGAAATTAATATTGCCACTCCTGGTCTTTTTTGATTGCTATTTGCTTCATATACTTCCCTACCCCCCCAATGTATGATTATTAGTCAATTTTTGTCTCTGTGTCTAATGTATATGCCTTGTAGATAGCATATTGAAGGGACATATTATCTTATCCTTTCTCCAACTCTCCATCTCTTGATTGCATTTAACCCACTTACATTCAGTATAATTTTTGATAAGTATGAATTTATTGCTGTCATTTTGTTGTGTGATCTTTTGTGGTGCTGCTGATTTTATTTCTTCCACATAATTTTTTTTTTTTGAGCTAATGTTTTAAATGAATTTTCTCATCATATCCTTTGTTGCTATTGTTCTAGTATTTGCTAAAATTTATAACTTTCATCTTTTTATTTTGATGAAAAGGTTTATTAATTTATTTTGAGGTTGTCCTGTAATTTATTATTTTCTTAGCAAGTCTAAAGGAGCTCTGGTGAGGTAGTGCCTAAGGCATTTGACTGATAACCAGATGGCTGGCAGTTCAAATCCACCAGCCACTCTTTGGAAGGAAGATTGGGCAAACTACTTCTGTAGTGATACTGCCTTGGAAACCAGGGAGGGGTTGCTATGAGTTGGATCTGACTCAATGGCAGTGAGTTTTTTTTTTTTGCAAGTTTAAAACTGTTCTATTTTGAAATCATATTATCTTCCTCTCCATTTTGAGGTTCTTTAATGAGACTATTTATTACCTCTCTTTGCATTGTAGTTGTCCTTACTTACAAATTTTTGTCTTTGATTCCCTGTTTTCAGTCTTGTAAGTTTACTTTACTTGTATACTTCTATGTATGTGTTAGTGTCAGAGTGATGTTATCATGTCTGTCAATCTCAGGTGGTTCTTTCTCTGTCTGAAGACTCCTATTAGCATCACTTGTAAGTTTGGTCTGGTTTTTACAAATTCCCTCAATTTTTTTTTACAAATTCCCTCAATTTCTGTTTATCTGGAAATGTCCTAATTTCACCATCATATTTGAGGGACAATTTTGCTGGATATATAATTCTTGGTTTGCAATTTATTTCTTTCAGGGTTTTGTATACGTTACCCATTGCCTTCTCCTGCATTGTTTCTGCTGAGAAATCAGAGCTTAGTCTTATTGGCTACCCTTTGTAGGTAACATTTTGGTTTTCCTGATCTGCTTTCAGGTTTCTTTCTTTGCCTTTGATTTTGGAAAGTTTGATTTTGTTATGTATTGGTGATTTTCTTTTGGAGTCTATCCAATTTAGGGTTCATTGAACTTCTTGAATGCATACCTTCTCATCTTTCATCAAATTAGGGAAGTTCTCTTGTGACATATCTTCAACAATTTTCTCTGCAGTTTTATTTGTCCTTTCCTATTCTGTAATTCTCCTCACATATGTCACTCCATTTGTTGTTGTCCCACATTAATTTTAGGCTTTCTTCAATTTTTTGTTCCTTTTTTTTTTTCCCGATTATTCCTCTAACAAAGTAGTGTTGAGAGATTTGCCTTCAATCTCACTAATTCTATCTTCCACTGATTCAGGTATACTCCTTTTCCCTTTCAGTATGTCCTCTATTTCTGAAATCTTAATATCAATCTTCTATATGGCAGTTCAAACCCACCAGCCACTCCACAAAAGGAAGGTTGGGCAATCTACTTCCATAGTGATACTGCCTCAGAACTCAAGGAGGGGTCACTATGAGTTAAATCTGACTTGATGGCAGTGAGTTAGTTTTTATCTTTCTATTTGCTGTTTTTGTGTGGTTTCTCATTTTTAAATTTAGTTTGTTTGTTCTTGTTTTGTTCCTGAATTCTTCTGGACTTTCGCTTGTGTTTTCCTTGATTTTGTCAGTGCTTTCCTTGATATGTCTCTTAATCCATTGAAGATACCTAAATATAATTCTTTTGAATTCCTTATCAGGTAGTTTCAATGTCATTTTCTTCCTAATGGAGGTTTTCTGGCTCTTATCTTTTGTCCCTTACTTGTACTGCTCTATTTTGCTTCTTTTTGTAAATTGGGATTATCTTTTGTCTCTGAGACATTGTGATGTTGTATTTTCATTTAATTGGTGGTTTTATGCTGGTGTGTTTTGTGATTTTTTTTTTTTTTTGATATATATGAGTGAGCAGGGCTGGTGTATGACTCTGTTCCCTAATTTGACAGCACTTAGACACTCACTAGGCAAAGTGGGAGGTCTCACATATAGTTTCATATAGCTGGACTATATAAAGAAGAACATGACATCAGGATTGGAGGAAGAATCATTAACAACCTGTGATACACTGATGACACAACTTTGCTTGTTGGAAAGTGAGGATGACTTGAAGTACTTACTGATGAAGATTGAAGAATATAGTCTGCAGTATGGATTACATCTCAATATAAAGAAAACAAAAATCCTCACAACTGGACCTATAAACAGCATCATCATAAATGGAGAAAACATTGGAATTGTCAAAGACTTCACATTGTTTGGTTCTACAATTGATGCCAATGGAAGCAGCAGTCAGGATATCAGACAATGTATTGTTGTTATAGCACTGGGCAAATTGGCTGCAAAGGACCACTTTCAAGTGCTGAAGAGCAAAGATGTGTCCTTGAGGACTAAGGTGCACCTGACACAAGCCACGGTATTTTTAATTGCCTCATATGCATGTGACAGCTGGACAATGAATAAGGAAGACCAAAGAAAAATTGGTGCTTTTGAGCTGAGGCAATTGTGAGGAATGTTGAAAGTACCGTGGACTGCTAAAAGAACTAACAGGTCTGTCCTGGAGGAAGTGCAGCCAGAATGCTCCTTGGAGGCGAGAATGGCCAGAATTCATCTCACCTAGTTTGGTCATGTTGTCAGAGGGACCATTCCCTGGAGAAAGATGTCATGCTTGCTAAGGTGGAGTTGACAAAAGAGGGGAAGGCCCTCAACAAGATGGATTTACACAGTGGCAGCAGTGATGGACTCAAATATAGCAAGAATCATGGAGCTGTCTTAGGACAAGGTGTGTTTCATTCTGCTGTGCATAGGGCTGCTATGAGTTAGAGATGACTTTACAGCACCTAACAACAACAACAACAGGCACTCACCACCTCTCTCCTAGTGGGTGTGATATAGGATGGGAGTATATGCATAGTTCTCTGTTTGCTGTTCATATAGAGTATTTGGGGTTGCATTGGGCTGCAATTTTCCATCTATCATTGATCCAATGGATCAATTGGATATTGGATCAATGATAGAAGAAGCAGATGATGGCCCTTGCCCTGTGGGTGGGGCTGCAAGAGTTGTGGATGTTGTTCTTTTGTATGGATATGGTTAATGACTTTCACCAGTTGTAATAAAAAAACAAAAAAAACACCAACACCAAAACAAATAAAAACAAAAGAATGAAAAATCCAAACAGCACATAAAATAGAGAGAATAGTAACTAAAAGAAAGAAGACAGAGAATAAAAACAAAAGGAAAACAAAGAAAAACAACCACAAAAGGAAAAGATAAATGAAAAGAAAAAGAGAAATTAAAAAACCAGGGAAGGTTAAAGAGAAAATACAAAACAACAGAATTTGAGGACTGGAGGGATGGGGCGGGAGAGATTAAAGAGAGCAGGAGAAAGACAATAGTGAAGAAAGAATAAGAAAGTGGGAAAACAACAACAACAAAAACAAAGATTTGGAAATCAATAAGAGAAACAGAAGAAAAGAGAAGAAAAAGGAATAAACCTTATCAGAGACACAAAAGACCTATTCAAAGAAAACTGTAAAACATTACTACAAGAGACAACAAGGGCACTACATAAATGGAAGAACCTGTCTTCTTCATGAATACACAGACTGAATATTGTGAAAATGTCAATACTACCTAAAGCAATCTACACACTTAATACAATCCTGATCCACATACCAACAAAATTTTTTAAGGACGTGGGAAATCCAATTACTAACTTCCTATTTTCCATAGGAAAGAGACTTTGGATAAGCAGAGCATTTCTGAAGAAGAAGAACAAAGTGGGAGGTCTCACACTTGTGGATCTTAAAACCTACTATACTGCCACAGTAGTCAAAACAGCATGGTACTGGTACAATGATAGATAGACCAATGGAACAGAATTCAAAGTCCAGAAATAGACCTATCCATATATGGACAGCTGATCTTTAACAAAGGTCCAAAACCCATACAATGGGGAGGAGACAGCTTCTTTAACAAATGGTGCTGGCAAAACTGGATAACCACTTGCAGAAAAATGAAACAAGACCCACACCTCACCCCATACACAATAACAAACTCAAGCTGGATCAAAGACTTAAATGTAAAACCCAAAACTATAAAATTCATCAAAGATAAAATAGAGACAAATCTGGGTGCCTTAATTTATGGCATAAATAGACTATCAAGCATAACCCAGAATGCACAGGAGGTAGACGAGAAGCTAGATGATTGGGATCTTTTAAAAATTAAATTCTTATGCACATTGAAAGACTTTGTCAAAAGGGTAGAAAGAGGACCTACAGATTGGGAGAAAATATTTTCCTATGACATATCTGATAAAGGACTTATCTCCAAAATCTACAGAAAACTTCAACACCTCAACACCAAAAAGACAAGCAATCCAATTCATAAATGAGCAAAAGACTTGAACAGACAGTTCACTAAAGACAATATGCTGGTGGCCAACAAACACATGAGGAATTGCTCATGATCGTTAATCATTAGAGAGATGCAAATCAAAATGATGAGATATCATCTCACCCCAGCAATAATAACAAAGTTCAACAGGACAGAAAATAACAAATGCTGGTGAGGTTGTGGAGAGATTGGAGCTCTTGTGCACTGCTGGTGGGATTGTAAAGTGGTACAACCATTGTGGCGTACGGTATGGCATTTCTTTGAAAAACTGAAAATAGAAATACCATTTGGCCCAGAAATTCTATTACTAGAAATATATCCTAAAGAGGTGAGAGGCCATGCACAAACAGACATATGCATACCTATGTTCATTGCAGCACAATTCACAATAGCAAAGAGATGGAAACAACCTAAATGCCCATCAATGGATGAGTGGATAACCAAATTATGGTACATTCACACAGTGGTATACTATGCTATATTAAAGAACAATGAGGGATATGTAAATCATCTCACAATGTGAATGAGTCTGGGGGACATTACACTGAGTGAAATTAGTCAGTCACAGGACAAGTACTGTATGAGCCCATTACTGTAAAAAGACAAAGAAGGGTTTGCTTAAGAAAGGGAACTCACTTTATAGGTTACTGGAGTGAGGAGGGAAGGGGAGGGATTAATTTTGGGCTAGTTGGGGCCCACATGCTGATGTGGGTAAGAGGAGGGATGTATGAAAAGAGTCTGTGACCACCATGATAACATTAGGAAAAGGGAGGACACTGAATTGTGCACATAGGAGATAGATGACAGATGCTAATACCAACCAGTGTGCCCACAATACTGCATTACCATTAACACCAAACACCAGTCTACAGATAAACACATAAACATCTGAAAGGATCAGTTATGGGGGTCAGTAAACAGGAGAACACTCTAGACCAAAGATAGATTCAGCAGAGGCTAATCTTGCACAGACACTAGTGATATAAAATACCAGAAATCCTTACAGAAACAACAGAAGACAGACATAGAGTAATCCCTACAGACACCCAGACACTGTGGGAGAGAGATCCAATGGATTTGCCAGCTCAGGACCATAGTACTGGGGAACACCAGACTTAATTGGCACAACAAAATACATAAAAGCCTTGTTCCTCATCCTACTTTGGCAAGTAGTAACTGGGGTCTTAGATAAAGCTTTCAAGCAGCCATCTAAGATGCAGCTAATGGTCTCCTATCATTGGAAGTGAAGAAGAGTGCCAGAAAACAAGGACATTGGGAAGCAATCAGCCCTAGGACATGATGATCCTCGAGACCAGAAGAACTAGATGGTGCCCAATTATCAATGCCAGTCACTCAGGAAATATTAAATCTGGAGATCCTGGATAGAGTGGGAGGAAAAACGTGGAACAAAATCCAAAAAGTCAATAATTAACAGAATTACTGGTCTGATGGAGTCTGGTGAGACCCCCAACACTATGGCCCTGGGATACATTCTGGGACTGGAATAAAGCTCACTCCCAGGGGCTGGCTCTCAGCCCAATAGTAAACAAGATGTACAGGCAGACCACTCAACCCAGGGTGACACACCCACATAGTCTATGCAAATGTGTCCCTTGGAACAATTGACCACGGGGGAACAGAGAGGCAACATTCACATGGAGAAAATCCAGGACAAACAGGAGTTCATAACTATGAGGGGCATGGGGGCAGGGGAGGGTTACTGGGCAGGGAGGGAAGGAGACCATGTTAGGGTTGGCATGCTAAATGGGGAGTGAAACTAAATGTACGAATAATGTTGAATGTAAAACAAACTCTTAAAAAAAAATAAAAAGAGAGGAAAAAGGAAAGAGGGAAAGGGAAAATAAAGAAGATCCAATGAGGGGAAAGAAATGGATAAAGAAAAAGAAAAGTAGAAAACTGGGGGAAGCACTGCACCTGAGTGATGTTCCTGCTGGCTAAACAGGACAGAGAGCAGAGCATCTGTTTCTGGAAGAAGTTCTTGCTGACCTGAAAAGCACCTGGGGGTAGAATGCCTAATCCCAGAAGGAGTTCTTGCCAGCTCAAAAGGCAGCTGAGGCAGGGTGCCTGATCGCAGAAGGAGTTCCTGCTGGCTCGGAAGTTATCTCAGGGCAGGGGGCCTCGACCTGGAAGAAGTTCCTGGAATCCCAAAACGTGGCTGGGTGCAGGGTGCCTCATTCGAGAAGTTCCTGCTGGTCTAAAAGGTATCTGGGAGTAAGGCACCAGGTGCCTCATTCCAGAAGAAGTTCCTACTGGTCCGAAATGTGTCTGGCTGTAGGGCACTTGGTCCCAGAACTAGTTTCTGCCTGTCTAGTAGGCAGCTGGAAACAAGGTGTGCAGTCTAGAATGGAATTTCTGTCTGTCCACAAAGGAAGTTGGGTAGGGGGATGGTCATACTTCTGGTCAGTGGGAATGTGTGGGGAATCAGAAGAATAAAAGGAACAGCAAACCTTTCTGGTCTCCAGCTATTGGTGTAGGTGACTGTGCAGTCTTTGGCAAGCAGAGCTGATGATCTGGTTGCTGCCCTGATCAAAATGTTCCTTGCAAAAATTCAAAATGGCCAAGCTGTCAAACCAGTTGATAGTTCAAAGTCATGTTTGTCTCCTTGTTTCCTGTTTTCATTCTGTTTCTTCTTCTAGCTGATATTTAATCCACTTTATCTTTTCCTTAGAAGCTCAGGGTTCCAGGATTATCATCTGTATCTCTTTCGTTTGGTTTCTCATTTCTTTGTTGTAGAGGGTCTGGATAGCTTGTCTGTCTATTCCATTGTTTTATCTGATAATAAGGCTTCCATCCCAGTCTCTTTTGGTTATTATTTGCATGAATTCCCACACCCCCATCCTTTCACTTTCACCTTATTTGTGTCCTTATATCTTTGGTGTGTCTCTTGTACACAGCATATAGTTGGATCATGGCTTTCTTGTACACAGCATATAGTTGGATAATGGCTTTTTTTTTTTAATCTGTTCTGCAACTCTCTGCCTTTTTTTTTTTTTTTTTTTAACTCTCTGCCTTTTGGTTGAAGTATTTAGTCAATTTATGCTCACTCTGATTGTTGTTGTTGTTATGTGCCGTCGAGTCAGACCCGACTCATAGCGACTCCTCCTTGGGTTTCTGAGGCAGTATCACTACAGAAGTAGATTGCCCCATCTTCCTTCCAAGGAGTGGCTGGTGGATTTGAACCACCAGCTTTTTGGTTAGCAGTCAAGTGCCTTAGACACTGTGCTACCAGAGCTCCCAAAGGATATGTTGTTGTTGTTGTTGTTATGTGCTGTCGAGTCAGACCTGACTCATAGCGACCCCTTGATTGGGTTTCCAGGGCAGTATCACTATGGAAGTAGATTGCCCCATCTTCCTTCCGAGGAGTGGCTGGTCGGTTTGAACTGCCCTGGTTAGCGGTTGAGTGCTACCAGAGCTCCCCACTCTAATTAGTGATAAGAAATGACTTATTTCTGCTATATTTTATTTTCTATTTGTGTGTCTTAAGCTTTCATCTATTTTTTATTTTTCCTTCCCTGCTGCCTGCTTTTGTGTTTTATCAAAATTTAATTAATTAATTAATTATTTTCCTCTAAGGAATGTACCTACCTGGTGTAAATGTTCACCATATAGGCCTGTCCATTGCATGGCTGGAAGGAATGGGAGTGAGTTGAAGTCCAGGCCTGGAAGGTGACTAGAAGCCACAGTTGTGGAGATTTCAGCGGTCTCTATAAGTGCCGAGGTCCAGCCTCAGCTGTGGGTCTCTGGAGGGAGAGGTGGCATCGGCGAGATGATGGAGACACACTCACACAAGATGAAGATGTGCCC